>NC_081189.1:49398782-49708573 GCF_902713425.1 Acipenser ruthenus
TCACCCATGTATTTTTGATATATAAAAATGTGTGCAATTGTGTGTATATACACATATAATGATATATGCTGCGTTTGTTTTTTAGCTTTAGTGAACGATGTTGCTCAGACAGACGCTCAGGATGCCTTGCTGTACATCCCGCCGTGTCAGACTGCTGCAAACAAACCTGAAGATGTTTACAAGTTTGATGACCGTATCCTTTTCCAAAACAAGCCGTGCTTGGTGACGAATGTTCTCTTTTCTGCTGTTCAGGGAAATACTTGCATGTAACTGTGGTATAAAAGCAATGAAGTGGTTCATTCCAGAAATAAAATCCAGATTTTCCTTAGCAGTTCAGTTATGTCCCCGGCAGAGTACGAAGCCTCTGCAACCCCTGCTAAAGCGTTTAGGGACATCTTACCTGAAGGCATACAGAAAATGATAGAGGAGGGCAGGTGAGAATAACAATTACTTCTGTTTGGTGTTCATACTTGAGAGAGGTAGACATTTTATAATAACATTTTACTGATGGAGTTGATCTTAACATCCCTGCTGGTAGAAATGATTTCACACAATAGTGTGTTGACACATTTATGTTGAAGGCTGCAGTTACCTAAAAGGTTACAATATACAGAAGTGATTAAAGTCTGTATTTAAAAATGCAGTTCATGCCTACTTGGGTTTTTTTTTTTTTTTTTTTTTTTGTTTCTGATCCCTTTCCGGCTTATGTGTGTTACAGCCCCTCATTCGTGGTGGAAGAGCTGAAGTGCATGCCCATGAATGACAACCTCCGAGATCACAAAGCACGCTGCCTGTGGTACCTGAACCAGCTTATCAAGTTGTTGTTCATGAAAGTTGTCAAGCACAAGTGTAAGTGTGATGCTGACCGAAGCCATGGAGAATGTGTTTTTACTATTTATTGACTTTACTACAGTCATTACTCCTCCGCTGATAGTCATGGAGTTGAAGTAAATGTCACTGTGGTACTGCTGCAAGTACATAGTACTCAAGATTTCCTTCAGGGGGTCAGGCATAACAATAAGCGCAACAGAAGGGGAGACATGAAATTAAGAATTACAATATGTTTCCGAAAAGTAATTCCGATATCAAACGTCATGCAAGGCTCCAGACAAACTTTTTGCCTTAGGAGCCAATGGCTCATAGACCAAAAAAAATTGGTAGCCAAAACCAGTTCCTGAGTGCCACTTCAGGAGCAAGTTGGTTGCTACCATATTCAACTGCTTAAGCCCGGTACACACTGCCTGATACGATAATCGCAAAAAAATTGCAAAAAAATCTTTGCGAGCAGGCATCACACACTGCCCGATAATCACGGGATGGGATGCACAATTTGCGAGTTTTTCCTGACGTTTAGAACATAAGAACGATTACAAACAAGAGGAGGCCCATCTTGCTTGTTTGGGTTGTTAGTAGCTTATTGATCCCAGAATCTCATCAAGCAGCTTCTTGAAGGATCCCAGGGTGTCAGCTTCAACAGCATTACTGGGGAGTTGGTTCCAGACCTTCACAATTCTCTGTGTAAAAAAGTGCCTCCTATTTTCTGTTCTGAATGCCCCTTTATCTAATCTCCATTTGTGACCCCTGGTCCTTGTTTCTTTTGTCAGGTCAAATAAGTCCCCTGGGTCGACATTGTCTATACCTTTTAGAATTTTGAATGCATGAATCAGATCACTGCGTAGTCTTCTTTGTTCAAGACTGAATAGATTCAGTTCTTTTAGCCTGTCTGCATACGGCATGCCTTTTAAACCCAGGATAATTCTGGTTGCTCTTCTTTGCACTCTTTCTAGTGCAGCAATATCCTTTTTGTAACGAGGTGACCAGAACTGAACACAATATTCTAGGTGAGGTCTTACTAATGCATTGTAAAGTTTTAACATTACTTCCCTTGATTTAAATTCAACACTTCTCACAATATATCCAAGCATCTTGTTGGCCTTTTTTATAGCTTCCCCACATTGTCTAGATGAAGACATTTCTGAGTCAACATAAACTCCTAGGTCTTTTTCATAGATTCCTCCTTCAATTTCAGTATCTCCCATATGATATTTATAATGCACATTTTTATTGCCTGCGTGCAGTAGCTTACACTTTTCTCTCTTAAATGTCATTTGCCATGTGTCTACCCAGTTCTGAATGCTGTCATTTTGAATGACCTTTGCTGCTGCAACAGTTTTTGCCGCCACTCCTATTTTTGTGTTGTCTGCAAATTTAACGAGTTTGCCTACTATCCCAGAATCTAAATCATTAATGTAGATTAGGAATAGCAGAGGACCCAATATTGATCCCTGTGGTACACCACTGGTTACCTTGCTCCATTTCGAGGTTTCTCCTCTAATCAGTACTTTCTGTTTTCTAATGTTAACCACTCCCTAATCCATGTGCATGCATTTCCTTGAATCCCTACTGCGTTCAGTTTGAGAATTAATCTTTTATGCGGGACTTTGTCAAAAGCTTTCTGGAAATCTAAATAAACCATGTCGTATGCTTTGCAGTTATCCATTGTCGATGTTGCATCCTCAAAAAAATCAAGCAGGTTAGTTAGACACGATCTCCCGTTACTAAAACCATGCTGACTGGCTCCTAGGATACTGTTACCATATATTTCCATTTTGGATCTTTTATTATAGTTTCCATAAGTTTAGAAATAATAGTAGTCAGGCTTATTGGTCTGTAGTTACTTGGTTCGGTTTTGTCTCCCTTTTTGTGGATCGGTGTTACGTTTGCAATTTTCCAGTCCGTCGGTACAACCCCTGTGTCAAGAGACTGTTGCATGATCTTGGTTATCGGTGTGTAAATAACTTCTTTCATTTCTTTGAGTACTATTGGGAGGATCTCATCTGGCCCAGGGGATTTGTTTATTTTAAGAGCTCCTAGTCCCTTTAACACTTCTGCCTCTGTTATGCTAAAGTTATTTAAAATTGGATAGGAACAGGTCAACATGTGGGGCATGCTGTCCGTGTCCTCCTTTGTAAAAACCTGTGAAAAGTAATCATTTAATATATTTGCAATTTTTTTTTTTAGTCTATGATTTTGCCATTTGTATCTCTTAGACATTTAACCTCCTCTTTGAATGTTCTCTTGCTGTTATAATATTGGAAAAACATTTTGGAATTGGTTTTAGCCCCCTTAGCAATGTTAATTTCTATCTCTCACTTGGCCTTTCTAACTTCCTTTTTGACTTGAGTTTGCAGTTCCAAGTACTCTTTCTGTGTACTTTGTTTTTGGTCCCTTTTAAACGCTTTGTAAAGTGCCTTTTTTTACTGAATATTTTTTTTAATTCAGCTATTAAACCATTTTGGCCATTTTGTTTTAGATTTAGATTTGTTTACTTTTGGGATGTAATTGTTTTGCGCCTCTAGTACTACATTTAAAAAAAAAAAAAAAAAACAGCCATCCTTTTTCTGTGGATGTTTTCTCTATTTTACTCCAATCTACCTACTTCTGTTAGTCTCTGTTTCATACCTTCATAGTTTGCTTTTCTAAAATTGTAAACCTTAGCTTTAGTTATTACTTTTTGGGTTTTAAAAATCACTTCAAATGAGACCATGTTGTGGTCTGAGTTTACCAATGGTTCTCTGACCTCTGTTTTAGTTATTCTGTCTTTTGTTATTTGAAAGACTAAATCAAGGCATGCCTCCCCTCTAGTTGGTGCCTTGACAAATTGCATTAAGAAGCAGTCATTTGTCATTTCCACCATTTCAATTTCGTCCGTCGTGCTCCTCACCGGGTTTTCCCATTTTATATAGGGGAAGTTGAAATCCCCCATTAGTATGGCTTCTCCTTTGCTACACGCCTTTCTAATGTCATTGTATAACAGATTATTTTGCTCGGCGTCTGAATTTGGCAGTCTATAGCATGCTCCTATTATTATGCCCTTTTAATTTTTGTTCATTATTCTGACCCATATTGATTTGGCGTTGTTTTCTTTGTCCAGATTTAACACCTGGGCTCCAAGACTATTTCTTATGTATAGCGCTACCCCTCCGCCTCTTCTGTCCTGCCTGTCTTTACTATACAGTGTGTACCCACTAATGTTATATTCGTCTCCATCACTCTCAGACAACCAAGTTTCTGTAACACCTATCACATCGTAGTTACTTGTTAGTGCAGTAGCTTCAAGTTCTAACATTTTGTTTCTGACACTTCTAGCATTTAGATAAATATATTTAATAGCTGTCTTACCTGAGTTGTTGCCTTTGTTTTGATGTGGTCTCCCTTCTGTTTTTTTTTTTGTTTGCTCCCCCCTTCCTTTCTAGTTTAAATGCTTCTGGACTTCCTCAAGGATCCTTTCTCCGAGTAGATTGCGTCCCCTTTTTATTTAAGTGCAGTCCGTCCCGCCTATATAGATAGTCCTTGTTGTAGAATGTGCTCCAATGTTCAAGAAAGAAACCTTCCTGTATGCACCACGATTTATGCATTTTGTATTACCAGCTGTCCGTATGCTCCTTTGCAAGGTGCAAGCAGTATCCCAGAAAATACCACAGTTTTGGTCTTGTCTTTTAATTTCCTTCCTAGCTCTCTGAATTTGTTTTGCAGAGATCTTGGCCTGTCTCTTTCAATGTTGTTTGACCTGCCCTGGATGCATAAAGTACAGTGGCAATGGGGCAAATCAATAGGAGAAAACAAGGCTATGGCAGTACTAATATCTACAATCTTGGCTAGAAGGTGGTGTTGGTATATGTATGTACAAATAAGCTGCGTACGTTCCTGCAGTTTTTACACATTAAAAAATCTGAAATACGCACTAAATTAAATTTTAATGCGTAAAAATATGCATAGCAATTTTGTCTGCCTCCCCTAAAACTTCTGCGAACAACTACATCTCCCAGAATACAATGTCTTCAGTTACTAGGAAACTACACAAGAAAAAGAAACCAACAAACTATCCAATCTCTGGCCAGCCCTGTTGTCTTTGCAGCCAATCACAGAAGAATAACAAAAATGAATGAATGTCCTTGTTTTCTTTCTCTATGGCTTTTTTTTATATTATAGTTAACATGATTACTGAGTTTAAAAATGTATTGTTAAAATATAAGTAACGTAATTAATCTGCAGTCAGCGTGATACCTTGAAAAAATATGTAGAACACACATGTGGTTGTTCAGTAGTTCAAAGTAACATTGCAGTTAAAATGGAAGGCTCTTTTTTAATGCCTACCGCATTACCATTACATTGTACATATTTATCAAGATTATTCATGACTTCACGGTAATGTTGCATTTTACCATACAAAAATGATGTTTTACGGTGTTAAAATTAGGGTTAGTTGCTTCCAGACCCCAAACCTTAGCGCTGTGTATGTATCTGTATGTACAGCATGTAACATCTTTTGAAAACAAGCCCTGACAGCCCCATAAGCATTGTACTTTAATTATTAGACAAAATATTCCAGAATACTTAAACTGCTGCTATAACCATGCCGTATGAATAACACTATGTAACACAATTTTTGTTCCTGGGTAGTAAGTGTTATTTCCTAATTGCTTATGCCTCAAAAGTATAGAAAATGGCTATTATTCCCCACAAACTTTGCTTTTGTGACCAGGACAGTGATATTTTGAAATTTACCTATTTCCAATGAGAAAACGGGCAAATTTGTGTCTCTTCGTTCACATAGTCAGAAAAAAACATCCAAATCCAAATTAACATGTATTTATACTAAAGTAATACAAAAATGACTACAAAAGATTTAGAAGTGAGTAGTTTTTCGAGATTTACGATTATACTGTAAATCACTTTCACGAATCAGCCCCCAAATGCAGTCTCCCATCATGTTCTTGTTATACTGTCCTTGGTAGCGGCGTTCAAAGTCCAGTATATCCTGGTGGAAGCGCTCGCCTTGCTCCTCCGAATACGCTCCCATGTTCTCCTTGAATTTATCAAGATGAGCATCAAGGATATGGACTTTGAGGGACATCCTACAGCCCATTGTGCCGTAGTTCTTCACCAGAGTCTCAACCAGCTCCACATAGTTTTCGGCCTTGTGATTGCCCAGGAAGCCCCGAACCACTGCGACAAAGCTGTTCCAAGCCGCTTTCTCCTTACTAGTGAGCTTCTTGGGGAATTCATTGCACTCCAGGATCTTCTTTATCTGTGGTCCGACGAAGACACCGGCTTTGACCTTTGCCTCAGACAGCTTAGGGAAGAAGTCTTGAAGGTACTTGAAGGCTGCCGACTCCTTATCTAGAGCTCTGACAAATTGTTTCATAAGGCCCAATTTGATGTGCAGTGGTGGCATCAGCACCTTCCGGGGGTCCACCAGTGGCTCCCATTTGACGTTGTCCCTGCTGTCCCAAAGGCAAAGATAGCAGGGAAACTTGGTAAAACCGCCTTGGAGACGCATCAGGAATGCCACCATTTTGAAGTCTCCTATGACCTTGATGCCATCTCAGAAAAATGCAGATATGTATCCACTTAGGCAGCTGGAACTAAACTGAACTGGTGGGCTTAAGGCCCCTGTATTTATACTACTATTTATATTACTGGAAAGTTCTAGAAGTTACTCCAAGTTTACTCAGCACTGAATCTATCTGGAATGTTCTGGAAAATAGGTAAATTTCAAAATATCACTGTCCTGGTCACAAAAGCAAAGTTTGTGGGGAATAATAGCCATTTTCTATACTTTTGAGGCATAAGCAATTAGGAAATAACACTTACTACCCAGGAACCAAAAACAAAAAAAAATTGTTACACTGTGTAATTTATTAATAGCGTTATAATTATACCAAATTACCTTTACTTACAATAAAGGGAAAACATCAATAAAAATGTGATTTGGTCTTTAATTACACTATATATGAATCATACAGCATGGTTACAACAGCAGTTTTTAACTTATGTAAATATTTTGTACAATGCTTATACTTAGAGAGAGATGGCCAAACGCAGTGAAGTCATTGGTTGCTGACTTTAACACTTGTGAGTGGGTATAACAGACTAGCCGATGTGAAGGAATTACATCGCAAAATATGATCGGACGATCCTGTAAAATCGCATCTCGAAGCAAACACTACCTGATGCAACTGAAAAATCTCATCGCTATTGATCGCGTCAGGCAGCGTGTCTTGGGCTTTAAAGTACAAGACACTAAAGTAGTACTAAACAGTGATTTAATGTCTGTACTCACTTGTTTGTTGCCACATTTTGCTAAATGATTTATCTATGCAGCTGATAACTGCAGTGAACTTTTGCAAGTGTGTGGAATGTGTGCGTTATGCTATTTATGATATTAAATACACCACAGCAAGCACATTCATATTTTCATTAGCACAATCAGAGCTACATTTGGTGAATGGCAGTTTAAGTAAGCTGCAGTACATTTCATTTTGAATTCCCTAATGTTTTGCTTTTACCAGTACACTTCCTAATTAGTCCCAAGTATTTCCATGCGTTCTGCTTTCACCTTTCTTAATTTGATTAATAGTTTGTTTTCACTGCAACAGCTGACCCTAAATTAGTGCAAAACACACACTACATTACTGTTTTTCATTATGGTAATGTCTTAAATTAATGTTCCTGCTTTGGCTGAAGAGATATTATCAGCTCATCATCTAACTGGGGATTCTGCTGCGCAATTAAATACTTAATCTGACGATAAACAGTTTCATCGAATCTGTTATATCTGGGATAGTTGTTAAAGAAGATGCAACAGACGAGAAAATGATGTTCGTGTTGTCTCAAAACTTTAGGCAGTCTACGATTTGAATGGTGAAAGACAACATCGGTTTACCACAAAGAAAGTGGCTATATTTGTAAACTTGATTAAACATGTCACAAGTGTATATATTTTAAACACCGACACAGGTTTATATATAATACACATGATTGATTAGTTTTTCTTCACCTATTCACACAGTGTTTAGCGGTCTTAACCCCACCCAGTGCTGGCGCTGCGATTTACTGGGCCCTGGTGCAAAGAAAAAAAAAAAAAAAGCACATCCTAAAGAAGACCTTTTGAAAATAAATACATCGGCAGCAAAATCTAAATCGGTCAGTTTATTTTTCAACAAACATATTCTAACATTATTTTAAGCTGACTGTGAACAAGACAGTAATCAATCAAGTAACGGTATATCCAAACATTAATAAATAAATTGTGTAACAAGATTAATCAATTTAATTAATAACTCGATTTAGTTAATATTGAACATATTAATAGCTTCAAATTAGTCACAAAACGTATTAATCATAGGCATCAATTGGATTTTTAAATTTAATGTTATCAAGTATAAAAACGTTTCTATAAATTTAAGGATGTTGGAAATGGTGGTTTGTGAATAGTTACATACCAAACTAAATTACTCAATCTTAAATTAATACATAAATAAAGCACATTATTTATCATTGTAGCATCTTGGTGTCCATCAAACACATGCATTGGTTACTTAGGATTACTTTGCTTTTTATAGTGAGTTCAATTATTAAAGTTTGCACCACTAAATAAACCTGGTTTCAGCGGGTCTTAACGCAGTGCTCAGTTGTCTATTTGGGACCCCTTTGCACTGTCATCAGAATCGCTTTGGCGAATATGTTAATGATGGGGCAGGTGCTCTAACGGGGCAAGACATGTCTTCAGAATACCATTTCAGTGCAGTATTTCTTTTTTTTGCTCCACGTATGCATCGCAGAATCGGGGGCAAGCGCCGTTCGCGCTTGCACTCACATTTGCGCTGTGATCAGAATACAGCCCTAAGTTTTCGTTTATAGACAGAGTTTAAGATGTGTGTGTTAATAAAAGGTTTTTAAAACATACTTTTCATGTCTTGAGAAACTACATAAAATAGGTAGTAAACAAAAAAATCTATATATTGTTTTTAAATCAAGTGATTTAAACCGTGATAAAAAAACATCTTCCTATACAGTACAGTCCACTGTAAGTTGAGGCTACATTGATTTGTATTTTGCCAGTATTGCATGTACAGTTGTAATTTATTTTAGAATACAATGAAATAGCAGTACAGCTATGGCCAAAAGTTTTACATCTCCCTATTTAAGTAATTTAGCTTCACGGAGTCGAATGAAGCTTGTGGAATAATGCTATGTTAACATACTGAATTGCATACCGCTTTGTAGTTTTCCATATTTAATGTGACATTTCAAAATCCAACATGCCTTAAATACTACTGTACTATTGTGGCTTCTAGTAGACTTTGCAATATCGTTCTGTAGTTTTTGATTACATGATCATTAAAACATCTAAATTGTATATAGGCTTTTTTAAAAACAAAATTTTATTGTTAATCCAAAAAAAGATGTAGGTGATGCAAAAGTTGTGGCCATAGCTGTACCATTTATTTCAGCAAAAAAATAAATAGAAAAATGTAAAAGCGTAATAGTTGATAGTTTTCAAGCGTACGTTTTAATTTTATTATAACCGTTTAGGAGGCTGTGTGGTGCAGTGGTTAAAGAAACGGGCTTGTAACCAGGAGGTGCCCGGTTCAAATCCCACCTCAGCCACTGACTTATTGTGTGACTCTGAGCAAGTCACTTAACCTCCTTGTGCTCCGTCTTTTCGGGTGAGACGTAGTTGTAAGTGACTCTGCAGCTGATGCATAGTTCACACACCCTAGTCTCTAAGTCGCCTTGGATAAAGACGTCTGCTAAATAAACAAATAATTTAAAATATTTAATATGTAAAATGTAATACACCTTTTAGCATTTTGGATGTTCACACTCATGAACAAAAACTAATAAATTTAGTATAAAAGTATGATTTAATATAAAAAAAAAAAGTTTTCACCAGTTTTCGATCCACTGATCTTTGTCGTGCTAGGTAAACGTGCTAACCTCTACAGTACAGGCTCCAGCTTAATGCCTTCCCCTTATTATTAGCCAAGGACCCGGCGTCTTTCTAAGTGGAACAAAGGTTGAGATTTCGGCAATTACAATGTAAGGGAGGTACCTCACACTGCTGCCCCGGGAAGTGCTGTCTGTCGGGCAAACCTCTCCTGAGGACTCGGCGGTAGCTGTCCACGTTCTTTTTTCGCCAGAGTACACGAAAGAATTTTCTTTCTTTCTTTCTTTCTTTCTTTCTTTCTTTCTTTCTTTCTTTCTTTCTTTCTTTCTTTCTTTCATCACAAGGCCTTGTTTGTAGAAAACAAATTCATGATTTAAAAAGTAGAGTTTAATAACATAATAAACCTTCAAACAACTCACAGTTTCTACCACTTTATTTATCATTTATCGGTAGTTTCACCCTTCCATTCCCCATTAAAAATCCCAAATATTGAGTTTCTGATTTGGCAAACGCACATTTTCGCAAGTTAACTGTCAGCCGGGCTACCCTTAGACTGAAGGATGGCTGTAACCCTAGCCAAATGCTCTCGCCAGGTGGAGCTGTAAATAACAATGACATCAATATACTCTGCTGCATATTCATGATGTGGGCGTAAAACCTGGTCCATCAGTCTCTGAAAGGCATCGGACGCACCATGTAGCCCAAACGGCATGGTTTTAAAGTGAAACAGCCCTTCTGCCAGTATCCCTTTGTCAAGTCCAGAGTAGAGATAAACTTTGCCTTTCCCTTTTTGTCTATCTAGAAGTTCGTCAACCCGAGGCATAGGGTACGCATCGAACTTGGCAATAGCGTTTACCTTCCAGAAATCTACACAGAAGCGGTTGGTGCCGTCTTTCTTGGCAACTATGACAGTAGGACTGCACCACTCGCTCCTGGAAGGTTCAATCACCCCAAGTTCGAGCATGTCCCATACCTCTCTGCGAACGCCACTTTGACTTTCTGGGATCCGATAAGGTCTCTCTTGTACTGTGACACCTGGTGGAGAGATAATGTCATATTCAACCAAGTTAGTTCTGCCGGGCAAGTCAGGAAAAACATTGCTGAACTCTTCAATAAGCTTACGCAGCTCCTTTTGCTGATTTGGAACCAATTGTTCCCCCATCAAAATGATTTTAGTGCTAGGAGTCTCTGGACAGGGGCCTAAATCATCCTCTACATTGCCTGGGTCTATAAAGAAGACCTCCATTGCCTGCCAGGGCTTTAATAGGGCAGCAGTGTGGAGTAGTGGTTAGGGCTCTGGACTCTTGACCGGAGGGTCGTGGGTTCAGTCCCAGGTGGGGGACACTGCTGCTGTACCCTTGAGCAAGGTACTTTACCTAGATTGCTCCAGTAAAAACCCAACTGTATAAATGGGTAATTGTATGTAAAAGTAATGTGATATCTTGTAACAATTGTAAGTCGCCCTGGATAAGGGCGTCTGCTAAGAAATAAATAAATAAATAAAAATAAATAAAATAATAAATTGACATGATAACTTTCACATTCATTACGGCGATCGGGCTGCCAAATTTCATAATTCACCTTTCCTATAGCCCGAATCTCTTCATATGACCCCTGCCATTTAGCACATAATTTTGATTCTGAGAAGGGAAGCAGCAGCATTACCTTGTCTCCTGGTCAAAAGGTTTGAATTAATGGATTTTTATTGTAATGCTGCTGTTGCCAGGTGCTTAGCCAATTTGAGGTTGTCCTGGGCCAAACGACCGACCAAATCAAGGCGATCTCTCTGTAGGAGCATATGCTTCATTACGTTTTTGGGCGAGGCTTTGTGCTCATCCCACCCCTCTCTCAGCCGTAGAAGAGCCCAAAGGGGGAGAACCCTGGAGAACCTCTCTCACTGCAAAAAGGAGGTAGGGAAGAAGCGATGCCCAATGTTTTTGCTCTTGCATTACAAAACGCCTCAGCATCTGCTTCAAGGTCTGATTTAAAATGTTCCACCAAACCGTCAGTCTGTGGATGATAAACAGATGTCCTGATGGGACGTATTTTTAATATTTTATATACCTGCTGTAACGTGTTAGACAAGAAGTTGGTCCCATGATCGGTGTAAATCTCCTTGGGGATCCCTACTCTAGCCATAATCTGCACTAACTCTGTGGCTACTGCAGCGGCACTAGTGGACCTCAATGGAATTGCCTCTGGGTATCGCGTTGCATAATCTACCACCACTAATATATGCGTATACCCAGAGTCAGAAGGTAGCAAAGGGCCCACTATGTCCATTGCAATGCGTTCAAAGGGAGTGGAAATAATCGGCAGTGGAACTAAAGGGGCGCTGGCAGTCTGGGCATGTGGCGACATATTTCGACACATCAGTATGAAGACCTACCCAATAGAATCAAGCCAATATCCGCTCCCTTGTCTTATCAGCTCCGAGGTGCCCCACAAAAGGGATATCATGTGCCAGCCTCATGACTTCGGTCCGACAAGACGGGGCAACCAATAATTGTGTTACAAGCTGTCCTGTGCCCGCGGCTAGATTTACCCAATACAGTAATTGCCCCTTGATACTGAAGTGTGGATATACTAGCGCCCCAGTGCCATCAACATCCTTACCTTCAATAGACCGGACCTGCCCCCAAGTGTGCACTAGTGACGGGTCATTATGTTGGCCCCACACTGTCCGTGCTTGAGTACCACATGTCCGGGCTCTTGAGAGGGGCTGGAGTAGCATCTTCCCTGGATGGCCCAGTAACCTCGCCCTCTCGGTCACACTGCGTTCCAACTCCCTTTGACTGGCGTTTGTTACCATCTGAGCGCTCTCCCACCAGTCCCCAGCCTTGTCTTAGTGATGCTCCCTCCCATTTTGCGGTCCTTCTCTCTTTATTTGTTTTTTTTTATAGAACGGAAAATAGGAGAAAACATTTCGGCTTGAAAAGGAAACACATTACCAATTTGTTCCTTTTTCTTTTTTTCTGCCACATTTTACATGTGCGGTCGAGACTGCCATTAATTTAACCAATTCTCTATAATTTGGCCAGCCTCGACCCAGAATTATTGGGTGTGGTAGCCTTTCCGCCACCCCAACTACTAGGTGGCGTTTTATTGGTCCTACCGATTTTAAATATACTTTTGGGGTGGGGTATGTCGCCGTATCTCCATGGACGCAGGAGATTGCCACCTGGCCTTGTGGCTGCCACGACACACCGCCCAACAGAGCTGCTTTAATTAAGGTCTGCTCACACCCGGTGTCCACTAATGCGTGGGTTGTCACCTTGCCTAAAACTGCATTAACAATACAAGGCCCCTCCCGACCATTTTCTCCGCGCTTACCCGCTTCAGATGCCCAGTTACACACTGCCACGTCGCACTCCATTGCCGATGGCCATAACCTGGCCTGGTGCCCCTGTTGGTTGCATCTAAGACAGATAGGAGAGAAGAAGGGAACATTGGTTAAACGTTTGTCTCGTTGCTGGTATGGCAACGGGGCTGGGGTAGCAGCTTTACCCTCGCTGGGGGCCAACCTTGACTTCCATGAAGAGGAGGCAAGGTTGCCCATTGGGGCCGGAGATCTAGGAGGTCTCGGTCCCGGTGTTGTAGGTGGAGCAGAGAGAGGAGGTGGTGTACAGCTGCTCCTGTGGACGGGAGCTGTGGACAGGTTGGTGTGGGCTGAGACCAGGGAGTCCTCAAAATCCTCAGCCAGTTTTATCGCTGCTTCCAAGGTGGTGCCGTATCTATACCTGGGTTTCGGTGACAACCACATGGCAGAATTGCTCCACTGCTATGGCTTCACCCATTTGCAGACCTGTTTTCTGGGCAGGGCTTAGCCAGTGCACCATTTGGACATACAGCTGCTGCGCAACCACCCTGGGGCATGTCTCTGGGGATCTTCGGTATTCCCGGAATCATACCCTGTGCGTTTTCCCCCATGATGTTGAGACGGCGTAGGATGGCTCGCTTTACCAGGTCGTAGTCGGCGGCTTCGGTGTCCGTCATGGCCTGATACGCTGCCTGAGCCTCCCCGATCAGGCAGGATTCCAGTTGGCTCGCCCAGTACATTCTGGGCCATGATGCGGTGGTAGCCAGCCGCTCGAAAGCGACCAGATAAGCCTTGGGGTCGGCCGTCATTTTCAGTGCCCTTACCTTTGGGGCCATCATCATGGGTGCCGTTGGTACTGTGGTCTGGATCGCCAGACTGACTTTCTCAACCAACGACATGTACCGCTTCTCTCTCCGTCTCTCCGCAGCCTACTGTCTGCTGTCCAGCGCCTCCAGCAGCGCTGAAAGTGATGTGTGATCCATAATCCCGTGTTCTGACATCGCGTGTGGCAAAATGGTTAATAGTGTGCAGGTGATCAATGAACAGACCTATAATCCAGGTGCAAAGGTTGTTTAATGATATTTTTGTGTCCAGTGCCTGACGGCAAAACAAACAGTAAACAATAAATGATGTTTAAGTATACAGCAGCGTGTATTACTTAATTTATAATCCCTGCGTTTGTCACGTTTTTATTATACACCCACACAAAACACATACACAAGTCTGTTAGTGCGTGAATTAGTGCTAGTGGTGCAAATACAATTATTGGTGATACAAGTGCAGTGCTGTTCTGGGTGTGTGCTGGCCTCTGGCGACAGCTCCGGAATGTGTTAGCTGTCTAGTGATCGCAAACAACAAATAGACAGAACAAACAAACACTCATGATACGGATACACGAAACACAGGTCCTTCCAGGAAACTTTTCATAAACCAAAAAACCAAGGATCAGATAACATTGCTTCGAACCCTATTTATACCGTCACACATAATTTCCCTTCAGGGTCAATGAGTTAGTGTACCGAAGCTCTGTCTCTTTTCTACATGACCGACTTCCTTTTAACCCTCAGAACGAAGTGTCAAGTAGTAGTCCAGGGTACTCTGTTCCCGTTACTTAGCGCCCTCACAGGTTGAGAGGGAGATTTACCACCATTGTCTTTCTGTCACACCATTACACGGCCGTGAGACTCTCAAAATTGTGAAAAACCGTGAGTTTCACTGGTAAACCTTGAGACTTGACATCCATGACACTGGAACTATTTTTTTTGTGTGTAGTGATATTTACTGTTGAACATATCATTCTAGTAATTTTAAATTCGATTTATAATAGCATTAGCTGCATACTGACACTTTGCGTCGGGCCTTATAATGCCCTAAGTGTGCAGTTATCTCATGTTAACCCACCCCCTTTCATACTTCAACCCTTTGCGGTCCTATGTCGGACCTGGTCCGACATTGCAATTATTCCTATCCGATCCAATGTCGGACCCTGTCCGACATCATCAAAAAGACGCAAAAACAGGTTTCTAGTCGTTTTTTCTCCGGAAAAAGCCAAGAAAACCATTCAGTGGCCGAGTGGGAGCGACAGGAGCCGAGACGAGGCGAAAAAAAAAAAAGGCGTATCTCATGAATAGTCATACTTGCCCCTGGCATTAGATAACGGCAGCCATAAGGAAACAAGCTTACTGAATCGGAGCTCTGAGAATATCACGGATATTTTTGAGATTTATAGTAATAAAATAATGACTTGGATTGCATTATTGAGGAGTTTGGTGATAAAACGAGTGATCAGGAGATGATTTGATCGGTATGTACGACATTATTATTATTATTATTATTATTTATTTCTTGGCATATGTGAAAGCTATAGCGAACGAAAGGGTGGGGCGGGGCTGGAGATGCCTAGCGAGTGCTTTGTTGATATGCAGGGCCTTTTAAACCCGTTTGACTGTGGAAAAAAAAAACTTTTAAACAGCGCGTCTAAAATTAACTGCGCGTGTGAAAATAAATTGGACCTGACACGTACTTAATAAATGGACTGCAAAGGGTTAATGCTTCATTAATGCACATCTAATTTAACTGCGACTCTGTGTGTGTATTTTACAGTGATAGTGTGACGGAGCGAGTGAGTCCAAGTCATAAATCTCCTTCCCGATCTGTGAGGGCGTTGTATAACAGAAACAGCGTGCCTCGGTCTTGATGTGTTGGCAATTCATTCCAGGGAAAGTCGGCCATCCAGAAAGGGAGCGGAGTCACAATACCAGAAGTCATCGCCTTAATGCAGTAGGCGATGTGGCAATCGCGGATTGGAGGAAAAGCGATTCCACTCGTTACTGAAGGGGGCGTGACCTAAGGGTATATCGGGGGATGTGGCGAAGCACTCCGTTCCTTTTGTTATGGTTACGAGAGGACCTGTAAAGAAGAACTGTGATTTAACCGTGAGTGTTTCGTGTTTTGTATGTCTCAATAACTGTGTCGTTTGTCATTTGTTGACTGCAAAAAAATCCGGGAGCTGCAGCTAAAAAGCCAGCACCAGCCCTGGACCACACTGCACTACTGTTTCACCATTATTGTATACTTCACTTGCATTATGAGCACTCACTTGGGAATTGTGATCGTGTGTGTTTAAAGTGCGCGTTAGTATTAAGTATTATTTCGGGACTGAACTCCGTGGGTTTTAACTGTGCCATACACATCGTTGTGTAGGGCCAGTTATTTGCAGCGCAAATAAAGAGCTGTTTTTTACCATGAACGGTGTTTGTTATTACTGAGCACTGCATCACCTCTACACCTGCACACTTTGCCACAGATGGATATTTTAAAACTGTTTGTTTTGTTGAAGTTTCCTTTTAAAATATTACATTCCACTCCTTAAAACGCTTCTTCGGGTTCTATTGCTTAATAGATGGAAAAACATGTCCTAGGACTACCTGATCGACTACTAAGAGGGATTGACTTATTTGTTTAAATTAAGATTATAAAAAAGGGTTTTGTATTATTGTACATAAACCAAACATAAAAGTTAATACAGTTAATACCAAGTAAGCAATATTTATTTAAAGTATCATATTTGCAATATGTGGCTATGGATTAGTTTTTTACACCGGCATTGTCAAAACATATGAGGTTTTCACTCAGAAAATAGTTAATAACAGCAGCATTTCACAAGGAATGTGATGAGTGTGCATATGATTGAACATGATGATAAACAAATACATTACCTTTTTTTCTGATGGTAATTTATTAAAAATGTTAAACTCTGCTCTGTCTTGCACATCTCAACTTTGCCTGCCTGTGCCCCGTGCCTAACAAATGTGATCGCCATTCACTGTGCTGTGATTGCTTGGCAGTCATGAAAGTGTCTCAGGTTATTATGGGATGCCGTGACTGAAATTTCTGTTGGTACACTTTAAAGGTTCATTGGTCTGCATTTGCACTTGCGATCTATACTATGGACCTGCAGACCACTGAATTTAATCTCTAAAAATAATACATAAAATTGTCTTCTAACATGTGCTTTCAAAGCTTTTTTGCTGCACACTAAAATTACTGTTTTTTTCCCTTCCAAATACCACTCACAGCTTGCTGCATATTAAATATCTGAATGTTGTATTACAAAAACAAAAAACATTTTTGCGATGGAGCCATTCTGCTCTATTTTCCCCGGGTTTTCATTCTGGAGTTTGCCTTAGCTTGCCTAACAGGTAAGGTCTGAGGGTTTTTTCAAACAATAATATAAATGTGGGGTCGGGGGTAAAGATGGCGAAAGTCTAGTTACCGGAATTTTTTTTTGTTGCTAGAATAAAGTTGTTAACCATGCAACATATTGTATCTTTCAGTTGCCCTGGGCGATACCTGCCCGCGTTTAATTCAGAGCAAATTAATGAAGACCTTCACATTCTTATCATTCAACTCTGGCAGGTGAGTAACAGTTCATGTAAGACATCTACATCAAATGCCTATCCTGACCAACGGTAAGTACACCCAAGTGTACCCAGCATTGACACATCTGTAGTTGGGTATGTAATGGGGTTGTTATCAGCAAATTTAATTTCCTTATTCATGTTCGTATTTGCAAATATTAAATTTATTGGATATTTAATGGATATTTAAGGCTTAATATACTTTCATCCATAAGTTTTCCTTGATCAAATGAATTTGTTAAAGTTCCAGTGAAAGTGATCTGTTTTCTTTTAAGTATCCAGAATGTGGTTTCATCCTCAATGAAGTCCAAGATCTCATCCTATGTCTTGGCCCTGGCTCTGCATATCAATGACTTTCAAACAGACCTGACACTTCTGCAGCGGGACATGAAGCTCAGTGAGAATAAGTAAGTCAGCATTTCATTTCTTTATATTTTTCAGTTTACACACATGACATCATACAAAGGTGCATAAAAAAAGAGATAATAAATCATCTAATTTTGAAACTAGCGTTACTTCTAAAAATACTAGTACTACTGAAATCTAATAACTTGTTTGCCAAGTCATAGATGTGGAAAGGCTAACTTGGTCAAATGAATGTAGTCATTCAGACACATGTATGAGGCCTATATCTTTAACAATAAATAGTCTTCAATGAAAATTGGGCAACCAACTCATGTACCTCATTTACATACCAGCTGTAACCAATATATTTATGGTAAAAAATTAAAAAAAAAAAAAAAAAACCCGAAACAAAATCCATATAAAACACATGGCTTTTCTATTATCTTATTTTTTGTTCTTTCAATAATAGATGCATAATTTTAGGTTGCCTGTCCAAACTTTTCAGGAATACAGGTTTATACTCAACAGCAAAACACCGTTGCATTGAATACATAGAGAGACATACAGGGATTTACTACCACTTTATCATTGCTTCAGTAGTTAAGCAATGTGCTTCAACAGTGTTATAATTTAAATATCATTGAAAACTGGTAAACATGTTAAGCAACCCTATAAAAGCCCTATATTTACAGATAAAACCTAGTTACAATTGCTTGGTTTTGCAGAGGTCAGTTGGCATGTACCAAAATAACATCTTAACAGTGCAGCTTCAATGAAAGAATACTTGAACACTAGTTTAATTTACCATACATAAATAATACATGTTTTGTTGTCTCTTGTCTTTTAAGAATGTTGGAAATTGCCAAAGCTATGGGACTGAAGATCACAAAAAGGAGTGTGTCTATGTCTGGTGGAGTGTCTGAGGACCACAAGTTTGGTACACTGGTACTTCCACTGTTAAAATATGACCAGGGTGGGAACCAAAGGAAGAGGAAAAGAATGGCATAGGGAGCAGAGAGCAGACCTGATGTGACAGAATTACACAAACCATGACCCTATTTGTGAAACTAAAGCACAGGCTAATGTTTGGCAATGAGAGAAACAAGCTCAAATATATAAACGTGGCTTTCGTATATACAATTTCTTACAACATTTATTAATCTGAATTCAAGTACACGCATGTGTCGGACATATGCCATTGTCATGTTTTGTGGAGTTTCTACATGCAACAGTCAAGTTGTTATGAATCTGTTGGTCACTGTACTAAACAAGCTCACTCTTATATGGTCAGCACCCAAAATTAAACATGTATTGTACATCACTTGTAAATCTGGTTTATAAATAACATTTATAAATGCAGCTGTATTTTATCAGTTCAACTAAATGCATAAAATAAAACCATTATCACTAGACTGGAACATGCTATTTACGGTTGCATATTCTTTAGCACTCAGTTGTATCGTTGATGGGGCCTTTTGTTAAACTTATTTTTAGAGAAGAATGCATGATGCTTCCTCACTTACTATTTGATTTGAGATATTTAATCTTTTAAATATTATAGTACATGCTTATATAGTTGACTTGGCTTTTGATTTATCTTTTTGATCAATTTTACAATTAATAGACTTTTGATAGTTAAGCATTCAAGCTATTTGAAAACAACAGATACCCTTTTTTATCTCCAAGAGTGATGCTGCACCTATAAGCAGTTGTGAATGAAGGGGTATAATAAGCATAGGGTGCCAATACTTTTGTCTACAACTGTACATATATTTTAATTTTAAAACATGATATATGGTACTACTTAATGTTAAAGGAAGCTCTCAGTTTCTGTTCCTTATATGTGGGTCATCTGTTTACACTTGCACTTCCTGGGTCACCTTCGCAGTGTTACTGGCAGAAAGCGTGTTAGTTAATGACAGGCAGGAAGCCATTGAAGGGGTTGGGACAATTTCACCCTCTAGGTGAAATGATCAAGCAAGTGAAACACTAAGTGAAAGTCTAGCATGCAAACAGATTTCTTTAACCAGGTGGTGTACTATATATCATGTTTTAAAATAAAAATACAAGTTACTATAACATTTGTTTATTTTGAATACTGGACACCTGAGCCTTCTATAATGAATGGAAGTACAATACCTGTAAGAGGTATGGTATTACTTTTGTAAACTACAAACACTTTATTCACTTTGTGCCAACAGGGCCAGCACAGTTACATCTCAATAGTACAAGCAATAATACAAGACCTAAGGAGACCATACTCAGTAAATACCAATAAAAAAAACTACCTTCTTTTTTTTTTTTTTTTTAACCAATTACCAACCCCCTCCATTCCGAAACCGGTACCATACTGTACCGAACTGGGACAGAGGTTACCGCACCGGTACAGTGCTGCTATAAACCGTACTGACCCGGTGCTACAGACACCAAACCGGTAACATCCTGGTACCATTCCATTTTCATACTGTACAGACCCCTTTTTGCTGTCTTTAGCAGCTGTGGCGGCAACTGTACATTCTTACTGTACATTGCTTGCTATTTCCATAATGCCTGGGTTTTATCTTTGTCACATATGCTAGGCCAACCTGCCTGTGGAGGACAAGCATGGCAGATGCTCTTCCTGCGAGTTTTGTGCGCATTTCTCCAAACGTATGCCAGAGAAGCGTCTCTCCCGCAGCTCTACAGAGTGCTTTGCGTCCCTCACTGTGTTAGCAAGGTGGCAGCGTCCTCCCCCCATGGCTCTGTACCAAGGGAGACCGGACAACTCACCCAGGAAGGTAGCCCACGCAGGAAATGCGTCCTCATGGTCTTCTTCATCCTCTGCCTCTCCTCCGAGGAAGAGGAAGAAGAGCAAATGGAGAAGCCCTGGGCCGCAGTTTCCCACCAGGGAGCTGTTTTTGCAGTGTTGCTGTGTGAATGTTTGGCACCGCCGGCCCCGTCTGTCTCTTTGGGGTCCCAGGAGGCTACGTGTGCAGATTGGCAGCAATGTGCTCTCCATCGCCGGATCTGAGGAGGTGGGTGAATAGCAGCTGGCTTTCCTGTCTGAGGACGTGGAGTCAGACAGCACATCCCCTTCGGGTAATCCCCCCCAGTCAGCAGAGCTTCTGCCATTGATCAGGAGGGCCACTGCAGTATTGCAGGTGACCTGGTCTACAGAAGGTGAGGCAAGGCAGTTAATTTTCGATGACGAGCCTGCCATCTCTCCCGTGTAACTCTCCTGTCCAAGGACGCTACCTGCCCCAACAAACAGTGTTGGGTCTCCAAAGGTGGTTCTTAAGCATGCCTATTCAGCCAGTGCGTTCCGTCGCATGGCTGGGAAACTTTAACAGCAGTCTCTTGGCCTACCAGTCACATTTGCTGTGGTCCCTCTCTGACAACCTGCGACAGAAATACAATGAATCTTGGTTGTAAATCTCCCTCCCGGCCTGTGAGGGCATTAAGCTGTGAAAGTAGAGTTCTTTTGACAGGCTGGCCTGACCGTTCTTTCCCAGGGTCGGGAAGTCTGTCAGTCTGGAAGAAGGCGAGACTCAGTTGCAGGAACGTATTGACTCAGAAGGTAAACAACGTAGCAGCTGCAGATTGTAGAGACAGCTGCACTCTTTTACCAAGGGGTCATGCGTGATAGCATAAAAGGGGACAGAGAATCGCAATCTACTCCTTTGCTTGGTTTTTGGAGATAGAAACTGGAAGGACCGGGAGAGACCCAGAGAAATGTAAAAAGTATTTTGTGAGTTTTTTTATTTGTTTGTCGTTGTTAGTAATTGTCTTTGTTTGTGAATCACTAGATGGCTAACACGTATCCGGAGCTGTCAACGTGGGCCAGCACTAACCCGGAACAACACTACACCAGTGTCACATAATACATTGTTATCACCCACCACGAGCACTACTGCATGCACCCGGACTGGTGACCGTGTTCAGTATTATTGTGGGGCAGATAATGTGTGTGTTTTATTTGGGCTGCAACCCATTATTATTGTTACCTCTGTGCATTACACATTGGTGTGTATTGCCGGAGGTTTATTGTTTGGTCGTCAGACCGGGATTAAAAATAAAATATCTTTTTTTTTTTTTCCCCAAACGGATTACAGTTGCTGGTTATGATTTATATCTGCACTGCATCACCTCTGCACCTGTTCTCACTCAGCAGCCACTTTGCCACACAACCACAGGCCATCACCACTACAGCTGGATGAGCTGTGCCTGGTTAATAAAAACCTGTTCCATCTGTCTAAACTGAATGGGCAGGTGGTGGGTAGAAACCTGGCTGCGCTGGTAGCCGCACACAGGCAGTTTGGGCTTTCCCCGGTGCGCGTGCTTGATGGGGGATAAAGCATGCAGGAATCCATGAAGGAGCTGGTGCGCTTTCATCCAAAAAAGTGACCACCCCCAGTGCTCAAACTAGCGGCAAACTGGTGCCCCAGCAGCTGCAGGGACCGGCACAGCCGGCTGCGCCAGCTGCCAGAGGTGGTATACAGAACTGTCCCGCGGCTGTTTGCCACGGACGTCTAATAAGTTCTGCCGTCTGGCACAGAGGAAAAAGCCTCGGGCAAAGCCACAAGGTGAGCAGCGGCCCTAGAGGTTTGCTGCCACAGGTCCAGGGCCTCTTCTCAGGGAACCATCTGGAGTATTGGCGTCAGTGCAGCACGGACATCTGGGTGCTTACTACCGTTCAAACCAGCTACTCTCTGCAGTTCAAGTACGGCCTCCCTCCCTTTTGGGGTGCGACTCCAACATCAGTCACTGACCCTCAACACGCCGCAGCGGAGGTAGCAGCTTTGCTGCAAAAGCAGGCTGTTTGCATGATAGACCCCCTCAAGTAGGAGGAAAGGTTCTACTCCAGGCACTTCCTGGTGCCCAAGCGGGATGGTGGCCTCAGACCAATCCTCGACCTCATGCAGGTCAACCTTTATTTGAGCCAAAGGGGGTTCAAAATGATGACGATGCAACAGCTGTTCCAGTCAATCAGGCCAGGCGACTGTGCCTTTTCGAAGTGCATGGATGCTATACTGGCCCCATTGAGACTCAAAGGTATCAGAGTACACAATTCTTTGGACAACATTTATGCCCAGTCTCCAGCTCAGGCAGACGCCAACTCACGCCTTTTCAGACAGCCTCCTATCTAGGAGTGTGCTTGGACTCCGGGTCCATGCTGTTCACTCTGTTGGATGGCAGAGTGCAGATAATAGCCGCCTGTTTAGAGTGATTTCAGCTCAACAGAGCACTCACGGTAGGGACGTTCCAGAAACTAATGGGCTTGGTGGTAGCAACTTCTCAGACCCTACCTTTGGGTCTCCTGCACATGTGCTCTCTGCAAGCCTGGTTCAACAGCAGGACTTTTCAGCCCACATTGAACCGCGACCACCTATCTAAAGGCACTCTCTTGGTGGAAACTGAGGTTCAAGGGAGACATGTGCTTGTCTGTACAGACATCACAACAGTGGTGGCCTATATAAACCACCAGGGCGGCCTCAGGTCTCCCGGTCTCCATCACGTGACCTGCAAGCTTTTGCTCTGGGTGTACGAGAACCTCCTCTCACTGCAGGCAGTACACCTGCCCAGGGTGATAAACTGGACGGCGGACCTCCTCTCAAGGAGGACCGGGCCAAGGTGCTCTTTGTAGCCCCTTATTAGCCTAGGGGTCACTCCACGGCTGGCTGAGCAGCCGGATGAGGATACTGCCCAAGCGCTGCGACCTGCTTAGTCAGGGGGACCTTATGGCATCTCCAACCCATCTAGCCTGCAGCTTTAGGTCTGGCCACTGAACGGCTGCATTTGAGCCATCTGGGTCTGGCCAATAGGGTTACTGACACCCTGCAAAATGCCAGAGCAGCGTCCGCACGTTACCAGTACAGGTACAAGTGGGGGGTCATTCAGACATGATGTCTGCCTCGGGGGTTCAACCCCATAACATAAGAACATAAGAAAGTTTACAAACAAGAGGAGGACATTCAGCCCATCTTGCTCATTTGGTTGTTAGTAGCTTATTGATCCCAGAATCTCATCAAGCAGCTTCTTGAAGGATCCCAGGGTGTCGGCTTCAACAACATTACTGGGGAGTTGGTTCCAGACCCTTACAATTCTCTGTGTAAAAAAGTGCCTCCTATTTTCTGTTCTGAATGCCCCTTTATCTAATCTCCATTTGTGACCCCTGGTCCTTTTTTCTTTTTTCAGGTCCAAAAAGTCCCCTGAGTCGACATTGTCTATATCTTTTAGGATTTTGAATGTTTGAATCAGATCGCCGCGTAGTCTTCTTTGTTCAAGACTGAATAGATTAAATTCTTTTAGCCTGTCTGCATACGACATGCCTTTTAAACCTGGGATAATTCAGCGCGTCTCAGGCACGTCAGGTCCAATTTATTTTCACACGTGCAGTTTATTTTAGACGCGCTGTTTAAAAGTATTTTTTCACACTAAACAGGTTTAAAAGGCACTGCATATCAACAGGACACTCGGTACTGCATCTCCAGCCCTGCCCCACCCTTTGTTCGCTGTATTTTTCACATACCTCTTCATAGTCTTGCATACCGATAAATCATCTCCTGATCACTCGTTTTATCACCAAACTCCTCAATAATGCAATCCAAGTCATTATTATATTACTATAACATCTCAAAAAGCTCTGCAGATGTCTGTGATATTCTTTGAGCGCTGGATGCAGAAGCAGCGCTCTGTTTTGTTTATGTCCGTTTTATCTCTTACCCTTCTTTTTCTAAAATTCCAACCCCCAAATGAAAAAGGAAAGTATTTAAAATGTAAAGAGGCATACTGTGCACATTTGAGAAAGGAGAGGTTTTTTAATTGGCCTTAAAACTGAAATAAATCAATAGATAAATTGAGCCTGATTCATACATTTTATCCTGCAGATGATGTCTCTGACATAGTAGGACTAGGGACGGATATCTCCCAGGAGGTAGAGGACGTGGAGCATTTGGTATTGTACATTAGCAGGAAACTGCTTGCGTGAGACTCATAGACCTCTGCTGTAATCGAGAAAGAAATGCCTAGTCGTCATAAAAGAACAAAATTAACCGAAAGCAAGCTTCTGTACGCCTCTCTTCCTGTGTGTGTGGGCCCGTCCGTCCGCGTGCAGTTTTTGTAAAATGTCCCAAACAAACGGTGACCTCGCGGGGGCCCCAGTTCTGCTGGGGGCCCTGCGCTATAGCGTAATTTGTGTATAGATTAATCCGGACCTGTATACGACCGAAGCATTATCTACAGTGCCGTGAAAAAGTATTTGCCCCCTGTCTGATTTTATGCATTTTTGCACATTTTTCACATTGTATTTAGTCACATTTTTCTGTCGGTTGTAGTAGTTTATAGAGGGAGTCTGAGAGAAAAACTGACACCAAAGTTTAGTACTTCTTTCATTTGTTTGGTGTGCAAGGTAATCAAACATGCAATCTTCAGGTGTGAAAAAGTTATTGCCCCCCCCCCCCCCCCCCCCCCCCAGTTAACTCAACCCAATTAAAGGGATAATTAGGGTCAGCTGTTTTAGTACTTTGGTTAACAACCAGGCCTGATTTGGACCAGCCCTGCCCAATATAAATCTGACTAACTTTGGCCCTTACCATCAGAGTGAAGTTGTCAGCACACAGGTTCTAGAGGCACATCATGCCACGAACAAAAGAAATTCCTGAAGACCTCCGGAAAAAAGTTGTTGATGCCTATCAGTCTGGAAAGGGTTACAAAGCCATTTCTAAGGCTCTGGGGCTCCACCGAACCACAGTCAGAGCCATATTGTCCAAATGGAGAAAGTTTGGGACAGTAGTGAATCTTCCCAGGAGTGGCCATCCTGCCAAAATCTCTCCAAGAGCAAGGCGTAAAATCGTCCAGGAAGTCACAAAGAACCCTAGAACAACATCCAGGGATCTGCAGGCCTCTCTCGCCTCGGCTAAGGTCAGTGTTCATGACTCCACCATCAGAAAGACACTGGGCAAAAATGGGATTCATGGCAGAGTAGCAAGGCAGAAACCGTTGTTCACTAAGAAGAACATGAATGCTCGTCTCAAGTTTGCCAAAAAGCACCTGGATGATCCTCAAGAGTTCTGGGACAGATGAGCCAAAAGTGGAACTTTTTGGCTGACATGGGCCCAGTTATGTCTGGCGAAAACCAAACACTGCATTCCACAGTAAGAACCTCATACCAACGGTCAAGCATGGTGGTGGTAGTGTCATGGTTTGGGGATGCTTTGCTGCAGCAGGACCTAGACGCCTTGCCATCATTGAAGGAACCATGAATTTTGCTCTGTATCAGAGAATTCTACAGGAGAATGTCAGGCCATCCGTCCGTGAGCTGAAGCTGAAGCGCATCTGGCTCATGCAGCAAGACAATGATCCGAAACACACAAGCAAGTCTACATCAGAATGGTTGAAGAACAAGCAATTTAAAGTTTTGGAATGGCCTAGTCAAAGTCCAGACCTAAACCCCATTGAGATGTTGTGGCAGGACCTGAAACGAGCAGTTCATGCTCGAAAACCCACAAATGTCACTGAGTTAAAGCACTTCTGCATGGAGGAGTGGGCCAAAAAATAACTACAGGAAGCGTTTGGTTGCAGTTACTGCTGCTAAAGGTGGCACAACCAGTTATTGAGTCTAAGGGGCGATTACTTTTTCACACGGGGGCATTAGGTGTTGCATAACTTTCTTTAATAAATAAATTAATTATGTATCCATTTTTTTGTTATTTGTTCACTCAGGGTCCCTTTTATCTAATATTAGGTTTTGGTTGAAGATCTGATAACATTCAGTGTCACAAATATGCAAAAATGCAGAAAATCAGACAGGGTGCAAATACTTTTTCACGGCACTGTATTTGTTAAATAAAGACTTTCGAGATTTACAAAATACAGATTATTTTCTCTCCTACACACGTTAAGTATAATCAGGTGTGCAGATGCTTTGACTTTATTTGAATGTATGTACATGTTTAAATTGTACAGTTAAGGTGGAGCTTTCAGGTCAAAATTGTTTACCTTGTGAATAAATGGTTGGATAGGTGATCTCATTTTAAGGAACCAGCAGTGCTGCTTGTATTTCCAGTTGGTTGTGTTACACTTAGGTCCTGACTGTTGTCAGACTCAAACTCTGGTACTTCGTCATCATTCCGCTTACAAAAATGGACCCTAGAATGCATGTAACAGAAAAATGGTCCAAAATATAATAATTAGGGTCCTGGGTTTTTCACGACTTGTTTTTTTAAGCTGTAATTTAGTCATCCAGCCCCAAGATTCTGATCGAGCTTTCATATTAAGACACGTATTGAGAATTTATTGAACAATCATCCCACTATGTTTCTTTAACCATTTGAATTAGTCATCTAATTAAATCAGATTACATGTTAGTTTTGTTGTTTTTTCCTTAATATCTTACCATATTCAGAAATACATTGATTATCAAGTACCTGCAAAACAGTCCATAAAAAGTCCATGACTATCACAGACAGCTTTTAGAAGGACTGGGTGTGACATTTTCTGATTAATGTAGTCCTCTTGGTGATCAGATGGAGCTTTTATGGCAATGTGACTGCCATCTATGGTACCAATTAGCAGTGTAAGTACATGAAATGAAAATAGTTTGTATAGACTATATTTAAATATTTTATAGCACCAAATATCTTAACAATTTTAATTATGTGCAAAGCACAGTCATTTAAAAGAAAATGGAAATGTTGCTATAAGAATTTAATGGCAGACCACTCTTTGGTGTCAAAAGACTCAGTAAAGTCGGTAAATGAAAACTAGAAAATAATATGCTAGCTATACATACGGTTTTGAAAATGAAACTGCTATTTTCTATAAAAAAAAAAATGCCATGACATCCATACCTGGAAATCCAGCTCTGTCTTAGAAGTGTGATGCCACACTGTTCATGCAATGAGCTTCTGGTCACTTTATGTACTTCACAGCCATCCTCTCTATAACAGCAGTTACCCGATGCACAATGTAGTGGACAGTACCTTTTTCCACTCCAAATTTTACTCTTATACTCCTCATGGAATCCTGGTTTGCCAAGTACCAAGTGTGATAAGTGCACATTTTTCAAGTGTCACAGGAGCATTGCCACCACTAAACTCCTTTGTTAAATCAGAATCTGTCTGGTTTAGTTCCGGACACAGTTGTTCAAAAGTGAGACAGTGCATGCAAAAATGTGAGTGAGTCGTAAGTGGTATAATGTGGCACAACTTCCTCAGTGTGATTTCCATGATGGGGATGTGTACCTTCATACACAAAGGCAGAGACAACTGTGAGCTTCTGTGAAAGTGATGTCTTGATACAGCAAGGTCAAACCAACTAAAATAAAGGACTTATTACATTGTGTGTGTATATAGCTTTGTGTGAGGTTTGTGTTAGTGTTGATGTTAGTGGACGGGGGGGGGGGGGTAGTTGAAGGACGTGGAAGCGAGTGACTATGACACTCATATTTACAAAAACCTACTTTTAAGCGGACCAAAATTTAAGGTTTTAAGCTGACCTATGGTGGGGAGGGGTCAATTTCAAAATGTTCACCTTTTGTTGCCTTATAGCCTGGAATTAAAATGCATTAATTTTTTTTTTTTCATTGATCTAGACATCTTACCCCACAACTTCCAAGTGAAAAAAAATATTCTAGAAATTTGTAGAAAATTAATTAAAAATAAAAACTGAAATAGCTTGGTTGGGAAAAGTGTCCACCCCACTTATAATAGCAATCCTAAATTAGCTCGGGTGTAACCAGTTGCCTTCAAAATCACACACTAAGTTAAGTGGCCTCCACCCATGTTATATTGTAGTGATTCACGTGATTTCAGGATAAATTCAGCAGTTCCTGTAGGTTCCCTCTGCTGGGTAGTGCATTTCAAAGTAAAGACTCAACCATGAGCACCAAGGAGCGTTTAAAAGAACTCTGGGACAAAGTTGTTGAAAGGCACAGATCAGGGGATGGGTATAAAAAAAATATCAAAGGCCTTAAGTATCCCTTGTAGCACAGTCAAGACGATTATTAAGAAGTGGAAGGTGTATGGCACCACCAAGACCCTGCCTAGATCAGGCCGTCCCTCCAAACTGGATGAATGAGCAAGAAGACTGATCAGAGAGGCTACCAAGAGGCCAATGGCAACTTTGCAAGAGCTATAGGCTTTTATGGCCAAGACTGGTCAAAGTGTGCATGTGACAACAATATCCCAAGCACTCCACAAATCTAGCCTGTATTTTATTCAAGAAAGACCACCTTGAATCCCGTTTGAAGTATGTGAAAAAACACTCAGGGGATTCTGTAGCCATGTGTATGTTTGGCACAAACCCAACTCAGCACATCACCCAAAGAACACCATCCCTACTGTGAAGCATGGTGGTGGCAGCATCATGTTATGGTGATGTTTTTCATCAGCAGGGACTGGGGCACTTGTCAGGATAGAAGGGAAAATTAATGGAGCAAAGTACAGTAAAGTCCTTGAGGAAAACCTGCTGCCCTCTGCAAGAAAGCTGAAACTGGGACGGAAGTTCACCTTTCAGCATGACAATGACCCAAAGCACACAGCCAAAGCAACACTGGAGTGGCTAAGGAACAAAAAGGTAAATGTCCTTGAGTGGCCCAGTCCGAGTCCCGACCTAAATCCAATCGAAAATTCGTGGCATTACTTGAAGATTGCTGTCCATGAACGCTCCCCAAGGAACTTGACAGAGCTTGAACAGTTTTGTAAAGAAGAATGGTCAAATATTGCCAAATCTAGGTGTGCAAAGTTGGTAGAGACCTATCCCAACAGACTCACAGCTGTAATTGCTGCCAAAGGTGCTTCCACCAAGAATTAACTCGGGGGTGGAGACTTATTCAATTATGATCTTTCAGTTTTGTATTTTTTAATATATAATCTTTTTCTCAATAAAAACGTTTTTTCCCCTTAACAGTGTGGAATATGGTATGTAGATAAGTTGAAAAAATCCTCATTGAAATGCAGGAAACTGAGACACTGACACAACAAAATGTGAAAAAAGTTCAACGGGGTGTAGACTTTCTATAGGCACTGTATATTACAGGACATCCAAGTTTAATGACAATTAACTTGTTTTGTCAACATGGAAATATACTAGGGGACACATTTATTTTGGCGTCTATCATTTATATTAAACAATTTATTGATATTTTATTTTAAAATGGACTAGACACACGCATCGCATGCAAAAAAAAAATACAATTAACTTATTTTGTCAACATGGAAATTTACTAGGGAACGCTCTTATTTGACATCTATATAATTTATATTAAATTATTTATTTCTGTTTTAAAATGGAACATTTGCCTGCAAAAAATATCTTTTTTTATATAATATATAAAAAAAAGTCTGGAATGCATGGGATTTGAAACTATAACCTTCAGATTGCAAGCATGTTGTGTTGTTAACTGTTAGTGCTACATGATTAGTTGCCAAAACACGCAGCATTTAAAAAAATGAAGTCAGCCAGCTGAGAATTCTCAGGACTTACATTTTGGAGATTTATTTGGAGATTTTTTGTTTTGGTTTTCAAGACATCTCATCATTCTGAGATTCTGATCTTGACTTCTGAAAAATGTTGGTTTCCTGTCAGTGTAATGCTCATTGTGGTCCCTGTTGGCGCAAAGAAGTATGGTTTCCTCTGATGCAATTTCAATCTGCTTTTATTGTGCCTTAAAAACACAAGCCAAGTTAGTAGAAACAATGGGGCAACCTTGACCCCCACCGCTTTTACAGTTGTGCCTATTTGCTTGGTGCTGGCCAAGGTTGCCCCAGTTGTTTCTTCTAACTTAGCTTGTGTTTTTGATCCAAGTTAGAAGAAACAATTGGGGCAACCTTGGCCCCCATCAGTTTTACAATGGTTTCTTGAAACTTGGCTTGTGTTTTTGATATATATATATATATATATATATATATATATATATATATATATATATATATATATATATATATATACACACACACACACACACATACACATTAGGCTCAAAACGACTGATTGCTCAAAGTAGATGTTGATCACAAATCTAAAAAAAAAAAAAGTTTCACATTACTAGCGTGAATTACAATTAAAGCCTTTGGAACAAACTACCTATAGTCTGATACATAGCAATTCAGTCTAACACGTTTGCCTAGAGATATATTTTGCATGATTTATTGGAAAAGAACTTCATTAGTCCGTGTTATATACATGACCAACCTGTTGGTTCATCAATAATACTCGTAACTGCTGCAACTACATTTTCAACCTCCGCCATTTTTAATGACCGGGTCTGTTCTTGCGTTGTGTTCATGTTCATGGGTTCTTAGTCAAAGGTCGCTTAACCCAGTTCTGTTGCGGTCAAAACGCAAAAATGCACCCATCAAATACCTCCCTTGCGGTATTTTGTGACGTAATTTACATACATTTCCACCCATTGACATTATTCATGGGCAGCATGGTGGCATAGTGGTTAGCGCTGCTGCCTCACAGCGCCAGGGTCCTGGGTTTGAATCCGGCCTAGGGTACTATCTGTGTGGAGTTTGCATGTTCCCCCCCTTGTTCGCGTGGGTTTTCTCCGGGTACTCTGGTTTCCTCCCACAGTCCAAAGACATGCTGTCTAGGTTGATTGGTCACTCTAAATTGCCCTCTGTGTGTGGTGCCCTGTGATGGACTGAGTTCCCGTCCAGGGTGTAGTTTCACGTTGCGCCCTGTGTATGCCGGGTTAGGCTCCAGCTCACCGCGACCCTGTAAAGGAGTAAGTGGTTAATGCTAATGGATGGACATTATTCATCATATTGAAATTACTCGAATGCAGTACTTTTTCCATGTGCTTTTTTCAATGCATTAGGTTGCCTGCCACTGGTTACTGAATACAGCAGGTGTACAAAGCATGCAGTAAAGGGGCTTACTGCGTGCAAAACGTTACCGCTGTTTAGTGTATGAGGCCCTAAGAGAGGTAACCTATGGTGCATGGCGAGTGGTTTTTCAAAAGTTGTGATAATAAACGGGGTGTGATATTAACCCTTTGCGGTCCTATGTCGGACCAGGTCCGACATTACAATTTTCCCTTTCCGGTCCGATGTCGGACCCTATCATCAAAAAGACGTAAATGATAGTAGCAGGACTTTGATAGCAGTGGTATAGAAGATAAAGAAATAAGTTAACTTTATGTTGTTTATAGTTTTATTTGGTTCTCCCCTGTCAAGACCCCTTGTTTAAACAGTCACAGACCAAGAATAAATAAACGCTGCTTAAAAACGCATTTCTTTCCATTTGGATGTCCAGTTTGTGTACATTGTCTCCATCACCCACAGACGCTATCTCCCACACATGGTGTCAGAAGAGGGATTGTACCCACGTAGTGCCCTGATGGATGCAAATAAACTTACCCAATTCCTACGGGAACAGGAGGAGCGAGAGGCTAGGCAACAGGAACAGCTAGTGCAGTTCTTCAGTACCCTGGTTGAAAAAATTACCCCATCCAACCCCAAAATGGCTATAACAAGGATATTTGCCATTCAACCCAAGTTGATAAAGATGACAGCTGAAGATGACCCGGAATTATACCTGGTCACCTTCGAGTGCATTGCTGAAGCTGCACAGTGGCCAAGAAGTGACTGGGCATTAAAACTAGCCCCATCGTTCAGGAGAAGCGCAGGTGGCATATCGGGCCCTGGATGCAGAGGGTACCCAGAACTACAATACCGTCCAAACTGCCATTCTGTATCGCTTGGAGATAAATGAGGAAACCTACCAGTACTGCTTTCGGGGGTATACCATGTCTACAGATCAAGCACCCTCAAGCACCTGTGCAAATGATGGCTGGAAACCGATCATCGGACCGCGAAGGAGACCACTGATCGGGTTGTCATGGAGCATACATCGGAACCAGCCCAAGACCCTGGACGAGGCGGTCAGTTGGGCGGAGGCGTATCAGGATGCAGAAGCTGCAGCTTCAGGCGGACCAAATCTACTGATGGGAGCGGGTAGGGGCAAGGGAATGCCCCTACCTAAGGTAAATCCCAATGCGGGTCCTCGGAAGTCTGCTCCATGGACTGCTAGAGGGGCTCCACGGTGGCCGCCGATGGAAAATCAACATGACAAAAGTGTTTCTCTGGTGGCGCCCCCTCCCATAGTGTGTTACAAGTTCAAAGAACCAGGCCACATACAAGCTGATTGCCCCCGATGGAGTGCGACTTGGCCAGGCAAGTAACCCTATGTGTGTTGGTCGAGAGAACCCTTACCTAATTCCCATACAGGTCAGGCAAAAGAGCACCCACGCTTTAGTGGATTCAGGGTCTAGGCAGACTTTAATTCGAACCATGCTCTTGGGGGTAGGACTTGTCAGCCAACTGGCACCGTGGCCATCTCATGCATTCATGGAGATGTCAAGCACTATCCTACCATTAAAGTTAGTATTCGCATAGAGAATCAACAGGCGGACATAATCGTTACTGTGGTTCAAAGACTGCCATTAGTTGAGAGGCGCTCTGTGTATGTCACTACACGCACCAGACAGGTACAAGAGGAAACGACTGGTGACATTTTTCCCGATCAGTCCCGGCCTGTTCTGTCCTTCTTTTCGCTCTAAGAAAAGCAAGAGGGAGCATAGGGCGGATCGATGGGAAGGCAGTCGAATGAAATTGGGAGAGAGCACTACCTTAAATGCTTACCAACCGAGCAAAAGGAGTGGAAAAGGGGTGGGAGTGCAATGTGACCTAGAGGTAGGGGAGAGCACAGCACAGTACCACAGTGTGGTTCAGAGTCAGCATCCTCAGGGAGTACAGATGTTTGGAACTGAGATGTGGACTTGGTATTGGAGCAAAATAATGATAATTCTTTGAAATTTGTAAAAGACCAGATACAGAAATTACATGGGAAACCTGTGAGTGATTTGTGGGTCCTCTGGATGGCACGGAATCGGGATACTGGTTTATTTTGGTGTTTGTTGATTATGCCACCCAGTATCCCAAAGCCATTCCACTCTGCACTGTTAGCGCGCAGCCAGTGGCCACTGAAATGGTAAGAGTTTTCTCTTGGGTTGGCATTCCCAAAGAAATTCTCACTGATCAGGGGACAGCATTTATGTCATGGTGTGTCCAGCAGGTTACTGAAAATCCACTCCATTCGGACCTCGGTTTTTCACCCACAATCCAGTGGTCTAGTGGAGCGATTTAACCAGACCCTAACAGCCGTGCTATGTCGCTTTGCTGAAAAGGCGAAGAAAAACTGGGTTAAAATGTTTCCCTATCTTCTCTTTGCAGTGAGAGAGGTGCCACAGTCATCCACAGGGTTTTTGCTGTTTGAGTTGCGATATGGGGCATTCTTGACCTGGTGAGAGAAGGGTTAGAAGCTAGCCCAGAAACCTCACAAAATGTGGTAAAATATGTATTACAGTTACGAGACCATCTGGATTTGGTCGGTTGATTGGCCCTGGAAAATTAAAAACAGGTGCAGTACAATAAAAATGCATGATTAACCCTTTGCAGACGGTGAGAATTCTAACATTTTCTGGGCCAACAGATGACTTAATTTTAGAGCATGTATCAGACCACATATCTACTTAACCACTTCAACTCCAGATGTAAAAATGAAATCTCTTCCTAGTTACCAGATTTTGAAAATAATAATAATGTTTTCAAACCTGTAATTGCTATAAAATGTTAACATATGATGAATAAAACATCATATAATAAATGACCTAAACTGTGTTTTTCATTAACCCTTTATGCTCCTGTGTACTACATACTCATGTTCAATATAAAGATAAAAACATGTTTAACCCTTTGCGGTCCTATGTCGGACCTGGTCCGACATTGCAATTATTCCTATCAGGTCCAATGTGGGACCCTGTCTGACATTATTATTTATTATTATTATTTATTTCTTAGCCGATGCTCTTATCCAGGGCGACTTACAATTGTTACAAGATATCACATTATTTTTACATACAATTCCCCATTTATACAGCTGGGTTTTTACTGGAGCAATCTAGGTAAAGTACCTTGCTCAAGGGTATAGCAGCAGTGTCCCCCACCTGGGATTGAACCCACGACCCTCCGGTCAAGAGTCCAGAGCCCTAACCACTACTCCACACTGCTGCCCCTGACATCATCAAAAAGACGCAAAAAAATGTTTTTTAGTCGTTTTTTCTACGGAAAAAGCTGAGAAAAACATTCAATGGCTGAGTGGGAGCGACAGGAGCCGGGACAAGCTGAAAAAAAAAATAAATACAAAAGGGCGTGTCTCATGAATAGTCATACTTGCCCCTGGTATCAGATAGGGGCGGTCATAAGGAAACAAACTGGATGGTACTGCATCAGCGCTCAGAGAATATCACGGACATTTGCAGAGCTTTTTTGAGATGTTATAGTAATAAAATAATGACTTGGATCGCATTATTGAGGCGTTTGGTGATAAAACGAGTGATCAGGAGATGATTGATCGGTATGTACGACTATTATTATTAGTATTATTTATTTCTTAGCATATGTGAAAGCTATAGCGAACGAAAGGGTGGGGTGGGCTGGAGATGCCTAGTGAGTGCTTTGTTGATATGCAGGGCCTTTTAAACCCGTTTGACTGTGGAAAAAAAATACTTTTAAACAGCGCGTCTAAAATTAACTGCACGTGTGAAAATAAATTGGACCTGACGCGCACTTAATAAATGCACTGCAAAGGGTTAAAAAACTAATAATAATAATAATAATTTTTTGTTTGAACAATGAAACAAAAATGCTGCTAATAACACTAATAACAATAATAATCAGTAAACAGTAATTATCAAATAAAAATCAAACAACATCAAAACGTGTGCCATTATCGACTTGCTCTGTGCCATTTATTGAAATGTTCAATACAGCAGAACCCGGGGTTGCCTTTGCAACCACTGCACATTTTTCTTCTGTCCTTTTCATTTTCGTAGCAGACCCTGCACCTTTTTTGCGGTCTCTGCTTCCCTTGTGTTGGATAGACACAAATGTGTGTACAGGGCTACTTTGCACAGGCATTGTGATGGATCTGGCTGCCACAGACACCTGCTTTATTGCCATGTACCCAATACTGTGTTTTGATAGTATTTCGTACCAAGTTTCACACGATAAGCAGTTTCGGAGAAGATTTATTTAAATTGTCCAAAATTTTCAAAAAATCCAATATGGTCGCCAAAGAATGTGACCTATGACCTTCATTTTTGCTCTGATACAACTTCCCAAAGGCCTCTACCACCCTACCAAGTTTAGTGAGTTTTCGTGCAACGGTGTTGATTTTACAAACATACAAAGATTTGGCTGCCAAATCATGTGACCAATCAATTTCATTTTTTCGTTGACATTAATTTCCCATAGTCCTCTACAATTGTATGAAGTTTCATCACTCTACCACATTGTACCATAGAAACACTATGCAAATTGACCATAGCTGAAATTTGATTGGCTCACGGCAGCCATGTTTTTTTATGTAGCGACTTGCTTTGAACTTGATAGACAACCTTGCCAAGGCCATGTATGCAAAGTTTTGATTGAATTGGCATAATCGTTTTAGAGAAGAAGTCGTTTGAATATTTTTGACAAATCCAATATGGCCGCCAAACGATGTGACTGATCGAAAAATCCTAATAAGAAAAATCCTAATAAATCCTAACAGAAACAACAGGCTTCCCAGCCATTTTGGCTGGGAAGCCTAATAATAAGAAAAAATACTAAGAATAACAATAGGCTTCCCAGGCCAGCTTGGAAGCCTAAAAAAAATTACAATAGGGCTTGCTAGGACCCCTAATAATCCCAGCAATAACAATAGGCTTCCCAGCCATTTGGTTTGGAAGCCTAATAATAATAATAATAGGAATCCCAGAAATAACAATAGCCTTCCCAGCCCTATGGCCTGGAAGCCTAATAATCCCAACAATAACAATAGGCTTCCCAGCCCTATGGCCTGGAAGCCTAATTAACAGCTAAAAACATCCCAGGTCGACCCGTAGCTAAAACTAAATACAAAGCAAGAAATCACAAACACAACTATCTTGACAAACACACTTAAAACATAAAATGCTAACAGGGATGGGGCAGACACTCAAACTTAAAGGGGGGAACCAATAAAAGACACTTAGCCTCTCTCTGGGGGCGATGATGTTCCAATGCTTCAATTACTTCAATTACTGAAATCAGGACTGCACAGCACTGGCTTGCTGCACAGCCTACGCTTCAGAGCGAGAAAGGCCCTCTGGCATGGCTCCGTCCACTGAACCGTATTTGGGGCAGCCGTCCGGGTGAGGACTGTCAAGGGAATAGCAAGTGTGGCAAAGCTCAGGATGAACTTCCCATAATAGGCCGTTAGTCCCAAGAAAGAGCACACCTGGGTTTTTGTGGTAGGAGTCGGCCAGTCAGCCAAGGCTTTCACTTTTGCAACAAGCGGTCTGATCTGGCCGCCTCCTACCTGATACCCCAAATACTCCGACTCACTCTTCCGAATGGCACATTTCTTTGGGTTAGCAGTGAGCCCGGCCTCCTGCAAGGATTGCAGTACTGCCGCTACTTTACCCAGATGACTCGGCCAGTCCTCACTGTGGATAACCATGTCATCTATGTAAGCAGCGGCGTACTGCTGATGGGGCCGCAAAATGCGATCCATCATCCGCTGGAACGTGGCTGGTGCTCCGTGCAACCCAAAGGGCATGGTCTTAAATTGGTACAACCTAAAGGGAGTCAAAAACGCTGTCCTCTCTTTGGATTTTTCATTAACGCGCCTGAAGTCAATGCAAAATCGAGTTGACCCGTCCGGCTTATCTACTAAAACAATTGGACTGTTCCAGTCACTTTGGGACTCCTCTATTACACCCAGTCTGAGCATCTTGTCAATCTCCACCTTTATTGCCTGCCTTTTTCGCTCAGGTATGCGGTACGGCCTTTGGCGAACTATTGCCCCCAGCTCAATGTGATGGTGGGCTACTCGAGTCTGCCCCGGGACGGGAGAAAACACATCAGGAAACTCCGCCATCAATGCCCGAGTCTGACATTTCTGTGTTGGTGTCAGATTATCTGCAATCTGTACCGACCCCTTTTTTACCAACACAGAAAGATCAGGTCCCAGGTCTGTGACGTCATCTACTTGCGCGACTACCAAAGCCTCCTGTTGCAACCAGGGCTTCAAGATGTTTACATGATAAATGTGCTTTTCTCTCCGTCGCTCCAGTTGGCAGATCTCATAATCCACCGTCCCAACCCGGCATGTAACCTCATAAGGTCAATGCCACTTCGCTAGAAGTTTAGAATCCGAGCTGGGTAACAATAGAAGCACTTTATTCCCCCGGCTGAAACATGTGTAACCGGGCCCCCCTGTTACATTGGGTCTCCTGTCTGTGCTGAGCCTGCTACAAATTCATTCATTTGCGCCCATTTTCCCACAGACTCAAGAGGTCCAACACCTACCGGACAGTATTGGTTGAATTACCCTGCTGTTCCTCCCACATTTCATGAACAGATCGAGCACACCCCGGTGTCTCCGCCCATACAGCAGCTCGAACGGTGAAAACCCCGTAGAAGCCAGAGGTACCTCTCTGATAGCAAAGAGAAGGGGAGGAATCAGCTAGTCCCAGTAACGCACATCACTGTTAATAAATCTGCTCAACACATTTTTGAGGGTCTTATTAAAAATGCTCCACAAGACCATCGGGGTCCGAGGTCCTAATGGTCTTAACCCCCAAAAGTTTACATGTTCCGCGGACCAGCCAGGACATAAAGTTGGTGCCTTGGTTGGTCAGTATTTCTTTGGGGATCCCCACCCAGGAGAAAACTTTCACTAGCTCGTTGGCAACCGATTTAGTGAACACAGAGCGGAGGGGAATGGCCTCTGGATAACGTGTAGCGTAATCCAGAATGACCAATAGGTGTGTGTATCCTGCCGCACTCCGCTCTAGCGGTCCAACCAAATCCATTCCAATACGCTCAAACGAAGCTTCCATGTCTTCTAGCTCGGGATCAGGTCGGTCCTGAGCGGAGGCAGCCAAGTCAGGCCCTTGCTCTGGCTCCGCGGCCTCCCCCCAGACTCTTCACCAATCGCCCCCACCTGAGACTTCTCGGACTCCCTCCATTGCTAGCCTTCATTCTTAGCTGCCCAGCGTTCCCGTTTAGTTTTGCAGGGTCTAAATCTATGGCAAATTCATATACATTCTGGGATAAGTGCGCACATCCCCATGAATACATTTAATATGCATGTGACAGGGATAAAATGAATCTGAGCTGCAAATCTCCCTCCTGACCTGAGAGGGCACTAGGCAAGGCTAGAGGTATCCCCAACAGGAGATGCTCTGGTTCAAAGGTCACCGTAGGGGTGGAAGTTAGACCGGAAGTCGGCCATCTTTCTGTAGGCCAAATCTGTGGAGAACCTGGATTTCTTTACTGTGATCAGCTGTGTTGTTTGATCACAGGGAGGAGTCTGGTAGTATTTAGGGAACACAGTTTTGCTGAATACTTCTCTGGTCCTTTGGGAGGTTGGTACTTAACGAGCCGGAAGCTGTTTTCTTAACTCCTGTACACAGACAGCAGCGGAAGCCCTTGGAGCTGCAACTGAAATTCACGGACAACCACTGCAGCTGGAACCAAGAGGCACGTCACCCAACCCTACCTCACCACCCCATCACGCACGCCTGAACCCGCACTTATTTGTTTTGCGTACCTGTTGGTATGAACACTTTGTTTTGTAAAATTGTAGAATAACTTGCCTCAAATATTAAAAGGCCCTGCGGGTTAAAAAACATATTTTGAGACCTTTGTTTGGACTGCACCTACACCACATCACCCTCCACATCCTGACAATGCACCTGTCCCATTATTCGCTTATGCCCCGGTAAGATTAAGCTCTCTTGTATTAGGGACTGACTACACCCTGAATTTAAGAGAGCCTGGGTTTGTGAATCATCCACGGACACGGGAATCACAAAACCCGTCTGCTGGAGTGACTGATGGAAAGGAACAGTCTTACCTGGCCGGATGAGGTCACATCCCATAGCGGGGCAAACCCGGTCGATGTGGCTCACCCCCACCCCAGCTTGTTCCACACATCAGTGAACTGGTTTCTCACCATGAAGTTTCCACAGGAGGTTGAGACACAAGAGCCATCAAAGGGGCTTGACGGTAGGGTGGCTGTGCAAGACCCCGGTCTAACATAGCAGCAGCCCATGGGTGACCCCACTCTGCCCCAGTTCTCGGGCCAGGAGCTCCTACTGCCACACTCCGTCCAAAGACCTGGCTACCCCTCCCCCCCAGTCCCTTTGCCCTCCCTGGGGCCAGTAGAGGAGGTGATGCTGGAGTAGTGCTGTTTCCAGGTAGCTTAGCGGGCGTTGGTTCTGCTGCCTTGTACTGCTCTGCCAATTGGATCGCCCGGTCCAGGGTGGTGGGCGCCTGTCGTTGCAGAGCCAAGCACTGCAGGAACTGCTAGACTACCATCACCTCCACCAGCCTGGCAGTGGTGGTTGCTCTCGGGTTCAACCATTGCCGGGCGTAATCCTGCAAGAGGTGCATGATGGCCCTGGGGTGTTCCTCCTCGGCCCTACCTCATTTATTTTCCTGAATATATTTTCTCTTTAGCCCTCAGAGATCGCTGTTGTCTGTGGCCTGAATACCGACAATGGTAGTCAGGTCCACAGTAATACCAATACAGGTAGTGCAATGTCTCGCACTCACAGGTGCTCAATAGACTAATGAAAACAAAAGGCGAAAGAAAATGGGAAAATAAAACACAGTAATAAAACTACAAAATAAAGATGCTGCACTCAGCAGCGTTACCCCGACCGTCGCTGTCTGCATGGCCCGGGTCTCTGTCCTATGCTCACCCGTTCCCTCAACCTGCTCGTACTATTCGGGATTCTGACCAAGTTTTCCCCACTCCTAAAAATTCCTTTTCTTTTTCTTTTTAATTAATTATTTAGTGTGCTCGTTCTTCTCCGGCCGTGCTCGGTCCGGCAGTAGAGCTTCCGCCAGCTGTCTCATTTCATCTTAGAGGGGCAGGCTGAGGGAACAACAGAGTGAACATAAGAACATAAGAACGTTTACAAACGAGAAGAGGCCATTCAGCCCATCTTGCTCATTTGGTTGTTAGTAGCTTATTGATCCCAGAATCTCATCAAGCAGCTTCTTGAAGGATCCCAGGGTGTCAGCTTCAACAACATTACTGGGGAGTTGGTTCCATACCCTCACAATTCTCTGTGTAAAAAAGTGCCTCCTATTTTCTGTTCTGAATGCCCCTTTATCTAATCTCCATTTGTGACCCCTTGTCCTTGTTTCTTTTTTCAAGTCAAATAAGTCCCCTGGGTCGACATTGTCTATACCTTTTAGGATTTTGAATGTTTGAATCAAATCGCCACGTAGTCTTCTTTGTTCAAGACTGAAAAGATTAAATTCTTATAGCCTGTCTGCATACAACATGCCTTTTAAACCTGGGATAATTCTGGTTGCTCTTCTTTGCACTCTTTCTAGAGCAGCAATATCCTTTTTGTAACGAGGTGACCAGAACTGAACACAATATTCTAGGTGAGGTCTTACTAATGCATTGTAAAGTTTTAACATTCCTTCCCTTGATTTAAATTCAACACTTCTCACAATATATCTGAGCATCTTGTTGGCCTTTTTAATAGCTTCCCCACATTGTCTAGATCAGGGGTCGCAAACTCAAATGCCTACAGGGGCCAGGCAGGTAACGTAAATGAGTGAAGTGGGCCAGGTATAACAAAAATCAACTGCCAAAAATTTTACTGAACTGTGGTGTACGCACGTAACATAATACAACCATGTATGATATTGGAGATTGTATTTTAAATTCGAAATTGAAAAATACAAATTGAAAAATAGAAATATTTAATTATTATTTTTTTCTTTCTTAATTCATTACTCCTTTGATTTGGAACCAGAAACCTGACACCTTTTCTTCTGCACCAAGATGTCAATGTCAGGTCTTGTATTTCGCGTTGCGATGTGCAGTACAGAATTCAGCCTTGAATCTTTTAACTGGGAGCGATATTTAGTTTTATTCCGTTTCATAACGGAAAACAGCTGTTCACAAACGTAGGTACTTCTGAACATGGATAGAATCTTTGCACAATGGTTTTTATATTTAGGGTAACTACTCCCGAGATATTTGTAGAATTCTGGTATTCCAACGTCGTCATATTTAGTTTTCAGTACCGTATTGCACTGCAGTTCAATAACTTCCATTTGTAGCTCTTCATTCACACTATCAATATTAATTGAGAAAGGCGAACTGAACAATGTTAGTTCATTTTCATAAAGTTTGAAATCAGAGAACCTTTTTTGGAATTCAGTCTTCAACTCTACAATTTTGGGAAAGTAGTTCAAGCCATCACTTTAATTTCTGGAAACCGATTTCAGTGTAGGAAAGTGGGCCAGATTATTCCTTGCCAAATGAGTTTCCCAAAGACACAATTTCGCTATAAATGAGCGAATCAAATCATACATTTGTGTAACTACTTGTGAACGCCCTTGCAGAGAAATATTCAAAGTGTTTAGCTGGCTTGTAATGTCAACCAAAAAGGCCAAGTCTTTGATCCAATCTTCGCTGGTGAGCTGAGGCAGGGATTTTCCTTTGGATGACATGAACAAGTTGATTTCTTTCAACAGTTCAAAAAATCTCTTCAGCACCATGCCACGACTAAGCCACCTAACCTCCGTGTAGTACAGCAGACTACCGTATTGTGCATCCAATTCATCAAGCAAAGCATTGAACTGTCTGTGGTTCAAGCCACAAGAGCGTATCCAGTTCACAGTGTTAATTACTACGTCCATGATGTGTTCCATTTTTAACTTTTTAGCACAAAGTGGTTCCTGGTGAATGATGCAATGAACTGACTTAAATTCCGTGTCCTTGCAAAACATTGCCACCTTGGATTTAAGTTTCATAACAAGTCTGACATTAACACCGACCATTGCAGAAGCACCGTCTGTAACGCTTACTAATTTTGACCAGTCTACATTAAACTTTTCAAGATTTTTCTCAACACATAAAAATAAGTCATTTCCTGATGTTGTGCCTGTCATGGGCACCATGTCCAAAAGTTCTTCGGTCACATCAAAATTCTCATCGACACCACGAATAAATATAGCTAACTGGGCGGTATTATTTATATCTGTGCTCTCATCAGCTGCAATAGAAAACGCCACAAATGATTTAATTTTTTCACGCAACTTGTCCTGTAAGTTCTCAGCCATATCTTCAACATGCTGAGCAACAGTATTCCTGGTTAGACTTACATTTGCAAATGCTTGTTTCTGTTCGGGACATATAATTTCTGCTGCACTCAATAGATACTCTTTTATAAACTCGCCATCTGTAAAAGGTTTTGATGCCCGGGCAATTTTTTCACTTAATACATAACTGCATTTCACAGCAGCATCACTTAGTTTATTCGCATTCAAAAACAAACCCTGTTGAAATTTCAGTCCTTTTTTCAGTTCATTAAGTTTTTCATCACGCATCTTTTCCGTATACTGGTCATAGTTCTTACTATGGTTTGTTTCATAATGGCGTCATAAGTTGTATTCTTTCGACACAGACACACTTTGTTTGTATATTAAACACGTAGGAATATTCTTCACTTCCACAAAGAAATATGCTGTCTCCCACTTTTCTTGAAACACGCGGCCCTCTCGGTCTATTTTACGTTTTCCCACTTTTCATAGAGACATGGTTACAAGAAATATTTAACTTTCATCTTTACTATAATAAAAACAACAGTGCAAGCGCGATGATAAATGGCAACTGACACTCGGCCTCAGTGTCGGGGAGACAATAGGGAGTGGTGGAGACTGTGGCGAACTGGAGAGCGCATGCCCCGTCTAAAGGCGGCAGACGCTACTCCAGCCGATTGTTGCCATGCGAGAATGCGGGCCCAGTGTGTTGCCAGATCTTCCGATTTTTCAAGAGAAGATGGAAATCCGGATTTTTATGTGAAATCTTGCGATTTTTAAATGTTGGCAACTAATTAATTTTTTTTAAAAAAACACTGTGCGGGACAAACAAAATACGTCTGCGGGCCGCCAGTTTGCGACCTCTGGTCTAGATGAAGACATTTCTGAGTCAACATAAACTCCTAGGTCTTTTTCATAGTTCCCTTCTTCAATTTCAGTATCTCCCATATGATATTTATAATGCACATTTTTATTGCCTGCATGCAATACTTTACACTTTTCTCTATTAAATGTCATTTGCCATGTGTCTGCCCAGTTCTGAATGCTGTCTAGATCATTTTGAATGACCTTTGCTGCTGCAACAGTGTTTGCCACTCCTCCTATTTTTGTGTTGTCTGCAAATTTAACAAGTTTGCTTACTATACCAGAATCTAAATCATTAATGTAGATTAGGAATAGCAGAGGACCTAATACTGATCCCTGTGGTACACCACTGGTTACCTCGCTCCATTCTGAGGTTTCTCCTCTAATCAGTACTTTCTGTTTTCTACATGTTAACCACTCCCTAGTCCATGTGCATGCATTTCCTTGAATCCCTACTGCGTTCAGTTTGAGAATTAATCTTATAGGGTCAGCAATCCCCCCAAGGCCCACCTCTCAGCCACGGAGAGAGAGGGAAATCCAACACACCCTCTTCACCACCTCTCCGTGTCGCTGCCATGATTGACAGGCGGACCTACAAGGCTGCTGCCCCCTTCCTGCAGTACCCCGCATGCACCAGACAGTCAGCACAGATCTCCCGTTACAATGGGCAATAACTATATACAGTTGGGAAAATGGTAAAAGTAACACATTGCGTATGCCTACTACACTAATAGTAACAATACCTATATATTACAGTACTAACAAAAATGCAGTAAAAAAATCTATTACTTTTATTAGTCAGTGTAGTTACAACAGAGAAAAGTAATCGGTTACTTTTTTCTGCTTGATTTGCATTGTTTACACTGATGTTCTGGCAAATTCGCATCATGTTGCGGATCTGCATGAGCTGAATTGTGTCCACTTCTGAACCATCGCAACTGTCAAGGAATTGCAAGGCTGTTTGTAAGCCCTGCAAAGCTTCACTCACACTTGGCACTTCAGTCCCTGAGTCTTCTTCATCGGTGTCATTTTCTGCTTCAGGTTCTGTTTGTTTTGCAATAATGTCATCATCACTCAGGGGTTAAAACCTTCACAGTCGTCATCGAAATGTATCCATGTGTCTGCACCCACAAAATCATCACTTACATTAGTCATGGTTTCCGCGAGTCCTGCAACAGCTGTGTTTTCAATATCTTCAGTATCTGCACTTGTCGGTGTCACATATTGCTCAAAGGTACCTCCCAAACCTTTCATACAGCACTTTTTGATTGATCCATTGGCTGGCTCTTACTGGTTGTGTTTTTAGGCAAGTACACAACCTTGATTTTGCCATCATTCGTAGTAAGTTTGTTTGCATGAGGATGTGCGGGAGAGTTATCCAACAGAAGAATCGCTTTTTCTTCGAGATTTTTAGTCACAAATGAATTAAAAACTTGAATATTTGGCTGGTCATCCATGCATTCCTACTTGCTTCGTAGACCACAGGCAGATTAAGCATATTTACATGGTGAAATCAGCGTGGTTTTTTACTCTTTCAGATGAGAAGAAGTGGCAATTTGTGCTCCCCTGTTTTAGCTGTAAACAGCAGGGTGACACAGTCTTTCCATTGTTTGTAGCCTTCTTTTTGAGGATCTTACCTCGAACACTGTGTCTTGCTGGGCAGCAATTTCCAATAACCACCACCTTCATCTGCATTATATATCTGTTGTTCATTGTATCCACCAGCTTGTATGATCTCCTTCAGTTCAGCTGGAGGAGGCTGTGTGGTCCAATGGTTAAAGAAAAGGGCTTGTAACCAGGAGGTCCCTGGTTCAAATCCCATCTCAGCCACTGACTCATTGTGTGACCCTGAGCAAGTCACTTAACCTCCTTGTGCTCTGTCTTTTGGGTGAGACGTAATTGTAAGTGACTCTGCAGCTGATGTATAGTTCACACACCCTAGTCTCTGTAAGTCGCCTTGGATAAAGGCGTCTGCTAAATAAACAAATAATAATAATTACAGCCGCTTGCTCATCTGCAGATCGTTGCTCCCCTTTTAGAGTGCCTTCGTGGATGCTGTGTCTTTTTTGCCAGCATCAAAACCAACCCTGGCTATCCCTGAATTCAAACTCCGGTCCTTTTAGTCTTGTGCTTTTGCTTGCAGGATTGGGCCTGAAAGAGGTGTTCCCTGTGTGCATTGTTGCACAAACCAGGCATATAGTGCAGTATCGATGCCATCATTCTCTGCCATTCGTGTTCGTTTTCAACACTGTGAGTGTTAAATTCAACACTTTTGAAGTGTATATATGGGAACCACCACAAAAGTGTTAAATCAACACTTTTAAAAGTGTTGAAATTCTAACACCGTCTCAGAGTTCATTTTCTAACACTGAGTGTTGGACATAAACACCACATCAGTGCTAGCAGCACTATGCTCAGTGTTGCAACACAGCATTTTCCCAACACTAGCTAGAGTAAAAAATGTACTCTGTACCAGTGTAAACAACACTAGCACAGTGAAAAATAAGCATGTCTCTGAACACTCTTTTGAGTTAGAATATTACCCTGTACCAGTGTAGCCAACACCAATAAAGTGACAATATGGGCAGCAGTGTGGAGTAGTGGTTAGGGCTCTGGACTCTTGACCGGAGGGTTGTGGGTTCAATCCCCAGTGGGGGACATTGCTGTTGTACCCTTGAGCAAGGTACTTTACCTAGATTGCTCCAGTAATAACCCAACTGTATAAATAGGTAATTGTATGTAAAAATAATGTGATATCTGTAAAATGTGATATGTTGTAACAATTGTAAGTCGCCCTGGATAAGGGCGTCTGCTAAGAAATAAATAATAATATGGCATGTTTTTCAACACTGTTTGGAGTTAAATTTTTACTCAATTCCAGTGTAACTAACACCAGCAAAGTGAACACCTTATTCATGTTACCTTATCTCAGTTAGTCAATGATATTCTAAAAGCTAAGTTCAAAACATTGCACAAGTTGCAATTTAGAAAACTGACAAGTGGAATTAAGACATTTATTATGAACCGTGGCAGAATTGCATAAAATGTCATGTTGAAACATAATAGAAGTTACATTTACACAAAAAGGGGTCTGTACAAAATATCATTGGGGTGCACTGAGTAACAACATAAATCCTCAAAATACATGACATGAGATGGTGGACATTTAAGTCCTGATTTTTTGCGATTCTGCATTTTAAGCCATATCTACAATGTCTGCACAAATGTAATTTTTAAAATCCAGTTCAAGTGCTTTTGACCATATTCATTTATCCATAGCGAGTTAATAGCATTCTAGAGATCACTCAAATAATGGTGAGGTATCAGGGTATCAGCCACAATGGTAAAATTAACTTAAGCATGGATTTTAACAGCCAAATTCCCAGGGAAATGTTAAGACAAACATATTTTTCCTGGCTTTCTATTTAACCTAAACTGCTTTTTGACCAAATTGGCCTAATTGGCCGAACAAGCATATGACTTGTCATTCTTGGAACACTATCTTAGTTTCAGAGTAATTGAAAAATACATTTCTCTGTAAATTTGGCTGTTTGAATCCAGGCCTTAATGTACATTGAATATTACACAAGACAACAATCTGAAACATAAAATAATGAGTCATTTCCATATGACACCTGTTTCTCCTCATTTTCCACAACATTAAATGCGTGAAGATGCTCAACAAAAAGTTTCCAGCTCTAATACCACAAAAAAAATCTGATTGATTTGCAAAATGATATCAATTAATTTTGCTAAACACCGGCATTTCATCTTTAATGTTTGTACAAATTACAAGACCAATGTGATATTCAACTCCATTGCATCTGACCCAGGGTGTAAGACGTATCTCGCTTAAAAGACCAAGTTGTAGGTTTTCAGAGATCAAGTCACAGTTATCCATCTCATTCAACTGCTGTGTTTTAACTGGCCCACACTCAATACCTTTGATGGCCATCGACTCCCAATGGTAGGCGAAGGCTATTTGATTTTTTTTTTCACAAGAGATTTGATCAAGTTTTTGAAATTCTTAATGCTTGACTCTTTATACTTGAGTTGAGCTCATTCACATACTCTTCCATGTTTTCAACTACTGGCAGGATTATGTTAGTTGCTACACCACTTCCTTGAAATTTAGCAACAATGGAGGCACACATTTATTGGGTTTGTTCATTAGTCATACGAGATACTTCAAGTTCTTCAAACAATTCTGATTGTGTTGCATCAGAGAGGCCTGTTTGTAATGGAACGCAACTAACATCTGGAACTGTTGGCATTTGTGTAATCAAATAATTTCTTGATGTAATACGCTCATCACCATGAATGTTGTTAAGATGTTTCCAAAAACCTACAGAACTTTTAAATTGCAAAGAACACCCATCCTGGGCACAAATCAAACTAAACTTTTTGCCTGGCTAAAACCCATGTGAAAGTTTAAGGTGTGAATCAACTGAATTGTTGTGTCATGCAAGGATTTACATACGATGCACCTGTACATTGTTTAACAGTTTAGCACTCAGCTCCTTTATTTTTGGGCTTTCTCTGGTGCAACCCACATCGATGTTGTACACAGTTATCTGGAGAAATGTGTACATGCTGCTGAGGGATTCATCATATGTTAAACTGAAAACAAAATGAGCCTTGAATAGCGCAAAGACAGCCAAGGATGTGCTCGCCTGACATGGGATCAGCTTTTTGTCCATCATTATGTAAAAGCTGTGGACATCTTCTTTTGTGGTTCCGGATGCAAGGAGGTATGTTTGATGCTGCCCCTCGATCTCGTTGAGGTGTTCATCTAGGCTCCAACAGGACTGGAATCAAAAACATAAAATAGAGACAGTAAAACAATGGACTAAGTTGCTAGCATTTGGGGAGGTAATATCACAAAAACACTACTCAATCATTGAGATGATTAAGTCAAGATATTTAAGTTAAAAGCTAAAAAGACAATGTAGTCTCCAACAAACCTTGTGAAACTTCACCAAAATGTCCAACAGCTTCACGTACACTTATTTTCTGTGTCCTCTTCCTTCCAGAATGACAAAACATATGTCTTTCATGGCCACAACATCAGGGAACACATCTGCATCTACTTCAGTGCCAGTTTCATCCATTACTTCAAGGTTTGTCTCACTTGGTAATGGAGAACTTCTCCTCGACTTGAATGGCAGTAATAAAAGTATACTAGGAGAAACTATTGAGTACAGGTGGCTAGCGTCAACAATTACAAAATGGCAAAAATGTTACAACACACAGAACTAGGTTTATGCCTAAATGACTATAAACAATAATGTTCAACCAATAAATTATTTTTTCGAATTAGCTACAAAACAAACCAAAACACACACCAAAAACAAGGATAATGTTAGTCATTGTAAAACTTGCCTTCTGTGATTAACTCATTGAAGCAGGCCTCTGGGAGTTTGATGTATTTTCTGTTACATCTGTATTGCACCTTCACAAGAACGTTAGCTTTGTTGCAAGTCTGCAAAATGAACACGGTCTGAAAAATAACGGTTTCAATTTCTCTCACCAAGTCAGACAAGCCTGCCCATCAATATTTTAAAACTTATAATTAACTTGTGTTGAAGGGAAAAATCAATATGAAACCATATTTGTAAACCTAACTAAGTAGCTACTTAATTTAATGACTAATTACTAACGTAATTAACTTCAGACAAGAAATACAGTAGACTCACCGCTTCAGTTCGGTACACCATCTCCATCCATGTGCTCACCACCATAAAACTTGGCGTGCTTGCTCACTAAAACTTATAAAATTGCAACACACAGTCAACCTTGAGCTTGGATAGTCAGCTAGCTAGCTAACGTTAGCCAATTTCAATTTCAAACAATATAAAAACGAAAATCAACTTGACTGAACCTCATAACTGCTAACATAACTTACAACAATTTGGAGTTCTAACCAACAGATAAGAAAAGTGGATTAAGTTATTGCTCTGGTGGCCAATAACAGTAAACAATAACATCATTTAGCTCAAGTTGATTAGGTAACATTAGCAGTTATAATTCTATGAGTTAGCTAGCTAATGTCAACCTGGCTAGATGTGACACGTGTGGCGTTCTGGATTTTTCTTGACACAAAATGGCATCACACAGCTACTGGTTAGCTGACTTTAGCTATCAAATGTCATTATTTAAGTCAAGCTAGGTGAGTTAAATCAAGCTAGGTGAGTTAACTAATAATTAAATAATTTCACAAGAACTGGCCACTAAGAGATACTTAGCTAGCATTAGCTAACTTTAGCTAGCTGAAACGTGCAGCTAGCTAGAGAAATGATCAATTCGACATGAATTGGTAAATGTAACGTTAAAATTCAAACGTTAAATCATACCGCAAAAAAGCCAGCCACTACTTTTAACATATCAACTGTTAAGATAAATTAAAATTCCTACCTGTTCAGCGCGTGTCTCTAGTAATGGCATCCACTCATCCAAGACGAAAAACTGATCAGGCTTGAAAATGGAAGACCCCGATGTTAAACACTCGGTGGTGTTGGGTGGACGCAACACTTCGATTTAACACACACATACTTTAGGTAACTAGACACAAGGTGGTGTCAATCCTCTTAAAAACACCACCAATATGCCAACACTTCAACTCTGAAATCAGTGACACTGGGATTTTAACACTATTGAATTTGCGGTGTTGCTGTCAATGAATGAATGCTCTGAGCTTTTATTCATCTTTCATCCATTCTCTCACAGTTGATTCGTCAACTTTTAAATCACGAGTAACATCCACCTGTTTAGCCCCACTTTTCACTGGATCAGTAGCTTTAAGCTTTTCTTCGACAGGCGCGGTTTTTCGTTTAGACATTTTCGTCTTAGCCTACTCAGCAAGTAGTGTTGAGCTCCGCATAGAAAATTCAACTGCCAAATGTTCAATGTTCCAATAGGGTTAATTATATTTCAGAGGCACGCGCATCTAGACTATAAAAAGGGGCGCTAACTCCACGACCGCGATATATCCGAATCAGCGGTATAGCAGGGGCAATATAATGAGTGGGTGGTGTATGTTACAAACAAGTAATGAAAACATTGCATCCCTTGTATGTCTAATTCACGGGGCGTGAGCTGGGGGGTGTAAGGATAGGGCAAAAGAAAGAAAGGAGCAGTTAGTAGGATAGAAAGTGGTCACTGACTGAGGGCAGCGATGCCAACACATCCCAGGGGCAAAGGACCCAGTGACCGAAAACACATACGATGGTTATGACTCAGGAAGCCGCCCCTCGAGAGGAAGTCGGTCCCGGAAGACCGGGACACGAAAGGAGCTGAGAGAGAGAGGTACCCAGCATCTGAGACTTCTGTAAAGGGGTGCTCGTTAAACCCCCGATTGGCCGAGACTTCACGCTACCTGGGACATGAAATAAGGACAAAGCATAGAGGTTAGTATGGGACTCAAGCACGAGTGGCCACGTCCCAAAAGAAAGGCAGAATAGAACAGAGCCTCGAGTGAGGTAAGATAAGCGCAGGAGCTGCGACAGGACAGAGTATGGCCGGGGGTCCGCTCTGACTCACATGGTGAGAACCCCCCTGAAGGTAAGGGAGGCGGATGCCTAGCCCTGAGGTCGGGGAAGTAAGCCTCACTTGCCCCCCAAAGGATGGACCCCTGGCACCTCACGAAATCTCCCACACCGTGAGACAAACAAAAGACAGCACATGCCAATGCATTACATAAACAAAAGACCAGAAGGACAAACGGGACAAACAGAGGGATGATTAGTAATTTGTGAGTAGGATGTGACTATGTGTATACCTGCCACTCAGTGGAAAGGAAAAAAAAAAACCTGGAGGCTGATTAGGGGAAAACCTCTGGTGGCTCCAGGGTAGAGTTGAAATTGAAGAATGTCAGTTGATATAGGTAGACAAAAGGTCGAGGCAGGAGGGGAACTCCCGAGAATCCATCAGAGTGAGAACAAACTGCAGGAATGAATAGAAAAGCTGGAGTGCCCGAGCTTCGCAGCGACAGCAAACCGGCTTAAAATAGAGAGACAGAACTTGTGGTATTATACTGCCATCTAGAGGTTATGATTGGAATTAAACCATTGACTTGAGTGAAGCAGGGTACAATATATGAGGTTATTACGATTAAAATCCTTGGAAGTTGGCCCACCTACAAAAAGCACAAACGACGAGTCATATATCATTCGTTTGTGCTACGTTTGTGCCGGTTTGTGCCGTTGAAACGAACGTGTTTGCTATTATTGTTTCTGAGATATTAACAATTTTTTTAGGACAGTGACGTCAATCAGTCCCTTGCAATAACGGAATGTTTGATTACCATCTCTATATATCAGCTCATTGAAAATATGTAAATCAATTTGTGCTGAAAAACTAATGAATATTTGTTCATTTCTACAATTTTATTTGAACTGATTTGTATATATATATATATATATATATATATATATATACACACACACACACACACACACACATACACACTGTAATACTGATTATTTTGTATGCTGTTAATAAGAAATAAAATATATGAATCAACAAGTTTACCGCACTGTTTACTTTTCTTTTATAGTGTATAAATACAAAATTACAGTTATTTGAAAATTCCCTGTAATTTAATGCTACTGTAGGTTAGCTGGTGCTGTGTTACCAGGGTATCCCTTTAGGGCAGTGCATGTTGGGACAGGGGGTGTAAACAACAATAAGGCAGTAATTGTAGGTCTGCAACATGTGGTCGGGTTGCTAAGACCTACATCTGTTTACTCACAGTAAGTTAGCATCTTCTAGTGTTGCAATAGCTGGTAAAAGTGTTGAAATATAAGCTCCACTTTGGGAAGCTGTGATTTATTTTAATACGTTTTATTTCTGTTCATTTAAAGCAGCACAAAAAATGTTTAATGCTGTCTTGAAACCTCATGGATCGATAGCAGTGTACCAGTGATTTAGTCACATCAAGAGGACTAAAATGCGGACTAGAAAATCCTGCATATGTGTACTAACTTACTGACTGTAGCGCACCAGACAGACGATGCCGATTATTGGCTTAACTGATCGGAACAAGTTAGACCGATAATGGGGGACTAACCTACAGCTACGGGCAAAAGTTTTGCATCACCGTGTAGAATGAACACATTTTGCTTCATAAAGTCGAATGAAACCCGGGGAATAATGTTACGTTAACATATTGAATTACATACCGTTTTGTAGTTTTCCATATACTTAAAAAACTGACAAATTGAAAAATGTGACATTTCGAAATCTAACATGAAACACCGTACTACTGTTAATGGCTTAAGGTAAACTTGTGCAGTGTCATTTTGTAGTTTCTTTGATTACATGATGTTAAATAAAACATTAAATTATGTTCATATAGTTTAATGTCTCAACATATATGTCTCAATCCTATAATTCAAGGTGATGCTAAACTTTTGGCGACAGCTGTATAAACCCTTCTTTACTAATCTGAGATGTGTAATTCATTGTCAGATAACTATATAAAGGGATCCCTGTTCAAAAAGAAAGACACATTTTTATTACACAAAACACATTTAAGTACAAATAAATAGCATGTATTTCTGTGCACATTTCAAACTGGCAGCTCATACTTGCATTTATTTAACATGTCGAAACTGCTGCATAGGAACAGAAAAGTTTGATTGTGTGATAATGGACCATCAGTTGTTTATAATGAAAGGATATTAACTGAAATTGTAGTGTGTGATTAAAAAGTGTATTTAAAATGTAAGGCCTATATATATATATATTTCACAAGACTTTCTTCTCACGGATCTGACTGCCCAAATGTGACGGACATAAAAAAAAATGTACAGAATAAAGTTTTCACATGTACTTGTCATTTTAGAGGATAAATGCACCTGTCTCTGCAAAACATTTTAAGCAGTAAATGGTTAGGACATGCAAGCGTAAGGTAGTCTTATCCTTCACAGTACTAATCCACTTGAACAGGATCATCACGAATCTGATTTGGCACGCTGCTGCAATCAGGATCTTGTTTAGTTTGATTTAGCAGAGGATCCACCTGTGGCGATTAACTTGTGGTATGCTGCAATCGGGATTAGCAGGTGGACTAACTTTAGTCCAGTCAAGTGGACTACACCTGCTTAATCTACTAGTTAGTCACATCAAGTGGACTAAATGTGGTATGCTGCAATTGACCCCATGTGTTTTGCTTAATATTTAAGCAATATTTGTGTGTTAGGGTTATTTCAACTAATGTGTGCCACAGAGCAGTATATTTATTCATGCTTCCCTGGAATGGGGAACGAGTGAATCAGGTCCCTAAATCTTTCAAGGTATAGGACAGAAAGGTAACATCTGCAAAATTACCATTAGTGCAGCTTTCTTTCAATATTTAGTGACACTTCTTTGATAAGTTATGTACCCTCTCTCCACATAATTGTCTTTCATTCAGGGCCTAGTGATCTACAAGCATTGTTAAGAGGGTAGGCACGCGATAACACTAACATTTGTGATCGGCTACCAGGCACTCAGATGAAAGCATAAATGATGCAAGTACTGTAGGACTAACAAGGTAATAACAGAGAGATGATTATATATATATATATATATATATATATATATATATATATATATATATATATATATATAAATTTGTATTTATTATATATGTTGTGGGTTTTTCCGACAGTAGTTTTATAAATAGGACATTTATAGAACAAATAGTATAGAAAAATCTGTTTGTGAATAAGGCCCTAAGTATATATACAGTTGTAGAGAAAAGTTTACATACACCAATGGAAATGTATAATTTCTAGAAATTTCTCAAAAACAAATAATTATAGGAAAAATCTTTTGTAGCAAAAGTTTTGCTTTTGTGGATGAGGAAACAAAGTTACAAGAAATCTACAATTATTTATTTCAGCAATTTTTTTGCAAAACTCCAGAAATGCTAATTCATATATATATTATGCATAACTCCTGTGTTCCCATAAACAACTTTTTTACACAACAAATGCACTACCATCACCTATTCAGATAAAAGAAAGACATGCATGTAAATGAAATGTTTTTTCTTTGAAAATAACTGAAACAATAGTTTTACACAACAAATGCACCACCACCACCACCTAGTTTAAATAAAGCAATAAAGACAGGCACGTAACAATAATGGAAAAGGTCTGTTTAATATTTTTATGTTAGCTTGCGAGGTTCAGGGGGCGTGGAGCTGGGGGGCCTCTAATCTTCTAATCTTTCAATTTTCTAATCTCCCGTTAATTAGTATCTATTTACTATTTAAGACCTGATCACCTGCACCTTTTCTGTCTAGTGTTTCGTTTTTGTAGCAAACGCTCAGATGCCGTCGTTTCGTGCTTCACCGCTAATATCTAAACTTTGTTGCCTCGCTCATGCAGGTCGTTTCTCTTCTTACCTGCTCAGGTGATCTTTCTTTTCATTCAGCTTCTCTTTTCGGCTCCAAGAGCTCCAACGTCACTCTTTCCTGTTCCATCCAGTCTCCACCTCGGCATCATAGCCGTCCAAAGCGCAGCTTCATTACTCAACTCGTCTGCAACCTTATCAGAAAGTCTGGTCCTCTGTTAAACTTTCAAGCTCCTTCGACATGACATCGACATTCCCGTTGTCTGCGATTGCCTTACCTTAGCTCTATTTAATTCTACCACGAAGTTTTGTCTGCGGAATCTTTCTTTACTCCTCGCCTGCAATCAGACGCCCCTCCCCCGCTCCCACAGAGCCAGCACAATTACTGTTCCATCAGAAGATCCTGCCCTGGACCTCCATCAGCTACGTTCAACCTTTTAAAGACGTATCCAGCCCATTCTAAACTCCATTTTCAACCAGTAGCGGCTCGTGACTTGACTGGTCACAACATTCTCCAACGACACTATTGTACTGTAACTTTTCCACCGGCGCCTCACAGACCATGGTTACCACTGCAACGCCCTCATTGAGTGACTGCGGGGAGTGGTAAGTCGTCATGGTGACCAGGCAGCTTCATCAGGCTCTGCATGCTCATCGATTCCTCTCACTCTATTATCACTCGTCACTGGTTCTCAGCCCACCTCTCCACCCTCCTTTCTAGAGCAGGCCTCCCTCCTCAGCTGTATTCTCCCCATTCATTTCGTATAGGTGCTGCTACCTCCGCTGCAAGAGCCAGCATCAACCACAGTCTGATCAAGACCATGGGCCGCTGGTCCTCTTCTGCAGTAGATTATTACGTTCATTCATCTCCCTCCGATATAGTTGCAGCCCATTTTAAAATCGCTAGCATGCCCGGAGTGGGGGCTACCTGTTCGCCGGAGCCACCAGAGGTTTTCCCCTAATCCACCTCAAGGGGTTTTTTCCTCTACACTGAGCGGCAGGTATACACAGTCACATCCTACTAATAAATTTACTAATCTCCCTCTGTTCGTCCTGTTCGTCCTTCTGGTCTTTTGTCTACGTTATGCGTTGGCATGTGCTGTCTTTTGTTTGTCTCACGGTGTGGGAGTTTTCGTGAGGTGCCAGGGGTCCATCCTTTGGGGGGCAAATGAGGCTCACTTCCCCGACCTCAGGGCTAGGCAGTCGCCTCCCTTACCTTCAGGGGTTCTCACCACGTGAGTCAGAGCGGACCCCCGGCCAAACTCGGTCCTGTCGCAGCTCCTGCGCTCATCTTATCTCACTCGAGGCTCTCTTCTATTCTGCCTCTCTTCAGGACGTGGTCACTCGTGCCGAGTCCTACACTAACCTCAATGCTTTGTCCTTATTTTCAGGTCCCAGGCAGCGTGACGTCTCGGCCAATCAGGGGTTTTACGAGCGCCCCTCACAGAAGCCTCAGATGCTGGGTACCTCTCTCATCTCCTCTCGAGGGGCGGCTTTCCAAGTCATAACCCTCATGTGTTTTCGGTTGCTGGGTCCTCCGCCCCTGGGATGCGCGACAGCGTCGGCCCCAGTCGGTCACCTCTTTTCTATCCTGTCTTCGGTCACTGGGTCCTTCGCCCCTGAGTTGTGTCGGCAGCGCCGCCCTCAGTCAGTGACCATCTTTCTATCCCGTTTCGGTTGCTGGGTCCTCTGCCCCTGGGATGTGCGGCAGCGTCGCCCTCAGTCAGTAACCACATTCTGTCCTACTAACTGTTCCTTGCTGCTTCTTCTGCCTTATCCTTCCCCCAGCTCACGCCCAGTGAATTTTCTTTTACAAAAACTACAACACACTGTTGCATAAAGCAGTAATTCAAGTAGGAGTTTCAAGCTATAGGACTGAGTTGTGTGAAGGCAAGAAACAACCGTGTACCTGGCGTACCTCAGAGGCTCTGAGACTTATGGATGTTGGTGATCCAGAGCCAAGCAATTTACATAATTTGTCAGAGTTGCGCAAAGCTAAGCAGGAACAAAGTGACAGTGAGGTTTTTAATAAAGATCCTCTTATCTCTGTTCAGTATATGAAATACTCCGCTCCCTACTATGGCAGTATTCATGATATTGGACTTGACAAATTCTTTATTCATTATTGGACTAAATCACAAATGCATGTATACAAGACACAGTCCAAAATACACTCTTCTGTTGTAGGTTTTGATGCTACAGGCTCCCTTGTGAAAAAATTGAAACGACCTCAAGGTATGTCTGGGCACTTATTTTTGTATGAAGGAGTGTTAATACCAGGTAACAAAGATAATGCAATGAAGGTCCCAGTAGTTCAGATGTTGTCAAAGAGGCATGACATCAATGCAATATCATCTTGGCTCATGGAATGGATACGTGTGGGAGCTCCACTGCCAAAAGAAACAGTGTGTGATTTTTCTCTTGCCTTACTAGGGGGTATTGTGAGGGCTTTCACACCACATCCAGATTTGAAGACATACATTAATCAGTGTTTTGGTGTGTTGTTGGGAAATGAGTCTTTAAAATTACCACCCTGCTTTATCAGAGTAGACGTTGCACATTGCATTAAGCTAGTAAGCAGGTGGGATTGTCTGAAAAAAAAGGGCGAAGAGTCAGAGAATTTTACATAAGGTGCATAGCACAGCTGATCCAGTCTGTATCGTTGGATGATGCAAGAGAGCTCATTAAGGCAATTGTTGTTGTAGCTTTAAGTGAAGCAGAAGGCAATGATGAAGTGGGAAAGCCAGTCATTTCTGAGAAATGCAAGATCTGTCTGAAAAAAAGAATAGCTGATGGATGTGTAGCTTTGCCTCCTGATGATTTCCAAGAAGATGTTGTGGGAGACCAAGAGCCAAGCTGTACCATTGATGCATGCCCAACAGCATTGAAAGAATGGGTAACAGAAATATGTGAGGAATGCAAGTTGCTTGTTGTGGATAGTGGTGACAGAGATAATCTGCATTTTCTACCAGAGATTGTTCCTCATATTACAAGGCTTTCCTGCTATCTCCCACTCTGAACCGGCATAATGGTTCCACTATTCAAAACTATGAACATCACTGCAATCAGCCAGTGTCGAAGCAGATTTCAAGAATTTGAAACACTGTGTCCTCAAACATGAAACGTTGCCATTGAGAGTGGACAAGTTCCTTATTCACCACTTGAAACATGAGGGTATCCGTGGCAACTCATGATTGTTTCTCAAAGCTGTGAGAATGCTGTTTTCAGTGAAAACTCCTGTGAGTTGCAGATCTCCTACTCCCTAGAAGATGAGTGCAGAACAGTTGATGTGCAGACTTCTGGAAAATTGCAAGAAGTTGAAAATTAACAATGAAATGATGTATCCATCAAATGACAGCTGTATAGAAAATTGGAGAGGACTTGCTGTTCCACCAAAAAAACGAAGAAAATCATCCTGTCTATCCCCTTGTACTGAGTGGTTGCACACAGATTCATCTGTTTCTGGGAGAAAGGTTAAAGTAGGTCTGATGAGGAATGGCAACAGCAGAGACTTGCTCCCTGTAAAGGAGTGTAGAGACACTGTGAGTGTAGTAAATACCTGTGCCTTTGATGCATTCTGTCAATGCCTTTGCTGTGCTTTCTGCGATAGTGGCTCTTACAGCAACTATGTCACCCAGGCAGCAGATACAGTTGAAATATTTCAACTAGTGAAGAATATGGCTCAAAGGGGTGTTCAGAGCAAAAATGTTGAGGGACATCTTTGGTGCTGTTGAAATAAAGACAGGTTTACAGCAGGTTAGATCTGAATGTCATATTTCAACTATCATTTCAAAATCATTTATAACAGTGCCTAGTGTGGTAGCAAAGAGTCAATGCTCGTCAACACACTGCCCTCGGCATAATGGAGCTTCACGTAATGTCACGTTAGTGTCCATAAATGTAGATACACTGAAGGCAAGAGGAATGACAGGGCTAGCAGAGGCAGTTAAGCAAGGAATCAAACCAGGCCAATCCAAATGTCTTGCAAAAGTTCAGGATGTTGAGAATACCCCTGTGGAAATGCAATTATTTGACCACTCTATTTCAGAGAACATGCTGTGCAATGGGACTGTAACCCACACCTTGACAACTGGACAGCATCTTTGTATTGATACTGACATGGGATATTCCTCGAGTAATGAAAAGAAAGACAGCAACCCTATTGAAAGTGTCTTTGAATGTCAACTTTCAGAATTTCCACACAACATGGAATTAAATGGGGAGAAATTCACATTCAGAGGTGTCATTGCTTTTTGCCAACCTGCTAGCAAATACTTACTTGGTCACTACATTGCATATTGCAAAAGGCATGATTTCACCTGGGAGAAGTATGATGACTTGTCAAAGGCAGTAATACCAGTAAACTCAGAAGTCAAGATATGCCCTCACGCTGTGCTCTACACAAAGGATTAATGCGTTTTGCCAGTACAGTATTCCCATTTTAATTCAATGCAGATCTGGGGTCAATTACAACTGTATTTCTTCAGGTAACTGTTTAATTAGTCTCGGGTTTCTTTCACCTGTTGTTTAAAATTATTGAATAATTTTGTTATTCTAAAAAACACATGTTCTTTCTAGTTACATATTTTGACTGAAAAGTGTGTTTGTATTTTCATTCAAAATTGTCTAAACATTATTAAAGTCTACAATTGCGACATGGTAGCAGTCACAAAGTTGTTTTGTAGAGTTACTTTCAAATACAGTCAACTGTCAGATTTTTTTAAATAAAAGCAATGAATAAAAATAAAAACAAAACAAAGATAAAACTCAGAAAGTGTACCTGCAAAGACTGAAACAAAACACAAAAAGCTCACTCGATCTGTCCCTGAGCGTCCCTCTGCTGTACAAATAAACCCTTTCATTAAAAATATTCTCCTCAGAAAAACGAAAACTAATAAAACAAAAGTTGTGCGTTAGTACCGTTGATTTCTAACATATCACATATCAAAATACAACTTTATACAAACAGTAACAAACTCTAAATTCAAAACAATACTTGTCTAATTAAAAAAAAAAGTGTAGTAAAATAAAACATCGAATAAGACAAATATTTCTTAAATAAAATAAACAGGAGCGACCACAGCACTACTTAACCTCAGTGGCTATCACACTCACAGCACGAGACATTGACGAGCACAGTAGAACGTTAAAGGTGCGTTCTTTTTTTTCTTTTTTTGTTGTTGTAATTTTCAACTTAAAAGTTAACTGTACGTATTACAGTAGAGGGGGAACTTTGCCGAAACTCACAGGATTAAAAAATAAATAAAAAATAAAAATAAAAACACAACACTGCTACATCTGCGCAACCTACTTAGAAATAATTTGCATTACAACGATGACTCACATTGCTGTTCAAAGTAATTGTTTTTCAACACAGGTCGGGAGCACAAACAAATGACACAGTTTGGTTCAATTCCGACATTGTAGGGGGGCTGAGTGACGTCACTGCCCTAAAATAATATTGTTAATATCTCAGAAACAATAATAGCAAACACGTTCGTTTCAACGGCACAAACGTAGCACAAATGAATGAGACACGTTTGGTTTGATTCCGACATTGTAGGGGGGCTGAGTGACGTCACTGCCCTAAAAAAGAATCGTTAATATCTTAAAAACTATAGCAGCACAAACGTTTATTTCAACGGCACAAACCGGCACAAACAAATGATAGATGACTCATCGTTTGTGCTGTTTGTAGGGGGGCCAACTTCACAGAGCTCTTGTCTATGTAGAACAACATTTGCTTATTCCTTTAGGTTCGAATAATAAATATTCTAGACACGTTTTAGGATAGTTAGTCATGTATATAAATAAGTTAACGCAGTATTTAGATGTCATGATTCAGCGCGTTGAATTTGTCTCCACCAGTTGTGAAAGCGCAGCAACAGGAAGCCAGAAGATTGCAGTGCTGAGGCACAGAGAAGCAGTGCCTCATGAAGCTGCCTGGTCACCATGGCAACTTACCACTCCCTGCAGTCACTCAATGAGAGCGTTGCCGTGGTAACCGTGGTCTGTAAGGCGCCGGTGGAAAAGTTGCAGTACAGCACTGTCGTTGCAGCATGTTGTGACCAGTCAAATCACGAACCCTCACTGGTTGAAATGGAATTTGTAATGGGCTGGATACGTCTTCAAAAGGTTGAACGTAGCTGATAGAGGTCCAGAGCAGAATCTTCTGATGGAACGGTAATTGTGCTGCTCTGTGAGAGCGGCGTCTGATTGCAGGCGAGGAGTAAAGAAAGATTCCGCAGACAAAACTTCGTGGTAGAATTAAATAGAGCTAAGGTACGGCAATCGCAGACAACGGGAATGTCGATGTCTTGTCGAAGGAGCTTAAAAGTTTAGAGGACCAGTGTTTCTGATAAAGTTGCAGACAAGTTAAGTAATGAAGCTGTGCTTTGGACGGCGCTGTTGCCGAGGTGGAGACTGGATGGAGCAGGAAAGACTAACGTTGGAGCTCTAGAAGCCGAGAGAAACTGAATGAAAAGAAAGATCACCTGAGCAGGTAGGGAAATTATTGATAATATCTTGGCAGCGCTGTGCAGAGAAATGACCTGCACAGTGAGCGAGGCAACGAAGTTTTGATATTAGCGGTGGAGCACGAAACAACGGCGTCTGAGTGTTTGCTACAAAACGAAACACTAGACAACGAAGGTGCAAGTGATCAGGGCTTAAATAGAAAATAGATAGTAATTAACAGGAAATTAATTAGAAGCCCCCAGCTCCACGCCCCCTGAACCAGGCAACCTAACATTTTACAGATCCAAAGACATTCCTGCGGCAATCATTCAAAACAATAAATTGTTGGCACAATGTTGTCATGAGTGATGGGTGTGGCAAATAGCTATATTATTCAGTTGCTTCTGAGTCATGGAATTATGAAGCCATGGCTTTAGTCTTGGAAGAGCACTGAAGCTCCGCTCAGATCGGATTCTGGATCCAGGATCAGATCCCTTTAGTTTAACCGGCCCCTACTTAATGCTGCAAGCGCTAGAGCGAGTCTGGCATAATGCAGATTTAAGAGAGGGATGAGAATTACTCTTGGAATATCCACTTTCAATATGCAGATGTAGCTTGAACCTCAAACCGCAGTGTAACGACTATAATGTAAAGGACTCCAAGCTCCAGACAAACTTTAAACGTGGTAAGAAGTCAACATTACTATGATGAATACGATAATGTCTGCTGTGGTAAATGTTTCGTAAAATGTGACCAAGAGTGATTTTTTGGAACATTGATAAATAGAGGTAAGAGAGTGTATTTAAATACGGAAAATAACTTAAAATCAGTAATATATCTTTGGTATAATCATTGTGTAAAAAGTTATTGGTAATATATTGAGTTTTTATTGATGTCTATTTATTTGTACAAAGGCCATTTTGCTGTTTTAAGTTTACTGTTTCAATTTAAAATGAAAAGTTTAATTTTAAGTAGACAGAAACCTCAGTGTGATAACATTAGTAAATAACACAAGCTATGGTGAATTACAAACTTAAACCATTTTCCTGTGTTTTGGATACAGCAACGTAGTGCATCCTCCTCTATCTTTGTCCATCTGTTTGCCATTTTCCCAACATTACTGTGATCTCAGGCTGTATACAAATTTGCCAGCCGGGGTCTTTAAACTATGCTCCACGTATGTACACTTCTCATTGGTCAGTTTCCCTAGTTAAGGTGTGTGCAGCTCCAGGATCAGATCAACATTACGGATCAGTGGAGCCTGATCCCGATCCTCGTATTAAAACACCACCTCATGATCCGGCTCCAGTGATCCCGGTACCGATCCCATTTTTCTTCTCATTGACTTCTATACTGACTAGTGATTATACCAATAAATTATCGTGGAATATAAATTTTACTACTCATGCAATGTGAGGGGGACATTTCCCCATCATTGAAAAGGTGAGCTGTCCCCCGTGTTCCCCCGTGTAAATTACGCCTATGGTTACCGTGCACAGGCATGATGGGAAATACTGTACAGTGACTGCATCTGTATTTGTCACCTTTTTAAAAAAAAAAATTGTGCAAACTCCATGGCCAAAAATGTATTTAAAAAAATAAAACCATGCTCAGTTCTTCTCAGTGCTGTGAAAGAGCGGGCTGGAAATGTCTGCTCCGCTCCATATACAATTGGCTCACTCTGCTCCGCTCACACTCTCTGTCCCCAATTATTATTATTATTATTTGTTTATCTAGCAGACGCCTTTATCCAAGACGACTTACAGAGACTAGGGTGTGTGGACTATGCATCAGCTGCAGAGTCACTTACAATTACGTCTCACCTGAAAGACAGAGCACAAGGAGGTTAAGTGACTTGCTCAGGGTCGCACAATGAGTCAGTGGCTGAGGTAGGATTTGAACCGGGGACTTCCTGGTTACAAGCCCTTTTCTTTAACCACTAGACTACACATGGCAGGATTAACCAATATGCCAATACCATTCGCCATAATATGCAATATGTAACCTAAAATTTGGTTTAGTGTAGGGCCCCCACGTCCCTTAATCCGGCCCTGGATTGCTGTATGTGCAATTATTATGACGGCAGCACAATAGTAGGGCAGTGTAAATATATACAGGGCTCTATGTATTCTGTTTCAGAGAACGTTTGAATCCTCAGCAACCTACTGGTGACTACATGTTGTCTGAAGTGAACCTACCTACTGTACCAGTTAAGCACCAGTTATCCCAACCATGGGGTTACGTGTGTTTGATCACTTTGTTGGGTTGTTTACCTTTCTGAGCAGGGACCGATCTTAACCCAGCGCCTGGGTTATTTCTCGTAACCAATTACAATCAACTCCAGGTAGCTCGAGCTTCCCCAGGGGTTTGCCAGTGTGAAAAGTTGTTCAAATTTCTCCTGAGGTGATTTGAGAACGGGCAGCCAAGATTGAAAGTCACAGCTACAGATAACTGTCATATATACTATGATAATAACTATATTATTATTATTATTATTATTTTTATTATTATTATTATTATTATTATTATTATTATTATTATTATTATTAACATTGATTTTATATATTTTTACAATGTGGGTTTATTGTGTATCATGTTATAGTTTCCATAAGTTTACATATAATAGAAGTCAGGCTTACAAACAAGCTGTAAGTACAAGAGATTTCACTTCACTTTCAAGCAGTTTTCATTTTTTGCATTAAATTGCAATTGCAGAGCTAATTTCAATAACACTGCAAACTTCAATTGACTTAAAGATGAGCTATGTTTGCTTTAAGTGCAAAAAGACAATCAATGGAAATTGTAAAAAACTTTTTTTTACATCTTCGAGCAGTGCATCAAGCTATTTTTGCTGTTTTCAAGATGGTTGCTTAAGAACTTTTTCATATCTTTGGTCACATAAAAGGCATCTCTTGAAGCACTATGCTGACCAAACTCAAAGCTTTGACTAAAAATTCTAATCCATCCACCTCATTACAAAATAAAATCTGCTTAAATGAGCCACAAATAGATACATTGCAGTCTGTTTGTATGGATGACAGAGAATGTGGTGTCAGTAATTTAAGTGAGGCAGGAAGCGATTCAGAGTGGGATGAGTTAGATGATGAGGACATTTCTAATAGAGTTGCTCTTTTTTTGGCAAGGCTGAAGGCAAAATCAACAGAGACTTTTACAACAATTAATTTTGTTGTGAAGCACACTGCTAGCCTAATTTCAGATATTGTCAGTGATTTGCAAAAGAAGACTTTTAATTTACTGCAAAAACTTGGACACAACGATAGCCCTGAGGTACAGGAGTTAAAAAGCCGGTTTCAGGCTGCATCCGATCCATTTAGAGGCCTGAATTCAGATTTCAAACAACTGCAATATTTTTTACGGTCAGGTTATTTAATCCATCCTGTTGAAGAAACTTTTCCAGGTGTTTCATTTGTGCAAAGAACTGATACATTATCCGGAACAGTAAGACAAACTACAACAAAAGATGCATTCCAGTACATTCCAATTAAATCTCTATTGAAACAAATTCTTGAGACTCCTGGAACTATGGAAACCATTGTGAATTACAGGTAAAATAGTGAAGGGGCTCTTCAAGACTTTCATGATGGTGAATTCTACAAGAACCATGGTCTTTTCTCTACCAATGAAGTTTCCATTTCATTGTTATTTTACAGTGATGACTGTGAAACAGTAAATCCCATTGGAACAAAGACCTCTGTTCACAAGCTTGGATTTATTTACTTTGTAATTGAAAATTTTCCACCACGATTGCTGTCAAACTTGACTGCATATTTTCTTTTGTCAGTTTACAATTGTAAGTGACATCTGTGACTTGGAGGAAAATGGTCTGTACATTGACACAAAGTCCTTCAAAAGCATATGAAAGTCAGTGTTGCCCAGGTGTGTGATGACAAGCTAGGGCTTAATGCTTTGCTGGGGTATACTGAGAGCTTTTCAGCCAATCATGTATGTCGGTTGTGCTGTGTTCACAAAGAAGATGTGAACAGCAAGGGGGGAGAAAACAAAAAAACAGAAGGGAGACCACATCAAAACAAGGACAACAACTCAGGTAAGACAACTATTAAATGTATTTATCTTAATGCTAGAAGTCTCAGAAACAAAATGTTAGAACTTGAAGCTACTGCACTAACAAGTAAGTACAATGTGATAGGTGTTACAGAAACTTGGTTGTCTGAGAGTGATGGAGACGAATATAATATTAGTGGGTACACACTGTATAGGAAAGACAGGCAGGACAGAAGAGGCGGAGGGGTAGCGCTATACATAAGAAATAGCCTTGAAGCCCAGGTGTTAAATCAGGACAAAGAAAACAATGCAGAATCAATATGGGTCAGAATAATGGACACAAATTCAAAGGGCATAATAATAGGAGCATGCTATAGACCGCCAAATTCAGACGCTGAGCAAAATAATCTGTTGTACAATGACATTCGAAATGCGTGTAGAAAAGGAGAAGCCATACTAATGGGGGATTTTAGCTTCCCCCATATAAAATGGGAAAACCCAATGGGGGGCACGACGGACGAAATTGAAATGGTGGAAATGACAAATGACTGCTTCCTAACGCAATTTGTCAAGCACCAACTAGAGGGGAGGCATGCCTTGATTTAGTCTTTTCAAATAATGAAGACAGAATAACTAAAACAGAGGTCAGAGAGCCATTGGCAAACTCAGACCACAACATGGTCTCATTTGAAATATTTTTTAAAACCCCAAAAGTAATGACCAAAGCTAAGGTTTACAATTTTAGAAAACCAAACTATGAAGGTATGAAACAGAGACTAATAGAAGTAGATTGGAGTAAAATAGGGAAAACATCCACAGAAAAAGGGTGGCTGTCTTTTAAAAATGTAGTACTAGAGGCACAAAACAATTACATCCCAAAAGTAGACAAATCTAAATCTAAAACAAAATGGCCAAAATGGTTTAATAGCTGAATTAAAAAAAATATTCAGCGAAAAAAGGCACTTTACAGAGTGTTTAAAAGGGACCAAAAACAAAGCACACAGAAAGAGTACTTGGAACTGCAAACACAAGTCAAAAAGGAAGTTAGAAAGGCCAAGAGAGAGATAGAAATCAATATTGCTAAGGGGGCTAAAACCAATTCCAAAATGTTTTTCCAATATTATAACAGCAAGAGAACATTCAAAGAGGAGGTTAAATGTCTAAGAGACACAAATGGCAAAATCATAGATCAAGAAAAAAAAATAGCAAATATATTAAATGATTACTTTTCACAGGTTTTTACAAAGGAGGACACGGACAACATGCCCCACATGTCGACCTGTTCCTATCCAGTTTTAAATAACTTTAGCATAACAGAGGCAGAAGTGTTAAAGGGACTAGGAGCTCTTAAAATAAACAAATCCCCTGGGCCGGATGAGATCCTCCCAATAGTACTCAAAGAAATTAAAGAAGTTATTTACAAGCCGCTAACCAAGATCATGCAACAGTCTCTTGACACAGGGGTTGTACCGACAGACTGGAAAATAGCAAACGTAATACCGATCCACAAAAAGGGAGACAAAACTGAACCAGGTAACTACAGACCAATAAGCCCGACTTCTATTATATGTAAACTTATGGAAACTATAATAAGATCCAAAATGGAAAATTACCTATATGGTAACAATATCCTGGGAGACAGCCAGCATGGTTTTAGGAAAGGGAGATCATGTCTAACTAACCTACTTGACTTTTTTGAGGATGCAACATTGAAAATGGACAACTGCAAAGCATACGACATGGTCTATTTAGATTTCCAGAAAGCTTTTGACAAAGTCCCGCATAAAAGATTAATTCTCAAACTGAACGCAGTAGGGATTCAAGGAAATGCATGCACATGGATTAAGGAGTGGTTAACATGTAGAAAACAGAAAGTACTGAGTAGAGGAGAAACCTCGAAATTGAGTGAGGTAACCAGTGGTGTACCACAGGGATCAGTATTAGGTCCTCTGCTATTCCTAATCTACATTAATGATTTAGACTCTGATATAGTAAGCAAACTCGTCAAATTTGCAGACGACACAAAAATAGGAGGAGTGGCAGACACTGTTGAAGCAGCAAAGGTCATTCAAAATGATCTAGACCGCATTCAAAATTGGGCAGACACATGGCAAATGAAATTTAATAGAGAAAAGTGTAAAGCATTGCATGCGGGCAATAAAAATGTGCATTATAAATATCATATGGGAGATAGTGAAATTGAAGAAGGGAGCTATGAAAAAGACCTAGGAGTTTATGTTGACTCAGAAATGTCTTCATCTAGACAATGTGGGGAAGCTATAAAAAAGGCTAACAAGATGCTTGGATATATTGTGAGAAGTGTTGAATTTAAATCAAGGGAAGTAATGTTAAAACTCTACAATGCATTAGTAAGACCTCACCTAGAATATTGTGTTCAGTTCTGGTCACCTCGTTACAAAAAGGATATCGCTGCTCTAGAAAGAGTGCAAAGAAGAGCAACCAGAATTATCCCGGGTTTAAAAGGCATGTCGTATGCAGACAGGCTAAAAGAATTGAATCTATTCAGTCTTGAACAAAGAAGACTATGCGGCGATCTGATTCAAACATTCAAAATCCTAAAAGGTATAGACAATGTCAACCCGGGGGACTTCTTTGACTTGAAAAAAGAAAAAAGGACCAGGGGTCATAAATGGAGATTAGATAAAGGGGCATTCAGAACAGAAAATAGGAGGCACTTTTTTACACAGAGAATTGTGAGGGTCTGGAACCAACTCCCCAGTAATGTTGTTGAAGCTGACACCCTGGGATCCTTCAAGAAGCTGCTTGATGAGATTCTGGGATCAATAAGCTACTAACAACCAAACGAGCAAGATGGGCTGAATGGCCTCCTCTCGTTTGGAAACTTTCTTATGTTCTTATGTTCTTAAGATTTAAGGACACTAACTGTGGAGGATGAGACTGCTACGTAATCTTGAAAATTACAACAGTGATCTTCAGCAGGACAACATAGCTGAAACGGGAATAAAGAGATGCAGTGTAATTAATGACCTACATTTCTTTAATGTTGTCGACAACGTTGCTCCAGATATCATGCATGATATTCTAGAAGGGGTAGGCCCATATGAATTAAAACTGGTGTTGAATGCATTAATTGAAGAAAGACACTTTAGTTTAGAAAATCTAAACTACAGAATTACAAGCTTTGACTATGGTTTTGCTGACAAGGCAAACAAGCCTACAGTTCTGAGTAAACAAGATCTTAGAAACACAGATCGTGCAATGAGACAAAGAGCAGCTCCAATGTGGTGCTTGCTAAGATTGCTTCCTTTAATTATTGGTAACAAAGTACCAAGGGACAATAAGTACTTGGGGTTGCTGCCCGGACCTCAATCCAATTGAGAATATGTGGAAAGGGTTGAAAATTGCTGTTCACCAAAGGTCCCCACCCAACTTGACGGAGCTTGAGCAATTTTGCAAAGAAGAATGGGCAAAAACTGAAGTGTCCAGATGTGCAAAGCTGGTAGAGACTTATCCAAATAGACTCATGGCTGTAATTGCTGCCAAATTTGCCTCTACCAAATATTAACTCAAGGGGGTGAATACTTATGCAATCAATTATTTTATGTTTTGTATTTGTAATTAATTTAGAACAATGTGTAGATTTTATTTTTCACTTTGACATTATGGACTTTTTTTTGTGTTGATCAGTGGCAAAAACTCCTAATTAAATCAATTTTGATTCCATGTTGTAGCACAATAAAATGTGGAAAAGTCCAAGGGGGGGTGAATACTTTTGAGAGCCACTGTATATATATATATATATATATATATATATATATATATATATATATATATATATATATATATATATATATATATATATATATAATGTGTGTGTGTGTGTGTTATTTCTTTACTTGATTTATTCCTATATTTGTTTTCTTTTCATACAAGGTGCATGTCACACGTTTATCAATAGTGCAGTATAAGCTATTTTCTTTTGCTAATCACAGTATTTAATGTGTCATTTCTATACACACTCTGTTGATTTCCCTCACATTCATATGGATTTTAGCGACAAATAAGGTAAAAAATATGTATTTTTATTTTCCGTGTTCGCCAGAATATCAGACAGATTCTAGGAGTCAGTGCTGAGGGAAGAGCTATTGTAGACAGCTTGGACACTGATCATTGTATGAGCTTACAGCGAAAACGACTGCTGGTGAGAATCTTGGTGTCCCATCTAATAGAAAGTAATTGGAGAAACGTGAGTATTATTTATATGTGATATCTCCTTGTGCTTTTTTAAATTTCTTAATAATTAAATTCAGTAGTTAGAAATTATAATTATGTAAGAATGGACCGACATCTACATGTTTAAAGAACCATTAACAACTTATAAACTGTCCTTGGTGTTCATAAATTTAGTACTTTTTAGTTGTCTAATATAGAACAAATTGGGTCATTTTAAATGTAAAAAGCAAATATTTTTCTATGCATGTATTTTCAATAGTATTTAAAAATGTATGAATATAGAAAAAAAAATAGGAGGCTGTGTGGTCCAGTGGTTAAAGAAATGGGCTTGTAACCAGGAGGTCCCTGGAGGTTCAAATCCCAGCTCAGCCACTGACTCATTGTGTGACCCTGAGCAAGTCACTGAACTTCCTTGTGCTCCGTATTTCAGATGAGACGTTGTTGTCAGTGACTCTGCAGCTGATGCATAGCTCACACGCCCTAGTCTCTAAGTCGCCTTGGATAAAGGCATCTGCTAAAATAAACAAATAATAATAAAAACGCAATGAAAGATAAGATTACATTTTTAGTATGCATATGTGAGGGGAGTGGATATAATTTGTATGTGAGTGTGAACTTGGAGGGGGAGGAGAGTTAAGGGAGCTGAAATGCTGAAATAGATTAAGTCATTTTCTAAAGTAATGGGAACAAATACACAAACACATACATACTTGATTTTGTAATTATAATACCTATTTTTTTTAATAATGAATGCTTCTTTTAGACCAACATCTGAAGTGAAGAAAGCCCTGGCATCTTCATTAGTAACAACATTCCATTTTCTCAAGGACACAGACTTTATCATTTAATTGGTATGGAGGACACAGTGGGCCTCCAGGACTGGAATATACACACACACACACATATATATATATATATATATATATATATATATATATATATATATATATATATATATATAATCACACTTCTAAATGTTTCAGCATTTGATCTTGCAGGAAGCATGGTATACCCAGGGAAGACACCACCATCCAGCAACTGGCTACCTTGAAGACAGGCTACGCAACATCAGAAAACACTGAAGAAGACAGAGCCAGGACAGAGACCTGCAGACAGAATGACAAGCAGAGCTGTACACATGCCCGGTAATTAATATATTGGTGTATTATAAAGTAATTGCATTAGCGATTATTGCTGGATTATTTCACTTCAGTTGCACCATTTTAAATAGTCATAAAAATTGTATACTTTCAGGAATGGTATGCTACTTATGAAGCATGAGAAAAACGACTAAAGCAAAATTATATAATTTAATGAATTTACATTTAATTTTTATTCATATCTTATTTTAATTTGAAAAACACTCATGTTAAAACAAGGGCTTACTAGTACTAGTGAGTTTTATACAATTTATTTGCATGGAGTTACTTAGAAGCCTGACAAGTAAGGCTAGCTGACAAACTGTTCAGAAATCCCCCTTTTTTTAAGGAAGAATAATTGCCTTCCCCAGTGATAGCTAGCAACCAATAATCTGTGATGATGGATTGAATTTAGCTGTATTGTAATAACTTGATACCTCTGGAAGTTGGTCTGGATAAGGGCGTCTGCTAAGCAAACAACAACAACAACAACAACAACAACAACAACAACTTCAGACATCTGTTCCCTCCTTAGTTATAAGTGCATTTCTAATAATATCCACTGTTTATATATATATTCATGTTCTTGTTTTTAAAGATTGAACAAGACTTCAGAGTGATTTTTCAAGAATGTTCTGACAGGCTTTTTGAACGTTGGTTGCCATTATTTGCTGAAAAAATACTTACTTTTGCAAAAAAAGAAAAAAGAGCAGAAGATCAGCTTCCACGAAACTGTAGCAGCATTACAGCAGGCATAGTGAAGGAAGTATACAGATTTGTAGTTGAAAAATCTCTAATAAGCTTTCTTCTTATCGGTACATTTTCCACTCCATTTGAAGCATGAATCTTGAGTACAGAAACAGCATTAAATAATAAATAAATTCACCTACATATTGAAGGATCAACTACAAAATTATATCTAACACAAAAGAAGGTAACATATTTCTGTAACAGGGTACCACTAATTAAATCACTTATCCTTCCTCACTTCTACTGCCATGTCATTTCAGCCATCCTGTTCTAAGGTATTTTACATGTTAATAATCATATATTCCTGTTTCTTAGTGATAACTAATATCTTATACTGACATATATTATAAACTAACTGTTTAACAAAAGTTAGTTATTTATGTCATCTGCCTTATTAAAAAAACAAAACTAAAAACTGAGATAAAACAATCAGTTTGAGCAATGTCTTTCGTTGTAATCTAATTAATTTTTCTCTTCGATGAGATGGGAAACATTCCTATGCAACTTCTTCCCCTGATCTTGCCACTGTCTCCTTACAAACTTAAAAGGAAGATGTTTCGACCCAGCTATGCTGAAGCCAACAGGTCATTTATTGAGGTACAACCTGTAAGTATAACAAGTAATTCAACTATATAAGCAAGTTGTCAAATATAGGCTACTTCATATATTTCAAGCACAGACATATATACAAGTTAGTGTTAAGTCTGACACACAGTATACCAATTGTTTCATGAATCTACATTTGGGATAATAGCAGGATTTAAAAATAATGTTTGACATTTTTGTTTACTAGTAAGCAGAGATAATGAAATAATGAAAAGGGTATTTCAGGAAGTAATATTTTAAGTCTGCGTGTACAGATTTATATAGTAACATTCTGTATTATTTTAAAGGTTGGAACGAACATGGTTGAATACCTTCAGCATGCAGAAGTTGACAGACTGCACCCCTTTGTGCTGCTGTTTGGAGAACGACACCATTTTTCACAAGCTTTTGTTATTATCTATGGACAAGCACTGGAGCAGGCATCTTTACTTAAGGCTGTTGATGTGTGCTTTAAAGCATTTTATTGCTTTGATATTTCATACCCAAAGCAGTGCTCGCCTGCTTGGGAATTTTTGCAGCACGTTGTGTATGAGGTCGCTGGTAGTCATTTAAAGGAGGCCGAATGTGAATTGTTTCTCAGCCTGTTTTACCTGTGAAGCCTAAGAATAATTTGTATAATACAATAACATATTTCATATACACACCACCGTCGCAGCATCAATTAAAAGTGCTTGATATCCCCAACCACAGCAGCTAGCATTTTCAAAACAACTTTAATTTAAAGAAGAACAGTTGTGAATTGTTTCACAGTCTGTGTTTTACATGTGAATCCTAAGAATAATATGTGAAAAACAAAACATATCGCATATGCGCACACACTTAGCCTGACATGCGTAAAATGGCTTGATATCCACAACCATTTGTTTTTCACAAATTATTATTATAGGATTCACATGAAAATTATTATTATCCAGGGCGACTTACAATCGTAAGCAAATACATTTCAAAAAATGCTAGCTGCTGTGGTTGGGGATATCAAGCATATGCGGTATGTTATTATTTTCCAAAAATTATTCTTAGGATTCACCTGTAAAACAGAGACTGTGAAACAATTCACAATTGGTATTCTTTACATTACAGTTGGTTTGAGCACTGTAGCTTCTGTGGTTGGGGAGATAAAGCCATTTTCATTAATGTCGGGTTAGCGTGAGTCGAATATCTAACATCAAGCTAAACTTTACCGCTGTGTTTATTTTTCCATTAAAAGTGCTCACGGCTATAATTTTCTGCCGCCCGGCTGTACAGAATTCCTGGAGAGAACCCTGTTGGCACCTTGTCACATATTCAAAATCAATGCGCTGCGTAACAGAATATTAAGTACCGGTAGCCATATTGTTTACAGTTATAGCTGTAACTATAAAACAGAGGGCGGGATTCTGATAACAGCGCAAATGAGAATGCAAGCTCGAATGGCGCTTGCCCCCGATTCTGTGGCGCATAAATGGATTGAAGACGTAAAAAAAAAACAATGCGCGTAAATGGTATTCTTAAGACATGTCGTTATAGAGTGCCTGCCCCACCGTCACGGGTAGGCATACATTTTGGGGCATGGTATCATTAATAAATTTGCCACAGCGATTCTGATGACAGCACAATGGAGTCCCCAATAGACAATTGAGCACTGCGTTAAGACCCACTGAAGCCAGGTTTATTTAGTGGCGCAATCAGGAACTTTAACAATTGAACACACTACAAAAAGCAAAGTAGTCCTAAGTAGCAACTACATGTGTTTGGACTGAGTTAGAAAGAGGAAATCAAAGAAAGAAAAGTAAAAGAAAACGTAGGGATGTTCCTAAGACACTCAATAAAAAAATAATAATAAAAAAAGAACTTCTTGTTTACCCAGAGAAATACAAACACAGAGAATTTCTTTGGAAAGTTTGGCATTTAACCTGCTATCTGAGTGTTTTCACTTTCATTCCATTCCAAAATAACCATGTATTGTAAACCTCTCAAAGAAGATATTGTTTTAAATTTCCTATTTAAAAAATAATTATTGTTCTATAAAACGTTTCAAGAAGTTCATTATTTCAGGCGCGTAGCGTCCATTGAGGTAGCCTCGGCGGCCGCCTCGGTATAAATCGGCTCAATTTTTAATTGTGAAAACGAATTAAAAAAAAAACGAACCCACTTTATTTATTTTTTAGTGTAAAATTGAGATTATATATATACAGCTCTGGAAAAAATTAAGAGACCACTGCAAAATTATCAGTTTCTCTGGTTTTACTATTTATAGGTATGTGTTTGGGTAAAATGAACATTTTTGTTTTATTCTATAAACTACAGACAACATTTCTCCCAAATTCCAAATGAAAATGACAACTGGTCAAAATAACAAAAAAGATGCAGTGTTGTCAGACCTCGAATAATGCAAAGAAAATAAGTTCATATTCATTTTTAAACAACACAAAACTAATGTTTTAACTTAGGAAGAGTTCAGAAATCAATATTTGGTGGAATAACGCTGATTTTCAAGCACAGCTTTCATGCGTCTTGGCATGCTCTCCACCAGTCTTTCACATTGATGTTGGGTGACTTTATGCAACTCCTGGAGCAAAACTTCAAGCAGCTCGGCTTTGTTTGATGGCTTGTGACCATCCATCTTCCTCTTGATCACATTCCAGAGGTTTTCAATGGGGTTCAGGTCTGGAGATTGGGCTGGCCATGACAGGGTCTTGATCTGGTGGTCCTCCATCCACACCTTGATTGACCTGGCTGTGTGGCATGGAGCATTCTCCTGCTGGAAAAACCAATCCTCAGAGTTGGGGAACATTGTCAGAGCAGAAGGAAGCAAGTTTTCTTCCAGGACAACCTTGTACTTGGCTTGATTCATACGTCCTTCACAAAGACAAATCTGCCCGATTCCAGCCTTGCTGAAGCACCCCCAGATGAGTCCAATTTTCAGCTTTGCCCAACACCTGGTCATCTAATGGTTAGACGGAGACCTGGAAAGGCCTACAAACTACAGTGTCTCGCACCCACTGTGAATTGTGGTGAAGGATCGATGATGATTTGGGGGTGCTTCAGCAAGGCTGGAATCGGGCAGCTTTGGCAAAAATCCAAATACCTGTTTTTATGATGACATTAAATGTGTAGCTAAACCGCAATTGCTGGCTGTATGTGTTTTTTTTTTTCTCATCACTTTAATTGGACAGTCAGCTCGTCCAAGTATCACCCTACTTGCCATAGCATAGCGTTTTAATAGTGGCTGTGTATTTGCATCTATAGCGACCCGGCCTGTGCGCTAGGCAGCACCAGGACCTCTGCGACCGGTTTCCCCCGCCTGAAGTACTGTACTACTTCCTATCGTCAATTTATATTGACAAAATAATATTAGAATTGTGTGAGAAACTGTGTAAATGCTCAAAGGAGAGCTAGCGTTCAGAGGTGGGAACATCACATTATTATTATTATTATTATTATTATTGTTGTTGTTGTTGTTATTTTTGGTGAATACCTTGTCAAACTACTAGAGAGTTGTACACGAACAGCACCAGTCCCAGCAGTGTCAGCACCAGTCCCCGTGTCAGCACCAGTCAGTGTCAGTACCAGTGTCAGCACCAGTCCCAGCAGTGTCAGCACCAGTCCCAGCAGTATCAGCACCAGTCTTACCAGTCAGCAGCAGTTACCAGTCCCAGCAGTGTAAGGCAACTTAAGTAGCAGTGAACCAAATGCAAGTCAATAAAGGTATGAACCCATCTACTTATTAATATTGATGTTGTATTCTTGTCCTTTTAAAATCACATATTTCTGACAGTGTGAATATGGTCATTTTAGGTTGCTGTGGTTTTGCTGGGAGACAATTAGTTTTAATCTTTGAAATAATATGGGTAATCAAATTTTAACATTAACATCATCATCCAAGGGACTTAATATTGCTTTGCAGTTTGCATGAACAGTCTCCAGGCTTTATAAGATGATAACTTTTACCTTTGTAACATGAACAGGATCTGCAAGAGGTTTGTTCAACTTTTTTTTTTTTTTGCCTCAGTAAAAATCTAATCCTAGCTACACCCCTGTATTTCTGCCATCACATAAAGTGGCGCTCGGCAGCCTCTGTGTGCATTATATATTTAAATATGAATTCACCTTACTGACTGAGACGTTATTATTATTTACTGACAAGTAAAATTAGATCCTCTGCTGCGCTTGTGAAAGCCGTTTGGAATGCATTCTGGGAGCTGTAGTTCAAACTCAGTTATTTATTTATTTATTTTTGCTTACTGTAATTTACCTGCTTGTTTGTAATTTCTCTGTAAGAGAAACAGAAACTAAATCTTCTCATAGATAGTAAGCAAGGTTATATATATATATAATTGTACAGGACGGAGTAAAATTCCAATTGAATAAAAAACAAAACAACTAAACCCCCTACAAGGCCAGCTTTCAGATAGCACTTAGAGCAACTGGCAAAGCTCTAAGTTCCTCTGAGTTTAAGTTTTCACCATTCTAGCTGACGCCACGGTAAACAGCCCTTGTTTTATCCCCTGCTGTGTTGGCACTGAACTCTGCTGGAAAAAAAGGGACGTGAAGGACTGCTGTGCTGTAAGTAGTTCATCTTGATTGTCTGTCAGGACTGTACTATAAAATAACATTTGCTTACTAAGGTGGGTGTACATTAGTTTGTATTACATGCTGGATTGAGGTTGCAGTCTCTTCGGGGGTGTCATGTACATAGGCAGTTGCACGTTTCTTTCTTTATTTTTTGAGCAGGGTTTAAAAAAAATACCTTTACGTTTCTTTATTGAGGGCGGGTCTATTAAAAAGCTGATATCTGAGTGAGGCGTCAATTCAAAGTAATATGGTATTACTATGGTAAGTAATGTAATTGTATGTAAAAAATAATGTGATATCTTGTAACAATTGTAAGTCGCTCTGGCTAAGGGCATCTGCTAAGAAATAATAATAATAATAATGGTATATCATTTTTTTTTTTTTTCAAATTGACGTTTGCTAACCTGTTTCTTTCAAAACTTACTGCGACACCCTTATAGCTAATGGTAGTAAACAGCAGAGAAGATTATTCAAATATTTTAGTTAGCGCTATAATTATAATTAATTAAAAAAAAAAAAGTTTGCTCTTGCAGTGTAGTTTTTGTATGTTTTGGGGCACCACTGCCCTTTAAAAAACTTAAAGAAAATGCATTGATGGTCATAACAAAAATTCTGTCAGATTCGGAAATAGCATTTCCCATCATGAAATATTTATCAAAAGGCCAATACAATGTGTGTTCAAACACGTTAGTATTCTGCTGCTGCCATGCTGTCAATAAGTTTTCTCCAGGTAAATTAATTAAGTGAGTTATGATGTTTTGTTTGGATGTCACACAATGACATCTTTACACAGGATAAGATGTACTGGAATTTTTACAAATCTGTAACAGTTAATGGTTGATTTCTCATGCGATTTATATTATTACTACAGTTTAAGATTTGAATACTGTATTTTGAAAAAAGCTAAAAAATACACACTTTTACCCAATGATGAGGTCTTGAACCAACTTATTAGTTAAAAGGTACCATCTGATGTCTTTATGTGATGCATTAAGTGCTAAATAGTCATACTACAACACAAAAATCTTATACCAAAACTTTATTTCAGGGATACATGGATGTATGTAGTTTAATTTGTCGGGCCATTCAGTGGAATTAAACATACCTGTAATTTAATTAAATGAACATTATGGATGTATGGGAACATAAAACTGATTTGAATGACATAATCATCATCATATTATTTTGCAAGTCTGTGCTATTCAACATCGCACATTTAGAAAGAGAAAGCACTATACACACTTAATTATTCCAAGCCAGCTTCACACAACTCAATGTATTACTGTATATTAAAAAAATAAACAAAAAAACACACATTTAAAAATAATCTTTCTTTTTAATAAAACACCACAGTGAAGAGGGAAAAGCAGTGTTCCAGTGTAAAAAAAAAAAGTGTATTCAAACAATGGTGATTTTCAGTCACACATCCAAATAAGCATCCCTGTGTTTTGATGTCTTGACGGCATTCGCTTTATCACCTGGTCTCCATACTTCTCAAAATTGTCTAAAGGGGTTGTCTTCAAGGGCTAAGATGGGGTGTGTCTTTATATGCTATCCAGTTTCTGCAGGAGGTAAGGAGCTGTAATAAGGAAACAATTCAATTGTCAGGTTCCACTCATCTCACAGTGATGTGAATTATCCCAATAAAGTACCCCCTCCCCCATCCAGCCATAATTATAACACTGCTGCTGTACCCTTGAACAAGGTACTTTACCTAGATTGCTCCAGTAAAAAAAAACAAAAAACAACTGTATAAATGGGTAATTGTATGTAAAAATAATGTGATATATTGTAACAATTGTAAGTCGTCCTGGATAAGGGCATCTGCTAAGAAATAAATAAATTATATATATATATAGATAGATAGATAGATAGATAGATAGATAGATAGATAGATAGATAGAATATTCTTGTTAAAACAAACTCTGATTAGTCAAATATTCTAATGATCCGGGACAAATTTAACAGTCACTTATAACAACTAATTTACAACAATATGAATTCACTACACGAATTTCCGAATTATTTTGAAGCCCCACTAGAACTAAAACAAACAAACAAACAAAACCAAGAATCGCCATAAGTTTGAACAGCTGAGGGCAAAGGATATCAACTTGCATCCATATTAGCGCCTCTGTTCTGTATTTTAGTGCCATTTTGGGACTGATGCATTAGACGAATACACGGTATAAAACAAAATGTATAACCGACAGAAAAAAAAAATAATGTATCCATTTTCTAATAGCAATAGAACCATCATTTAAGAGGGCTTTACCGTCTGGCCCTTCTCGTTATGTGAATGCGCTCGCTTTCGATTTGGGACATTGATTTAACGACACGAGGCGGATCTTACGATAAAGGCCTTTTCAGGCTCTGTTGCTTAACTGAGACGTCAAGTAAACACACAATGACATTCCAATTGTTATTTATCACTGCCGTGTTTAATAAATTGAAGCCTCTTTCGATTTTAAAATTATTTTAATGTATACGCTAGTACTTTAAACATTGCTTGTTTTTGTGTCGGGGGTGTGTGTGATACTCACTGACTCTGAGCAACGTCACATATATCAGAAAGTTCCTGACAGATAAGATAACGTCCTCTCTCATTTTCTTCTTCATCTCCTCGGGATCCATCTTTGGCCCCAGTCCTTCGATCTTGAACATGTTGGCGTTGTTTTACTTGCACGACTACTGAAAATCTCCTTCCCAGTCCTCTACTCTCTCGTCAGTAACTTTTGACCTTACAGACCTTCTGATGCAAGCCAACTACGGCATGCAGAAAAAGACAAATCACATAGACCGAAAAAAAACCAAAGTCGCGGCACTAAGAAATAGCGCCTCTGTCGGTTGTTGTGGTTGTTTATTCCTTGCATTCACAAGTGACGTATCCTTTGCAGCAAATGTGAAGCTAGCAACAATAACAACTTCCGGTGTCAATCTCACATAACGGTTAAAAGAGAAAGAAGCGTCAGCAGCAAGCAGAACAGCATTAAAGATTCAAGTTATTATTATTATTATTATTATTATTATTATTATTATTATTATTATTATTAAATCTTCGTGGAAGGTCTGCTTTAATCCATACCAGATAATTACATATTTGAAAAACTACCTCCTGTATTTATTATGATTATTATTATTATTATTATTATTATTATTATTATTATTATTATTATTATTATTACAGCAAACGTTCAGAAATAAATGATCATTTAAACTCTGTACATCAATTTTTTTTTCTTTTTATCCACTTTTTTGTACACTGCATCTCCTCTGAAACCTGTACATATATATTAAAAACACTACCTCCTTTATTATTATTATTATTATTATTATTATTATTATTATTATTATTATTATGTTCATTAATATTGTTATTAGTAGTATATTTCAATACGGAACATTTATTTTAATTCGTATCAGGTAATTATATATGCAATAACAAGACAATAAACACATAGTAAGATTAATTTGATGTATGCAAAGAATTTAAATGATTAAAAATATATTTAATTTAGAACGTTTCGGGAAAAAGCCCTATTTCATCTGTGTAGAAAGAAAAATAAATGAAAAATAGACAGGCTTTTGCTGAAAACGTCCTGAAATAGATATTTAATTATCTAAACTATATATAAAAACGTAAAGAAAATGCATTGAGATAAATAAACATTGCTTGTTTTGTGTCGTGTGTGTGTGCGAGCTGCAGGCTTTTATTTACTGTGGCCAGGGGTTAACTATTACCCCTCGGCCACAATCTGCACAAGGTTTTTAATTATTCCTGGCAGAGGACGAGTACCCAACCTCGTCTCTGCCAGAACACATTTTAAATAAAAAACAAAATAACAAAACACGCAGCGCTTCGCCGTCATGTATACATACATAAATAAATCATAAAACAAAAATACAAAATTATTATTATTATTATTATTATTATTATTATTATTATTATTATTATTATTATTTATTTATTTATTTATTTCTTAGCACACACACTTATCCATGGCGACTTACCGTCGTAAACAAATACATTTCAAGAATCACAGTACAAGTAATAATACAATTAAGAGCAAGATAAATACAATGACTTTGGTTCTAGCAAGTACAAGTATGACAAAATACGATTCAATAATACAGCAGATAACAGTGTCAGTGATAGTTACATCAGGATATAATTAAATACAAAATACTACAGATTAAATAACACTTGACAGATTACAGTACTCTAAAGTACAGGATTAAATACAGTAAAATAGGGTGCTGATAAGAGCAAGTAAAGGTTCTTAGCTGAGGAGGAGGGAGAGAGTGTGGTAGATTCCAGAGGAACAGAGATAGAGAGATCAGAGGAGGAGGGAAAGAAAATGAGGTCAGATTTAGAGGAGATAGCAGACAGACAGGCAGAGATATGGGAGGGGATGGTGGAGTCAGAGGTGGGGAAGGAGAGGAAAATCTGAGCATCATCAGCATAGAAATGGTATGAGAAACCATAGGATGCGATGAGGGGGCCCAGGGAGCGGGTGTAGAGAGAGAACAGGAGAGGACCCAAGACTGACGCTTGGGGGACTCCTGTTGAGAGAGGGCGAGGTGTGGAGGTTGCTCCACGCCAGGTTACCTGGTAAGTGTGGTTAGAGAGGTAGGAGGAGAACCGGTTGGTGAGATAGGAAGGAGAGAAAGTGAGGCAGGAGAGGTGGGGCAGGAGGGAGAGGTGAGGCAGGAGGTGGAGGAGGTGAGGCAGGATGGAGAGTTAATATTTATATTCCAGATGTTAACTTTTGTTCTAGAATTTGTCAGAAACTAAAAGGAGGTAGTGGTATTAAACATAAGAAAAGTAAAGGTAGGAAAATGAATAATTTGGATTACAAACAAATATCAAATGCAATACATTACATAGATGAAATTACTGCTATAGATATAAATAACATGGGATTTTGGCAATCAGTAGCAAAAACTCTGAATTGGCCACACACACGACCTGCAGCTTCCAGAAGAATTAAGGCACTTCTAGAATATGGAAAGAAAATAAGAATAACATACAAACACTTATAGAGCAGATGAATATTTTAGAATCAGAAAATAATCTAGGCAGTGTCAGTCCAGTACATGCTGAAGTTGATACAGATGTTAAATTGTATAAAGAAACTGAAGAGAAGGTAAACAAAAAAATGACTAAAAAGGACTTTGATAGAGTGGGTCACAGAACCAGTGTTTAAAAAATATATATATATATATATATATATTATTATTATTATTTTGTGTTTGTAAATCCCCCCAAAAAAGTAAAAGACCAATGCTAGCTTGTGGTATTTGTAATCAGCGGTACCATTTTGCCTAGGTATTCCGATAGACATTGATAGTAACACTGACTCGTGGTTTTGTGTGTAGTTCAGAGACATGCCAGTTACAAGTATATTCAGGACATACAGGTTTTACTTTCACGGGTAAACAAAAAGACTATCCTTTAAAACTGACAGTACATAATAAAAATAATATTCATGATTGCAATCAAATTAAATACAGTCAGAATCAAGTTCAAGAAATAAGCTCTTCAAAATAAGTAGAGAGGTACACACAGAGCCAGTAGATAAAATAGAAAAAACCTGATGTAATTTCTGAAGTATTTGATGTTGTCGAATCAAACCCTTTTATAGCTGTACCAAGTTTAAAATAGAACAGCAACACAGGGATCAACCGATGATGATAACATTGACACTGATCTGGACAGCGAATATAATGTTGTTGACACTGAATTCGATTTTTCAGATGCGGATGAAAATGACCCAGATAATGCATTAATCAGTAAGGATACCTTACATTGCATTTGATCAAATAAGGCTACATTTTCTGATTTTAAATGTTCGGGTCCAGAAACTGCACATTTTACAGTAGAAGTATGGTTGAATTTAAAAACTAATAATAAAGGAAGATATTTAAAATATACCTGGGAAGGCTTATTTACAAATATAATCAGAGTCAAACCCATATTGCGTCTTAAAAATTGTTGTAAAAATCACAGGATAGGTGCTGCACATAACAGAATAAACCTTACCTTCAAATAAATGGATATTGCACACATAGTGTAAAATGAACTTCACCATAACCCTTTTGCATCCTAAGATACTGTGTTTACAATGTAAATAGCAAATGCAATACATTACATAGATAAAACTACTGATATAGATATAAATAACATGAGAAACCAAAAACATTTTGTCAATGTCCATCATTTATGTACCTTATTTTTTTTCAAAAATAAATGTGTTATAATAGTTATAAGTTTATTTTGATGCTCGGTATATTTTTAGGAAATGCTAATTTGTGGAGAGCATTATAAGGTACTTTAAGGGTAAATGGCTGTTTCAACTAGACACCTGACATAAAAAGTAGTGTTACTATTACAGTGATGTAAATCTTAAGCAAGCAACTTTATTTTCTGTACCCCCAGTGTGTCTACATTACATCGCACCCCACTTTTTATATGTATAAAAACTATATTTTTTGTGCTGGATAAGGGACTTTTATTTTTACTTTGCCTGCACTGAGCCGTTTTGAAAACTGGAAGTAATCATCTTATTGTTGCTTATTGTGCAGTGCTTACAGGTACTACGGAATGTTGCTGTCAGGACAACTGAGGAAGTCAGTACCTCCAGTCACTTTTTTTAAAGCAACATAATCGCTTATTCACTGCCAAACATGAACTACTTTAGATGTGTAATGACTGCAGAATAGGATACTGACTCAGGTTAGGGTTTTGGTGTAGGGGGAGGATTATTAACAATAATATGATAGCCAATCAGAGTACAGTGTCCTGGCAGGAGAATTTCATGTTACCTTTGTAAGGACAGTGCTTATTGTTGCTAGCTTCACGGGACTCTTGTGCACCATGCTTATTAGAAAATAGGATTGGTGAAAGACCACTTACTTTACACCTCCTCTTCTCATTATAATTTGTATGCATTAAATTAATTACACTGTAGTTAACACATCAAAACGTGTGATAATGAAGAATTATGGTAGGACTGGGTGTGATATAAATGGCTGTTATCACAAAACCCAGGAGTACCATCATTCTGTTATAAAAAAAGCCATTTCTCATTGTTAATACAAATTAGGCAGTTTATTCCTAATAATGATTTTCATTGGCATGCCCTTCCGCTGTTTTAAAAATGATGTTCAGGTGAGCACGATGTTTGTGTGTGAGGTACTATATTTATTATAAATTACATTGACTTTTACATTGTAGTTGATCCTGTATATTGTGCTGTGTTCTTGTCAATGTTTTATATGAGAAAGAACTTTAATCAACATAATTATAATAAAAAAGACAGCATTTAACTTCTCAGACCACTTGTGCGGCGAGTTACCCTCATATCTGAGGGATAGGTGTGTTTATAAGTTACAAAATCATAACATTATTCTTACTACCCTTGACGGTGTTTGTTCACCAATATTCCACATGCAGACGGCTTCAATACTGAGGTTCTTTTTAGATAAACAAACCGATACACACATTCCAGCCACTGTTTTCTTTTTCTTGATATGCCACACATTGTTCTCACTAAAATACTTTTGTATATGATCATTCATTTTATATGCAAGTACAGGGCACAGCGATGTGTGCTTCTTTTGCCCGATTATGCCAATCCTTTATGGAATTTTTAGAACTTGACCATGTTTACTCACAGAATCCCTTTCAAAGTCAAATTGTAGCCTACTATGTGTCGACAGGGGCGCCAGAGCCGGTGTTCTGAAAATGTGAGCCTCCCCCTCAGAACGAGCCTCCTGTAGCACAAATTATCAGACACAGCTGAAAAAATGAGCCTCCCCTGACATAGGCCATTTGAAGAGCAGGCCCAATTTTTCAGTTATATCTGATAATATGTGCCTTCCCTCCAAATGGGCTATCTCAATTGAAAAATGTAAGGTAGTCTATTTGGAGGGGAGGCATCATTTTTCAGGGGCTACCTCAAGTGAGAAATATAAGGTAGCATATTTGGAGGGGAGGAGTCATTTTTTAGACACCTTAAAAATTACGCCTCCACTCCAAATAGGCTACCTTATATTTTTCAGTTGCGATAGATCATTTTAAAGAGACGCACATATAACAAGACTCCTGAAAAATTGCACCTCCCCTTCAAATCTTAGGAGACACCTTAAACAAAATGCCTCCCCTCCAGATAGGCACCTCAAATGCATATGAGGTAGCTCCTTTGGAGAGGGAGAATGACTGCTCAAAGTGGGCTACCTTGTATTTTCACTGAAACAAAAAGTCAATCCGATGACGATCATTTGTTGGAAATGGGATGTAGGGGCTTTGTGGATACACCGTGGCTTCTGTAGGAGATTTTTGATTGTCTGGGTCGATGCATCGAAGTCTACATCTTGAGGAAGTTGCGTAACATTTCTAACTGCTAAATTGACAAGTCTATTATTATGTTTGGCACTTCATACTTTTGGAAGAATTGTGTTTAGCTATTGTGGTAAACTGTCCTTGTTTAACCACGTTGTTGGGTTGAATCACAAACACAACACACAGGGAATTTCAAATCCAAACGTTTTATTTACAATATTTACACAAGCAGTCTGTAATCCAAATTCGTAGTCACTTCATTGCACAGTTCCATATCCAAGTCGGGTTCTCATACACATTAAACAATTTCACCCAGCAAGCAAGTCATCCAAAAACAGGTCATACAGATTCACAATAACTCAGTTTCAAATACTCTCTAGGACACCTCTCTCTATTCACCTCTCCACTACTGTCTGTTTCTGCAGACCTTAAATACCTGAGGTGGTGTTCTATCAGCATAGGCAGCTTAGCTGCTCTGCATTCTGCACTGCGATTTCGCTAAGGAAGCCACCGGAGTCATCTAACTACACTTAAATCACTTTAGATATACCATGATATTTTGAGACAAAGAACATTTTGTATGTGTAACTTTTTGTGAGCAGTTTGCATGTCATGCATTTGGATTATGTCAAGACATGGACGCACACGCTCGTAAAAACATTTTCTATTTATTTATTATACATTTTTTGCACATATATGTAACTCCACTATGTTCCAGTTCTTCAGCAGAGTAGTTTGTGCAAACAACATGTACCCATCTGTAGCAGGCATCAATCACACTGTACCTGAAACAAATTAACAGGAGTTACTGATCTTTCCTTTTTAAATATGATAAATACGTGTATTAGCCAGCAAAGAGGATAACAAAAACATTCTAATAAATATTTCATTAAATATAAAGTACTGTATGTTAAAATACTTGTATTGTCAGAGATATACAGTACAATGTAATACACTGCATATGTATATTTACCATGTTGACGACGCCTCTGCCTGATTGCTCATCTGTTCCGTTGCAGTTAACACCGTACATCTATGCTATGTGAAAAAAAAAACATAAAAATAAAATCAATAGTCCAACAAAAACAAAAAAGGGAAAAAAATGACACCATAGCCTTAAAGTTGTTTAAAATACATCACATAGTAAAACTGATACATTTGCTATAAAGCAGCAGTGGTGTACAAAGGCAAAGCTCACCTCGATTTTCCATCATAAGTCAAGCCATCTCCAGTCTTGACCTCATTGCGTGTAATGTGCTTTCAACTTGATGGATTGAGCCACTTTTAACGGAGTGTTCTGCAAACTTAAAAAAAACTCATTAGAAAGGTTTGAAATATTAACAGCAAACTGCTGCCATTCACCTGACATTGGTGCTCTAATGTCTGTAGTTTCCAAACAGCCCAGCTTTCTTTGGGCAGATGTTTCAGCATAAAATGTATATTATGTATTTACTGAGCATACATTAAATACAAATACATGCAAGTCTGCACAGTGCTACACCGAGAATTTCCACATGTAGTTTATTAAAGAAAAGTGTTAAACAAACAAAGAAAAGCAAGTACTGTCCTTTAGAAGGTAACTATTCCCCAAGTAAGGCAGTTCAACATACTTGTCAAAAGCACTGTTTTACTATATAAAAAAAGACTTCACTCTGAAGCAAAAAGAAAGACTTCACTCTGAGCAGTCTGCAGTCCCTGGCCTCACTCTACACGATACAGAGCAGGGTCTACAGCAGAGCCTGTCGCTGCTAGAGCAGTACTGTCAGAAATGGGCACTGACGGTCAATCTGGACAAGACCAGAGATGGTATTCCAGAAGAAATCCAGATTTGAAGCAAACAAGTACCGCTTCACTCTGGGCAACACCATATTAGATCACAGCACCAATTACAACTACTTGGGTCTGACCATAAGTGCTTCAGGGAGTTTCAACCTAGCTGTAAATGCATTGAAAGAAAAAGCACGTCGGGCTTTCTATACCATAAAGATTCGTTTTGGCAAAACCAAAATACCAATAAAAATTTGGCTCAATTTTCAACTCCGTCATACAACCAAACCTGCTATACAGCAGTGAAGTGTGGGGACCTGTGGTAGGGTGTGGGAAAACACAAGACAGACACCAAGTTCAAATATGAAACGCCGGCACAGGTGCCCAGATTTATTAGATTGAGCTCGGTAGGCAGGTGTTTCTGTGACAGTTCGGGGCACTCTACCAACAATGGTATTGTGCCCCGTCTTCATACAACACACACAGATGTGTAATCCAAAAGCAAAATAAGTGAAAAGGTGAAAGGAAAATGGAAAACAAAATACTTTAAGGAAAAAACTACAAAATAAAGTGTGCAGGTTTTTAACCGCGGCTCGTTGCTCCCTCTAGCGGTGGGAGCCCAGAGAAACAGGCACTGCTCTATACCCTCTCCTACACACTGTGGGATGGCTCTGTCCCGCTAAACTCACTATCTAAAATAGTAGTACAGTAAATAACCAGTGTGTGGCTTGCTTGAACCACCGGGTCTGTAAACCTCACTCTGGAATTGCCACTCTGTCTCCCCGAGTTGCTGCTCCAAAGCTTCCAGTTTCCCTTCTGATTCTCAGGATTCTGCCGTGAAGTCACGCTCCACTGTACTTCCTGTATGAGCCAGAGAAGATACAAAACAGCGCCTTTTTATTCATTCATTCACCCCGTGTAGTCCCACCCCCCAGCCAATGACAGAGTGTCAGCCGATTTCTTCACAGCTGACTCCTGTCAACAAGACATTGCCTGACAGCGTGGGAATACACAGAGAGTAAGGACCCCCTACAGGCTCAGTGAGCCTCAGATACATTCCAATAACAATAACTCAAAAAATTGACCTTAACTTATAGAACAAATACACCGAAAAATTGGAAAATTGAAATAGAAGTAACAAATAAACTGGAATGCTATCGGGCCCTAAACAGAAACATTAAATTAGAGGAATATCTAAAAATTTAAAATACAAAAGAAAGACAAATTCTAACAAAGTACAGACTCAGTGACCACAGTCTGTCCATTGAAAAGGGCAGATATAAAAAATCCTGGGTTACCAGAGAGGAATGGCTGTGCAGTCATTGTGAACTATGGGAGGTTGAAACAGAGATACACTTCCTGTTATCATGTTCAAAATACATAGAAATATGGGGGAACTATATTCCAAATTTGAGAGCCAAATACCAAAATTTAAACTCCTCTTGGACAACATTAAAGTCCCCATCCTACTGGGAGAGGAGGAGTGGACTGCAAATTTAACAGCCAAGTATGTATCCGCCTGCCACAGCCTAAGAGACACCGTGCAGTGACACATGACCTGTGTTACAGTCAATGGGGAGGGAGGGGGCAGTTGTACTGTTCCTGGGGAAGGGGGCTGTTCTGTTCTGCTCATAGATGTGTAAAGTTTAGTAATGTTTATTTGTTGTATTATAAATTTATTTGGCAATACTGTACTTGTAATTATTGTTATTTAGTACAAGATATCACATTATTTTTACATACAATTACATTATTTTTTACATACAATTACCCATTTATACAGTTGGGTTTTTACTGGAGCAATCTAGGTGAAGTACCTTGCTCAAGGGTACAGCAGCAATGTCCCCCACATAGGATTGAACCCACGACCCTCCGGTCAAGAGTCCAGAGCCCTAACCACTACTCCACACTGCTCCACACTGTTGCCCTACTCCACACTACTCCACACTGCTGTAATATATGCTGTGGAAGGGTGGTTACACATGCCAATAAAGAACATTTGGATTTGAGAGAGAGAGATCTACTTTTCACAACCTTTCAATTATAATATAATTAGGTATTTTGCTGTACTATTATTATTATTATTATTATTATTATTATTTATTTATTTATTTATTTATTTATTTATTTATTTATTTATTTATTAGCAGGCGCCCTTATCCAGGGCGACTTACAGTCGTAAACAAAAATACATTTCAAGAATCACAGTACAAGTAATAATACAATTAAGAGCGAGATAAATACAATGACTTTGGTTCTAGCAAGTACAAGTATATGACAAAATACGATTCAATAACAGTGCAGATAACAATGTCAGTGATATTTACATCAGGATATAATTAAATACAAAATACTAAAGATTAAATAACACTTGTGACAGATTTCAGTACTCTAAAGTACAGGATTAAATGCAGTAAATAGGGAGCAGATAAGAGCAAGTAAAGCGCATTAAGGAAGAGTGTTAAAGTGTCCAGAGGGAAAAGAGGAGTTCTACAGGTGCTGTCTGAAGAGGTGAGTCTTGAGGAGGCGCCGGAAGGTGGTCAGGAACTCGGCAGACCTGACATCTGTAGGAAGGGCATTCCATCACTGCGGGGCGAGGATGGAGAAGGAGCGGGCTCTGGAGACGGGAGCGTAGATGAGGTACAGCCAGTCTTCTAGTGCAGGAGGAGCGGAGAGGTCGAGTGAGGGTGTAGGGAGAGATGAGGGTCCGGAGGTAGCTGGGTGCAGTCTGCTGAAAGCATCTGTAGGCGAGTACAAGAGTCTTGAACTGGATGCGAGCGGTGATTGGGAGCCAGTGGAGTGAGCGGAGTAATGGAGTTGCTTGGAAGAAGCGAGGCAGAGAGAACACCAGGCAACAGCGGAGTTCTGGATGAGCTGGAGCGGACGGGTGGCAGACGCAGGGAGGCCAGCCAGGAGGGAGTTGCAGTAGTCTAGGGGGGAGAGTACCAGGGCCTGGACCAGGAGCTGGGTGTCGTAGTTGGTGAGGAAGGGTCAGATTCTTCTTATGTTGCTCAGGAAGAATCGGCAAGTGCGTGCCAGTGGAGATGTGCTGGGAATAAGAGAGGCAGGGGTCCAGGGTGACTCCGAGGTTCTTAGCTGAGGAGAAGGGAGAGAGTGTGGTAGATTCCAAATGAATGGAGATAGAGAGATCAGAGGAGGGGGAGGAGGAGGATGAGGGGGAGAAGAAGGAGTAGGGAAAGAAAAAGAGGTCAGATTTAGAGAGGTTGAGTTAGAGGAGGGGATAGCAGACAGACAGGTAGAGATATGGGAGGGGATGGTGGAGTCAGAGGTGGGGAAGGAGAGGAAAATCTGAGCATCATCAGCATAGAAATGGTATGAGAAACCATAGGATGCGATGAGGGGGCCCAGGGAGCGGGTGTAGAGAGAGAACAGGAGAGGACCCAAGACTGACCCTTGGGGGACTCCAGTTAAGAGAGGGTGAGGTGTGGAGGTTGCTCCACGCCAGGTTATCTGGTAAGTACAGTTGGAGAGGTAGGAGGAGAACCAGGCCAGAGCAGTGCCAGAGATTCCCAGGTTAGCGAGAGAGGATGGTAGAATAGAGTGATCGACAGTGTCAAAGGCAGCAGAGAGGTCGAGGAGAATTAGGACAGAGGAGAGAGGCAGCTCAGGCAAAGTTTAGTGAGTTAGTGACAGACAGGAGGGCGGTTTCAGTGGAGTGAGCAGAGCGGAAGTCGGATTGGAGAGGGTCGAGCAGAGAGTGATTGGAAAGGAAAGCAGAGAGCCGGTGGTGTACAGCCCGCTCGAGGGTTTTGGAGAAGAAGGGCAGGAGGGAGACAGGACAGTAGCTCTGGAGGGAGGTGGGGTCGAGGGTAGGTTTCTTGAGGAGGGGAGTGATAGAGGCTTGTTTGAAGGCAGAGAGAAAGATACCAGAAAGGAGAGAGTTGTTGAGAAGGGAGGAGATGAAGGGAAGTAGAGCAGGAGCAGCAGCTTGAAAGTGGTGAGTGGGGAGGGGGTCCAGGGCACACGTGGTGGGTTTGTGACCCTGGAGCAGGGAGGAGAGGTCAGAGTCTGAGAGGGGAGACAAGGTGGAGAAGGAGGGTGAGTTAGTAGGGGATGCAGTGGGTGTAGGGGTTGGAGCGGGAGGTGTTAAAGAGTTTGTAGATAGAGATTTTAGAAGAGAAGAAAGAGGCAAAGTCATCAGAGGAGATAGAGGAGGGAGGAGGAGGGGGGTTTAGGAGGGAGGAGAAGGTAGAGAATAGTTTACGTGGGTTGTTAGTGGAGGCTTGGATTATAGATTGGAAATAAGAACATTTAGCAGAGGAGAGAGTAGAGGAGAAGGAGGAGAGGAAAGAGTGATAGAGGTCTAGGGCAGCAGGGAGTTTGGTTCTCTTCCATTTCTTTTCAGCAGATCGCAGTGTGGTTCTTGCTGAGCGGATTGTTAATATAACAAACTATGGATTATTACTTTATATGAATTATCATGTTATGCATGAATGTAGGAAATGGATTTCTGTAGTGGTGTACTTTTTTCTTTCAAATAGCATATATCTATAATCGTTTGTGCAATATATTTTAATAGCAAATATATATCTTCCACACTTTTACAGTTTTGTTACAGGATACATTAGTTTATCTCTAATGTAATTACAGCTTTACATATAGACTGCCCCTGTTTTCATTTACGTCCCAAATTCTAGGCCGCTTTGCTTTTCAGATAATGTCCCAAATTGTAGGCCGATTTGGTTTGCAGATCTCTTTCTCAAGTTTTGGTTTCTTTTTGTTACTTCTGCTTCCTTACGGCGCTATACCCTCTATATATTTTTATCGAGGTGTTATTAACTTTAACAAGCAATTAACCAATTGACAATTATCCATAATTCATTAAGGAAAGCAGCTGTGGGTTTTTCGTGGGCGTGCATACATGTGGGAACTCGTGACAACTAGTGGTCAACCCATTATACTGCAGCCAGGTAACACGCTCTTACCATTCTCATAGTAAATTTGATTCTGCACCACAGTAATCATATCGGTCCGCTTTTAAGAATCATCTGCTTATAAGCATCAAAACACTCGGGATGGATGTGATTCTTATAAACGGACTGCACTGTATTATTATTTGTAGGCTAATATAAAAATTGAACTCAAATGATGTTCATAATATATTGATTTTGAGTAATTATAATATACAGCTAAAGGCTATATTTGTATCCTGAGCCATTCGAAAAAAGGCACAATTCACAATTCTCTGTGTAAAAAAGTGCCACCTATTTTCTGTTCTGAATGCCCCTTTATCTAATCTCCATTTGTGACCCCTGGTCCTTGTTTCTTTTTTCAGGTCAAAAAAGTCCCCTGGGTCAACATTGTCTATACCTTTTAGGATTCTGAATGCTTGAATCAGGTCACCGCGTAGTCTTCTTTGTTCAAGACTGAATAGATTCAATTCCTTTAGCCTGTCTGCATATGACATGCCTTTTAAACCCGGGATAATTCTGGTTGCTCTTCTTTGCACTCTTTCTAAGCAGCAATATCCTTTTTGTAACGAGGTGACCAGAACTGAACACAATATTCTAGGTGAGGTCTTACTAATGCATTGTAAAGTTTTAACATTACTTCCCTTGATTTAAATTCAACACTTCTCACAATATATCCGAGCATCTTGTTGGCCTTTTCATAGCTTCCCCACATTGTCTAGATGAAGACATTTCTGGGTCAACATAAACTCCTAGGTTTTCTCATAGTTCCCTTCTTCAATTTCAGTATCTCCCATATGATATTTATAATGCACATTTTTATTGCCTGCGTACAGTACTTTACACCTTTCTCTATTAAATTTCATTTGCCATGTGTCTGCCCAGTTCTGAATGCTGTCTAGATCATTTTGAATGACCTTTGCTGCTGCAACAGTGTTTTCCACTCCTCCTATTTTTGTGTCGTCTGCAAATTTAACGAGTTTGCTTATTATACCAGAATCTAAATCATTAATGTAGATTAGGAATAGCAGAGGACCTTATACTGATCCCTGTGGTACACCACTGGTTACCTCACTACATTTGAGGCTTCTCCTCTAATCAGTACTTTCTGTTTTCTACATGTTAACCACTCCCTAATCCATGTGCATGCATTTTCTTGAATCCCTACTGCATTCAGTTTGAGAATTAATCTTTTATACAGGACTTCATCAAAAGCTTTCTGGAAATCTAAGTAAACCATGTCGTATGCTTTGCAATTATCCATTGTCGATGTTGCATCCTCAAAAAAGTCAAGTAGGTTAGTTAGAAACGACCTCCCTTTCCTAAAACCATGCTGACTGTCTCCCAGGATATTGTTACCATATAGGTGATTTTCCATTTTGGATCTTATTATAGTTCCCATAAGTTTTCATATAATAGTAGTCAGGCTTATTGGTCTGTAGTTACCTGGTTCGGTTTTGTCTCCCTTTTTGTGGATCGGTATTACATATTTACATTTTCCTGTCGGTACAACCCCTGTGTCAATAGACTGTTGCATGATCTTGGTTATCGGTGTGTAAATAACTTCTTTCATTTCTTTGAGTACTATTGAGAGGATCTCATCCGGCCCAGGGGATTTGTTTATTTTAAGAGCTTCAAGTCCCTTTAACACTTCTGCCTCTGTTATGCTAAAGTTATTTAAGACTGGATAGGAACAGGTCGACATGTGGGGCATGTTGTCCGTGTCCTCCTTTGTAAAAACCTGTGAAAAGTAATCATTTAATGTATTTGCTATTTTTTTTTTCTTCGTCTATGATTTTGCCATTTGTGTCGCTCAGACATTTAACCTCCTCTTTCAGTGTTCTCTTGCCGTTATAATATTGGAAAAACATTTTGGAATTGGTTTTAGTCCCCTTAGCAATATTCTATCTCTCGCCTGGCCTTTCTAACTTCCTTTTTGATTTGTGTTTGCAGTTCGAAGTACTCTTTCTGTGAACTTTGTTTTTGGTCCCTTTTAAACGTTCTGTAAAGTGCCTTTTTTCGCTGAATATTTTTTTAATTGATCTATTAAACCATTTTGACCATTTTGTTTTAGATTTAGATTTGTCTACTTTTGGGATGTAATTGTTTTGTGCCTCTAGTACTACATTTTTAAAAAACAGCCATACTTTTTCTGTGGATGTTTTCTCTATTTTACTCCAATCTACTTCTGTTAGTCTCATACCTTCATAGTTTGTACTACTGAACCTTGTCTTCTTTAACATTAACATCACAAGGGTATCCATGTATTATAAAAAATAATAGATGGGCCTCTTCAGTGAGTTACAGAAAAACAATTCCATCTCGGGTTTCTGTGACAGTTTATAAACGACTCGACCTTCGGTCTCGTAATTTATGACGTCACAGAAACCCTGGATGGATTTATTTTCCTGTCACTCAATGTATGACACAGGCCCGGTTTTTGGAATGGAACTACATCACAGTCTCGTGTTTTGATTGGTCCTTGTCAGTCACAGGAATATGACATCAACACGAGTGGGAAAGCTTCCAGGCATTTTTAACATTGCGATCAGAGAGAGAGAGAGAGGGGGAGAGAGAGAGGGGGAGAGAGAGATAGAGAGAGAGAGAGAGAGTAGGTATTTTGCTGTACTAATATAACAAACTATGGGTGATTACTTTATATGAATTATCATGTTATGCACAAATGTAAGAATTGGCTTTCTGTGGTGGTGTACTTTTTTCTTTCAAATAGTATTTATCTGTAATCTTTTGCGTGATATATTTTAATAGCAAATAGTTTATCTCTAATGTAATCACAGCTTTATATATAGACTGCCCCTGTTTTCATTTACGTCCCAAATTCTGGGCTGCTATAGTTTTTAGATAACGTCCCAAATTCTTGGCCTCTCTGCATTTTCGAATTCAGCCCAGTTTTTGTGATATTCTGCTCAGCTGATAGCTGAGTTTCTAAGTCATGCATGCACAGTTTACCATAAACTGGACGGTGAATTCATTTAAGAGTAACTCTTAGTAAATGAAGCAACGTTAATGTGTTTTTTACTCTCCCCAGAAAACATTATTTTTTATGAAGAAACAGAAATAAAATGTAAATGTTAAAAAAAATTATTTCTTTATTACAATGAAGAAACTACATTACACTGAAATAGATACATGAAAATTAATTACAGCAGTCATGAAACCACTAGAGGGAGCCATGATGCTGCAAGCTGGTGAAAGTACACTTGACATACTTGTGAACAACTGGTATCAACTGTGGTAAAAGGTAAGGTTGGTTGGGGGGTGAAAGTACTCAGCTGGCACTAAGTTAAAGATATTTGACACATCTGGGTTCTCTGTCCAAGCGAACACTCCAGCCTCTACAGTAGTCCATTCCTAGCTGCTGTTTTTTACTTTGAAATGTAATAGTGGCTTACTTGTGGATGCTTTAAAAAGACAGTTGCATCATATCTATTGGATCAAGTCACTGAGAGCTTAGTGCTAAGAGCTCTGCATTTTTCAATTGACCGGCTGTCTCATGGTGCTTGGATTTTGAATGGAAATGTAGTGTCTAATTATTATTATTTATTATTATTTGTTTATTTAGCAGACGCCTTTATCCAAGGCGACTTACAGAGACTAGGGTGTGTGAACTTTGCATCAGCTGCAGAGTCACTTACAATTATGTCTCACCCAAAAGACGGAGCACAAGGAGGTTAAGTGACTTGACTTAAAGCTATACATTTTGAGGTTATCTGATTCATTTAAATTGTTTAAAGCTGAAGTATTGGGGAAAGGTAAATCCCACAACAAATAAAAAAAGGCAACACACTTTTAAAAATGTATTTTATTGTTCAACATCAGGCAGACCACAGAAGATAAGAACGGTATGCAAAGTGTTACAATGGATAATATTGTAAACTCTGGCGTACTACCTCTATGATCACAGGACAGTGTGTGGAAGGGGAAAAGTATTTTTTTCTTCTGTTTAAAGCTGAACTATACAATAGCCTTATATGTGGGTAATATAGTGTATGAAATTCTGCCCAAAATTGGTTAAGGCACTTAAGGATTCTAGTGAGTTAAATAACAGTGGGTCATTATAGTGAAATAATAAATCATTACATCTCAATTTAAAAAAAATACGGGCATTTGAAGTCTGTTCAAGTCATTTAAAATGTCAGAACAATAATACAACATATAATATTCATATTACTTTTCCTGTTGTACTGTACATTATGCTGTATCATCTTTGCTGAGACACCAATCAATATCTATTGTGTAAGTTCCAGGGAGTCAATCACTTTCCACCAATAGGAGCCACCTCCAAATCATAACATCTTTGAGGATCACATCTCCAGGAAACCCCAAACATGAGTCCCATGCGAAACTATTTGAGTTTCATTATTTTGCCCTGCTTGCAATTTTGACCTTGCAAGATCGTCTCTCAGAGAGAGAGAGAGAGAGAGAGAGAGAGAGAGAGAGAGAGAGAGAGAGAGAGAGAGAGAGAGAGAGAGAGAGAGAGAGAGAGCAGACTGAGCGTCTGAGCCGAAAAGATTAGTTGTGAGTGCTAGAGCTCAACGTCAGTTACTCGCTCACACGATCACCGTTTGTTACTTCAACAGATGGACAGTAAGCTTCTTGCACACATGACAGGTAAGTTAGACTACTCACTCTTTGCATGCTTTTTAACGAATGTGCCTGCCAGTTACACTACATATTACACGTTTTTGCTATTTGGAATTCATGTGGCTGATGTAACCTTAAAAAAAAAAAAAGAAACTGTCAGAGCAACATTTCGTTATTTTTTTGTAACATTTAAAGTTACACTGACTGGCAATATTGACGTGTTTGTTTATTGAAATTCAAACAATTGGAGCGTTGTTGAGGGAGCGGTAGCTATTTAGTGGGAAACTGCAAATGACTGGCAGCTTGCAGAAGTATACACCAGGCAGAAACTGCTACCCTGTTTTAAGATTAATCCAAAATAAAACTGCCACGTATATTAGGAATCTGTATAATCATATTTAAATATTAGGAATACGTATAATCATGTTGAAATATTAGGAATCTGTATAACCATATTTAAATATTAGGAATATGTAGACTCATATTTAAATATTAGGAATCTGTATAATCATATGTAAATATTAGGAATCTGTATAATCATGTTGAAATATTAGGAATCTGTATACTCATATTTAAATATTAGGAATCTGTATCATCATATGTAAATATTAGGAATCTGTATAATCATGTTGAAATATTAGGAATCTGTATACTCATATTTACATATTAGGAATCTGTATAATCATATTTAAATATTAGGAATCTGTATACTCATATTTACATATTTGTTTATGCTGCCATACTTTAAGTTTTACAACTTACACAGGATATTTGAAAAGGGAGATGGTTTGACAGGGAAACCAAAGTGTTGTGCATATGTTGCAGTAAATAGAAATGCCAGTGTCTATTCAATATATATATATATATATATATATATATATATATATATATATATATATATATATATATACCTCATGGTGGCTCTAGAGTGCTTAATATTAACGTTACAATAGTTTTATTTTTAGAGCATCTGTAGTTAGCATATTGATTAGAAAATATATTGGATATTGCTCAGATGAGATTTAAATAAGCTCTGAGGTACCTTGTGGGTTCATTAAAAAATCATGCCCTTGCAATAGGTGCAGTTTCAAAAGCTTTTTTGAAACAAAGCCAGTCAGTTAAGATTGGCTACAATGGACTGACTCTGTAATATTTAATGTAGGTTATTACTTATGTAGAAATACATTATAGGGAGTAATTAGGGAAGTAGTGTCATAACAGTTTATCATTTGGCATGTCCATATTGGTAACAGAATATAATCGTTTTCTACAGTACAATATGTGTTTGAGTTGGGATTGTATGGATGAGTTTACAATGTGTACTCCAAACCGAAAAGGGGGGCGACGATGACTGACACACATGGTTAGTGTGGTTAGTGAACATGTTAAGAAATCTCCTAATGTACCTCTTCACATATGCAGAGCATATGTAACAGCATTCACATAGCAACGGCAGTAAATTCATTCATATTTTACTGTTAGTGGTTAATAGAAACAAACTGATAAAATCCAATAACTACAAAGTAGTGCAGCAGTGTGGAGTAGTGGTTAGGGCTCTGGACTCTTGACCGGAGGGGCGTGGGTTCAATCCCAGATTGGGGACACTGCAGCTGTACCCTTGAGCAAGGTACCTAGATTACTCCAGCAAAAACCCAACTGCAAAAATGGGTATTTGTATGTAAAAAATATTAGATTTCACTGGTGGAATTGTACAAAGGTTTTAATTTATATGTAAAATATTATTTGATAAAACTCACTCTGGGAAATTCCTCTATGTGTGTTTGTGTAAATTACCTGTATTTTACAATTTAGGGCCCCATACTTCCAGTATATTGATACAAATGGGTTTATGAAAAATATTGTGGTGGATATCCTTTTAGTGTTGTTTTATAATACCCACTGTGTGAATAGTTACACAGTCTAGTTTTTCTCCAGACCACTTTTATGTTGTTACAAGCTTTTCAGTTACATGTTCCACAATTATTGAAGTCTTAAATTAAAGAAAATGAATAGATTTTAGTTGTATTATAACTTTGGGGTAGTGATTTGAACTTCAGGGTTGAATTAAATTCACTGTTAGCTGGGTAAAAGCTAATATCTATCTATCAATCTATATGTATGTATGTATGTATTTGTATATATTTTATACATATATATATATATATATATATATATATATATATATATATATATATATATATATATATATGTTCATTTGTAACATTATTACTGCTCCCCCTCTCCACCTTTATTGAATATCTCTTGGTTCTTTTCTTGTATTTTATACTTAGATTTAGAGTATTACACTTCAGTTTGCAAGACAATGCTATTGCAGTAAAAGTTGCAAAGTTGCTGCTTCCTAGTATAAAATAACCTGCAGTTTAGGTAAGTTTGACTTCAGTAGACCCAACAAACATTAAAACGATAAAACATGCATGCTCCATTTGCACTGGATTGTATTGAGAGCTTGTCCGATTGCATTGGATTGCAAGGGGATTCATAAATAAAACAAAATTCTGGGCGGCTGTGACCTCACAGTGGACAAATTCATACTTATAACAGAAGATCTATGTCACAGACATACTTGTTATAACATATTCTAACTGACTGATGCCAGTATCTGGATTTTCCCACTTTGTGAGGGTAAGAATAGAGTTAAACTTCAGATGACTGTCCTCAGGGAAGATAAATCTATAGTTAATGGGGATCATCCTTTTAAGCCAAGGCCGAGGTCAGCTGATTTCGAGCTCTGCTCCATATTTAAAGTATCCAGTTGCTAGGATACACATTTTAGGCCTCTACATTCACGTTAGACAAGCCAAATCAGAAATAGGCCTATTGTATTCATGTTTTCTTGATTTAAAAATTAAGGCAATACATTTTTTTTCTTTTAAATCTGTTAATTATCTACCGATTACCTTCTTTTGTTTTATATAATAATTGGCAATATTATATAAAAAGAAGCTGAATTTAGTACGATAGTTAAATTAGTTAGGATTTGTGAGATTAATTAAAATGTTTTGCTTTCATTTGAACATAACATGTTAACAGTAATGAACAACCATCGTTCAGATAGAAATTACTTATGTTAAAATATAGTATTATTTATCATTATTACAATGTTAGGGACATCTGATGCAGATACACGCATATTCTTTTCAGGTGTTAAACTCAAGTCCTTTGTATTTCTTTTTTTATAATTGGAAGTGTTCTAATTTCAATGTAAGTTGTGCCTTTTTGTTTAACTATTATGCACAACACTGTTTTTAGTTATTGGATCTTCTGTTAAAAAACTAATGTTTGTTCTTGATTTAGAAAAATAAAATGTCAATGCATCGATTATTGTTGATAAATGCCTATACGATAATCGAATACGAAATTAGGGTGCCACTAATATATATATAAAGCAGGGTTCTCCCCGGGCCTTTTCAGCTGAGCAGGCCGTCCGGCGAAGTGGCTCTCGCCGCCCGGCTGAAAAAATCCGATCCGCCCGTCTTGCAGATGCTACTGTGCCTTTAACAATAAGGATTGATTGCGCTTCCAGCAGACTACATCAGTTGCGTGTTGCTGAGTCAAAAAAATAATCTTGGAACCACATCACAGCTGTGTTACGTCTTGACACAACATTTAACCAATCAGAGAGTTGAAGGGGCGGGTTTTCAGTGTTAAGCACTTCTTGAGGCTAAAACGTTAAAATGACTGCTAAAAAAATAACAGATTATTTTCAAAGCAAAAATAGTGACAATGAATGCAGGGTTTTCAAAATAAGATGGCGATCGCCGCAATCCACCACCTAATGCTATATTTGCACCGACTACTTTATTAAAAATATTAAGATTATTTTCGGGTATTATCATTCAGTCCATTTTTTGTCGTATTATTGTACTGTAAGTTGATATATAGTACATAATAGTTGTACATATTCACCCCCCCCCCCCCCCCCCAAAAAAAAAAAAGCCTATTCCTTTTGTTGTGGTATTGTAAAAATATGTACCCAGGTGCTTGTGAGAGATATTGAGGGTTCATCTATAGAGGCTGATACGCCTTTAAGAAGAAAGGCTTGCTGGGATATCAGATGAACTGTCATCTGATATACAAATGCTTAAGTGCAGAGGTGCTGGATTATTACAGTGCGGTTTCATGCAAGTTATGGTGACCAAACGTGTGTGAGTACTGTTGTATAAAAATAATGGTTAAAATGAACAGTTTCTTTAAAAAAATGTAGAACAGCGAAAAACAAAAAATACTAACTTTGTAGCAAAACAAAACAAAAAAATGTAATACAGTACTATACCAGTAACAGCAAAACTCTTTTAAATATTCAGCCCCTACAGTAGTTATTATAGGCTACTGACTTTGCGTTGTGTTATTTTCTTATTTCTTAATTTGGTTTTAAAATAAAAATAATTCAACCATTTGATTTTGCGGGTGATCAAACACAGTTTTATTGTTTTTTCATTCTTTTGTTGGTGCAGTCACATCCAGACAGTCATCCAGTCTTCACAACAGAAAACAAAAACATTCTTTATGCAACAGATATAAAAAACTAAAATGTATGTAAAAGAGATCTTCCAAAATAAAATACAAATGCCCACCATTCCTGTATAACCAGAGATCAAAAATACCTTCAGACACAAATCATTGCATCACAACCCAAGTGTTTTTTTTAACCATAACTTAACACGTTTTGACAACCAATATAACTCAAAGGGTGTTTAACAGGTACTTATTAATTAATATCAAATGATAATAACAATTCATGGCAATTTTAAAGTAAGATTTGAACATAGATAAAAAGGGAGAATAATTCCATGTGGCTTACCTTCACAACAGAAAACAAAAACATTGACCTCTGACATGCGGGAGGTCACAATAGAATAGAGGGTACAGCAAGACATATCCCCAGGGGGTCTCAATTAAACCAGCTTCCCCTGGTGGTAACAAACAGAAACTACTCTAGGCTACATTATATATATATTATAAATTATATATATATAATTTCTTACTTATAAAAAGAGAACTCTGGCGTTTTGGCCAGCTTCAACTACTCCGATTACAAGAATCTATTAATTCTTCTATATAACAAAATAACACAGAAATACTTTCCTTGAAGCAGACTTTTTATAACTAGGCCAGATGTTTTACATACAGGGGTATTTTAGAAGTGCTCTAAAAATGTGAGCAAGGAATGAAAAAATGAAGCACTGCTGTGGAAGCTGATTCACACAGTACTTCAAGAAATGGCTTGATGAGGTTCTTACTTGGATCAATAAACAACTAAATGAGCAAGATGGGCCAAATGGACCTCCTCTTGTTAGTAAAATTTCTTATGTTTTTAAAAAGTCACATACAACATAACACCTTCATGAATCTATACTGTCCAAAACTGTATACTGTAAACACAGAGTATAATGCTAAACTTGGCTAGCCTGATTGATTCATGTACACTGTAAACCATATTTTTTTTTAAATGAACAAAGTAATGCGTTACATTAGGGAATACACACAAATGTTATATTCCTTAATTTTAAACACTATGGGCCTTATTTAGCAACGTTCGCAAACCCCTAAGGAAATCGCAAAACACTTTTGCAGACAGTTAGCGCACCAAAATCAGGCACACGTGTGGGCAGAAAGACTTTGCCCACCTATGTGATTAGCAACCATGTTTTAGTGCCTACCCGGCAAGTCAGCATTAGCGCTGGACATGGGCTGAACTTTAGGGGAGTGTCCTCATTTACATACAATTGTAGTGATGTGTGTTAGCGTTTGCATTTCAATTGACGTGAAAAACAGGTCTAAACTGTGCACAAATTACATGGTCGACTATAAATACCGTTGAAACTACCAGGGAAGCAGGTAAAGAAAAGAGAGAGAAAAAAGAGAAATAAAAGCAATATGGAGTGCACACTGGATTTCTATGTGGCCAGACAAAGAGAGGAGGAGGAGGAGACCCCGATATTAGGTATGGTAGGATTTTGGTATCATGATATACCATAGGTATCCATATACCGCAGAACACTAGTTTCTAGTGCTTCAGTCTGAGCTATATGCTTAAATCAACCTACAAGCCCATTGGGTTCCATCACTTCATGTTTGGTTATATTCAGTGCTCCAGATAAGGTTTTGGGTCTGGGAGTAACTTACCCTCTAATTTTAACACAGAGAGACTAAAATGTATTTTCAGGGGGTAAAATGCAATATTACTTTGAAGTCATGAGTAATCTTGATAAATACTGTACAATCTTTAATGGTAATGACATAGGCATTAAAAAAGAGCCTTACATTTTAACTGCAATGTTACTTTGAACTACTGTACAACCACACGTGTGTTCTACAAGATTCTTTATTGGCTCAGTGCATTTTTTTTGAGGTATCACACGACTGCAAATTAATTATGTTACTTATATTTTAACATTAAATTCTTAAACACAATAAACATGTTAAAACTTCAAAGCCATACAGAAATGCATTAATAAGCGATAGGCACCTTTTTTTAGTGGTTGCCTCTGACTACGGTTCCAGCTGGATCTGTAGCTGGACTGTGGTGTTTACACTTCAACCTATGTAGCTTGCTATCAAATTTGTCTTATTCTTACTGTGATTGGCTGCAAAGACAACAGGGCTAGCCAGAGATTGGATAATGTTTGTTGGGTTGTTTTTTCTTGTGTACAGTTTCCTAGTAACTGAAGACATTATATTATGGGAGATGTAGTTGTTGGTGATCATTTAATGAGTCCCCAATTACGAGGCCTGAGTAAATAATTTTTATGATAAAGTAATTGTAACAAACTTTAAGCTATCTCAAGACACGCCTTTAGCTATGCATAAACAATATTTTACTATAAAATGATCTATCTTACCATCAAAATTGCATTAATATTCAGGTGTAATCAAAAGTTACACTGAACATATCAATATATATTAAAGTAATCATCGAATGGCTATAAATATGATTGATTCATTCGGCATAGGATTTAAGGTTTAGACAATATTCAACTTTGATTCAATTCAATGTTATCATATATCAGTGCTTGTTTCAACATACAAAAACAAAACGACAAATCTTGTTGAAAGTAAATACATTGTTTTATTTTAAAAGTTACACAAATAAGAGTAGATTGTAATTGTTTTGTATGTATAATCAAGTGTTATACTAAGTATGTTCAAGACAAATTAACCATATATTCAGTTGTAATTAAGATTCTAAATGTATTCAACAACACATTCATATTCTACCATGTAATTCAACATAAGTTAATATTACTTCATACTCACTTTAAACAGAATTAATCATACAATCGATTTATGCACCACAGAAATTCATGAGTTGTTTAGTTACCAGTCCTTATATGTGAAGAAAGTTAAAAACAGTCGTGCAATGAAGAATTATTGTATATAGCTTTTTCCTCTTGGTTAAAAGGGAACAGAGTACCCCGGACTGGATGGTCGGACAATTAATTCCAATGGTTAGGTGGAAGTCGGCCATCTAGAAAGGGGGCAGAGCTACGGTACACCAAGTCATCGCCCCAGATGGATCACGCTACACTGGCGGCACTGTTGGAGGCGCTTGATAACAGACGGGAGGCCGAGGAGAGAATGAAAGAGGAGAGGTACATGGCTCTAGTTGAAAGGGTCAGTATTTCTGATGTCAGTGGAGGATGACCCGGAAGCATATCTGGTTGCGTTTGAGCGGCTGGCTACCACCACGTCATGGCCATGGGAGTTCTAGGCTAGCCAGCTGGGGTACTACCTGATCAGGGAGGCCCAGGCAGCATACCAAGCCATGACGAACGCCGAAGCCGCCAAGTACGACCTGGTGAAACAAGCCATTTTCCGCCGCCTGAACAATCATGGGGGAAAAACACAGGGTACAATTCAGGGAGTACCAGAGATCGCCGGGGACATGCCCCAGGGTAGTCGTGCACTGGCTCAGCCTCGCTCAGAAGACGGGGCTACAGATGGGCGAGGCGATTGTCACCGAGCAGTTTTGCCATGTGGTTGGTGCCGAAACCCAGTCATGGATACGGCGCCACAATCCCAACAACTTGGAAGCTGCTGTGAAACTGGCTGAAGACTTCAAGGACTCCCTGATCTCCGCCAACACCGGCTTACTCACCGCTCCCCTACAACGGAGCAGCTGAGTATGGCCTCCTCTTGGAGCTCCACCACTACCAGGGCCTGGAACAAGACCTCCTAGATTGCCGACCCCCATGGGCCACCTTACCTCCCCATCATGGAGGCCAAGGTTAGCCCCCAGCTGGGGTAGATTTCCTGCCCCTGCCCCATTGCCTTATCAGCTATGGGACAGATACTTAACCTCAGCTCCCTCTGGCCCTCCTATTTGTTTCAGGACACCTCACCAAGTCATGCCCATCGGCAATGGAGTGTGATGTGGCAGCATGTTATTTGGCATCAGAAGAGGGTAAGCGATGGGGAAATGGTCGGGAGGGGCCTTGTATTGTTTATGTGGTTATCGGGAAAGTGAAAATCCACGCATTAGTGTACACAGGGTGTGAGCAGACCTTAATTCGAACGGCTGTCTTGGGCGGTGTGTCGTGGCAGCCACAAGGCAAGGTCGCCATCTCCTGTATCCATGGAGACACAGCGTCATACCCCGTACTAAATTTATATATTTGTTGGTAGGACTGATTAAATGTCACCTGGTAGTAGGGGTGGAGGAAATGCTGCCACACCCAGTAATTCTGGGCTGGGACTGGCTAAACTATAAGGAATTGGTGAAATTAATGGCAACTCCGGTCACACACGTAAACGTGGCAGAAGAAGAGAAAGGGGAACCGATTGGTGAGATTTTCCCCTTTATAACTGATATGTTTTCCCCCAATTTTTGGCCTAGAAAAACAAAAAGATAGAGACGGATCGAAAAATGGGAGGGAGCATCAATTAGACAAGGCTGGGGTCTGGTGGGAGAATGCTTTGATGGTAACAAACGCCAGTCAAAGGGGGTTGGTACGCAGTGTGACCGAGCGGGCGACAGGCAAAACAAAGCTTTATTTAACAGTCACCATTCCAAGCAGGTTATCAATCACATTTTACTAGTACTAAAAGTATTAATAATAATATGAACTTATACTTGTCAAGGTGACCCTGGTTGTGCCTCCATGATACATCACCAGTCGCTTGCACAGTTTACATTCACCTTTTTTTTTTTTTTTGGTTGTCTGGGCATTTAACAAAAAAAATCCTAAACAGCAGAGGGGCTTTGAGACATTTCTTTCAATACAGCTTATGCTATACAACACTTTTTCTGTTGAGATGTCAAATGAAGAAATTAAAGGTTTGCCTCTGGATAACACGAGCTGGAGCGGGGAGGGTGTTAGCGTATATTTTGTATGTTTCAAACATATTCTACCATAGCACTTCTGTTGCACTGTCATGTACACTAGGTATTCAGTACATATTTTACTGAAGCAATACAACCGCTATAGGTACCCCCCCAGTGCTTTGGATAACATACCCTGCTCCATATACGGCAGCGGTGCTATATAGAGTTGCTACATATAACAATTTGGTAGTTGATTTTAATACAACAACTTTTGTTTACATAATATGCATTATACCAATCAAAAGTTCGAATTTTTGCATGTGAGTGACATTTAATTTGTTATTTAAAGTATTCACTCATTTTCAAACGGTTTCAGAGAAAAAAAATCGCAGTGCTTGAATGCCACCTTACGAACCTTCGAAGGTTTAAAACTACCTTTGAATTCCTGGCTAAAGAACAAACCTTCGAACCTCTAACACAGCCCTAATATTGTTATGCATTAGATTTAAATGTAGTGTGTATTTAGGAATTTCTTATGTGTAAAAACGGCAGGTACACAACTTATCTGGACTGCTAGTTGTATTAAATGTATGTATTGTCTATGTGAATTGTTTTGGTACAGTATGGAAGTACTGTATCTTTGCAAGCTGCTGTATTGTTAGATTCACACTTTGTTATTCATTTGTGAACATGGTAATTCTGCTGTTTTCGTAAGTAGTATCCTTGCTGTAATAGTCAGGGTAAGGTCTGAGTTAAACCATAGGTAGAACTGAGAAAATAGTAAATAACAAAAAAGTGCTGGGGGTCCCCTGAGAGTATACATGTGTTGCTCCTCCTTCACTCTCTATCAGCTGTTTAAATCTAAAGAACATGTGATAAGGTCTTGCACAAATGACTATCTCAGGCCCCAACAATAAAAGTATTGATTAGCTGCGCAGCATTTTGTATTTTGTTAATGGGACCCTGTGGCAAAGTGGTAAGTGCAGGTGCAGTAATTCAACAAGAAACAACAGACAAACAAAGTACGAGTGAAGAGGTTTCTGTTTTATTTTAATCCAGGGGTCTGATGACCAAACAGAGACAAACAATGATTGCTGGCAATACACAACGATGTGTATTGCACAGTAAATGATGATGGGTTGCAGTCCCGTTTACAATGAACAATTATCCCACAAGAACAATAATCCCAATGCAAATACCCAAACACGGTCACCTCTCCCAGTGAATGCTGTAGTGCTGGTTGTGAATTTACAGTGTTATTTTAGTGAACAGTCAGTGCGTTGTTGTCCGGGTGTTGTGCTGACCGTGGGCGTCACCCAATGTGACGAGCATGGTGGAGAATGCGGGTAACCGCTCCACTGGTCTCAACAGATAAAGGATAGCACGAACCGGGCAACATGGAAGTGGTGGTACAGCGCCTCCTGCAAGTGGTGATGTCTCAGCAAGAGGCGAGCGCAGCAAGAAGTGACCCGGGTGCAACAAGAGACCAACCGACCAACCACATGTTTTTGGAAGAGCAAAGACACACTTCCCAAGCACTGCGACAGGAGGTACATGAGTTGGATCAAAAAATCCTAGCTCTCAGTACCAGAGAGCCCCCCCCCCCCCTACACACACACTACCTATCAAGGCTAACAAGTTCATCCAGAAGATGACCGAACAGAATGACATGGAAGCATTCCTCAAGACTTTTGAACACATCGCAGAATGGGAAATGTGGCCACAGGACCAGTGGGCTGAGAATATAGCACCATTCTTAGTGGGAGATGCGAAGAAGACATACTACGATATGGAACCTGAACAAGCAGATGATTTCACCTTGCTAAAAGAGGAGATCTTAGCCTGGTTCGGAGTGACATCAGCGGTATGAGCCCAGAGGTTTCATGGGTGGGCTTACCAGCTCAACAGAGCACCACGGTCACAAATGTATGACCTCATACATCTCGCCAGGAAATGGCTACAGCCTGAGGTATGCAGCCCATCTGCTATTTTGGATCGAGTGGTCATAGACCACTTTCTTCGTGGATTACCCTCCAACATCAGAAGATGGGTCGGACAGGGAGATCCGGCAGATGCAAACCAGCTTGTCGCATTGGTGGAGCGATACCTCGCAGCGGGAGACCTTGTGAAACCAATTGGAGCGGACCAGGGCCCCCAGAAGAGAGACAACGCCTATACCGGTAAGACTGTTTCAAGTAAAAAGGGAACAGAAGGGCAGCGGTATGCTGTGAAGGGACTGGAAAATAATAATAAAAAAGCATTCTCGCCATCAAAGCCAGAAGGGGGAGCTAGACTGAAAACGGGACTGATAGAACCACATATAATTTGTTTTAAATGTCAAGGTCCAGGTCATATTGCTGTAAATTGCAATGTAATGTGGAGGAGGGAGACGGTTACGTGGGACTGTATACATGCACAGTGGTGTTGGTGCTGACGGGTCAGGTCAGATTGCAACCACTGTTGTAGAATAAACATAGGAGGTAATAATGTTGAAGCTTTGCTCGATTCGGGAAGTATGGTTACTTTGGTCTCGATAGGTTTAGTCAGACCCATGTAATTGATTAAGTCTAAGGACCTCCTATATCCATGGTGACATACGGTCTTACCCCAGCGCCAAGGTACTGTTCGAGACGGCAGTAGGGTCTGAAATGGCGAGTGGCTGTGGTGCCTGTAATGCCCTATAAGGTAATCCTGGGGTGAAACAGAGATGGAAAGACAGAGATTTCATGGAGATGTCGAAGCCAGTGCAGCCAGACGGAGCCCAGATAAAGATATCTCACACCCTGTCAGGAGGTGGGAAAAAATTTAAAAAATATGAGTTATTGTAGAGTGTCGCAAAGTGAATGGTCAAGGCTTCATTCGCTCTCTGTCACAATAGGCTATAAGCCTAATGCTAGTACATCTTGACAAGGCAGGGACACTAGTCGTAAAGTGCCGCACTTCATTCCCCTACACAACCTTCACCCTGTCACACCTTTGTTTCTACACATTCCCTCTATGTTCTGCAGCAATGGTACAGAACAGAACAGCAAATGTCCAGTTTATCTGGAGATGGACTGCACCTGGCCTGTGAACAAAGAGTGATAGCGTCTTCTGCACCAGATACTGTTTATCACTACCTACATTTATGTAATTATTGTTTCAAATTTTAAAAAGCATAAAACACTTAAACAAAAGTGAATGTGCCAGTACAGGAAATCCAATGGCTTTTAATGTAGAAGGTTTATCTTTAGTCAGCATTAGCCAGTCCTTACTAAGTATTTTCCCTTATAACTCCACTCAAGCCACTAGTCTAGACTAAATTTGATAAACTGAACCAATGTGATATTGTGCAGTAATAAGATTATGTTTTTAAAATGGGTAAAGATTTTTCTCTTTCTTCTTTAATACAATATAAGAACATAAGAAAGTTTACAAACGAGAGGAGGCCATTCAGCCCATCTTGTTCGTTTGGTTGTTAGTAGCTTACTGATCTCAGAATCTCATCAAGCAGCTTCTTGAAGAATCCCAGGGAGTCAACTTCAACAACATTACAGGGGAGTTTGTTCCAGACCCTCACAAATCTCTGTGTAAAAAAGTGCCTCCTATTTTCTGTTGTGAATGCCTGTGAGCAGGTGGCTTTGCAGAGGGTGATGTCAGACCAGAAACACAGACTCAAAACAAGTAAAGGCGGGGCAAAACTGTAACGCTACGACACTCAGCTTTTATTAAACAAAACAAACAGTTTAAACCAAACAAAACACTCAGAAAACAAATGGCACAGGGGACCAGTTTGTGGCTGGAGCCCAATTAATCATTGATTAACAATTACTCAATTAAGGCTCCAGCCACAGTCTCACATGTATTTTGGCAGGGAGGAATTTAACCCCCTCCCTGCCAATCCAAAACACACAAACGTGAACTCATATTAATAATAAAAGGAACATATACATATATACATAAAAACAGTAATAAATCATAACAGTACAAAAATATAAATGAATAAGGGGCATGTCTTTTAAACCCGGGAATTCTGGTCGCTCTTCTTTGCACTCTTTCTTGAGCAGCAATATCCTTTTTGTACCAAGGTGACAGAACTGAACACAATATTCTAGATGAGGTCTTACTAATGCATTGTAAAGTTTTAACATTACTTCCCTTGATTAAATTCAACACTTCTCACAATATATCCGAGCATCTTGTTGGCCTTTTTTATAGCTTCCCCACATTGTCTAGATGAAGACATTTCTGAGTCAACATAAACTCCCTTCTTCAATTTCAGTATCTCCCATATGATCTTTATAATGCACATTTTTATTGCCTGCGTGCAGTACCTTACACTTTTCTCTATTAAATGTCATTTGCCATGTGTCTGCCCAGTTCTGAATGTTGGCTAGATCATTTTGAATGACCTTTGCTGCTGCAACAGTGTTTGCCACTCCTCCTATTTTTGTGTTGTCTGCAAATTTAACAAGTTTGCTTACTATACCAGAATCTGAGTAATTTATGTAAATTAGGATAGCGGAGGACCTAATACTGATCCTTGTGGTACACCACTGGTTACCTCGCTCAATTTTCAGTGCTTTCTGTTTTCTACGTTTAACCACTCCCTAATCTATGTACATGGATTTCCTTGAATCCCCACTGCGTTCAGTTTGAGAATTCATTTTTTATGCGGGACTTTGTCAAAAGTTTTCTGGAACTCTAAATAAACCATGTCATACAGTGCTGTGAAAAAGTATTTGCCCCCTGTATCTCTTGGTTTGTGAAACAGCCTTAGTTTGGATTGAAACACAATGTCAGTATGAAAAGCTGAAACAAAGCAGCCTCAACACAACACCCACCCAGACCTTTTTAAAAAAAGCTTGTCTGTTCATTATGGTTGGCTCACTGCAATGATCCGGATAAATAGGTGACGCACTTACACCAATGTTAAACCCTACCTAAAATGGTACTTAATCCTATCAGGAAGACCTGGAGACATTGGACCATGTGTTCATTGTTTTAAATCATAAGAATGGGGCAAGAGCGTATTTATTTATTTTTTTAATAACTAAACATTGCTAAACCTATTTTTAATGTACTGTGATATGTGTTCTTTCCACATCATTTGATTTTTTACAAGCCAGATTAACCCACCCAGACCCCTTTTGTGGGACCATATAGCCAATTATTCACCATGCTGTAATTAAAAGACCTTACACTAAAGATGGCTGAAGTCTTGAATGCCTTCAGCATATGCCAAACACATTCCTGGAAAATCTGCATTATCTAGAGAATGCTTATGTTTGAAGAAGAATAGGTGAAAAAACTTCCTTGCAAGATCTCAATAATTTATATGGAAAAAATATACATTTGCACAGTAAAATATTTAAAAGCCTTTTAAAGGTATTTTGAGTTTTTCTAAAACTGATTTTATACTTTTGTTGCCAGTTTATATGCATTAGATATATAGTTTAAACATGAAAATAAATTCTGTATTTCAAAGAAAGAATAAGCTTTTCTCTGGCTTGATAATATTATATAAACCCCAGGAGGCTGACTTGTACACAGCAGATCCCAGTCTTACAGGCAGCTGCTTGTCTCACAGCGCTTTATTACAGTACAACTGAAAAGGCTGTGCTCAGTTCAAGGACCCATTTCAATGAACCTTTCATTTGGACAAACATTACATCTTAATATATTTTGATTACAATGCTGTGTTTTTTCAACATAAAGGTTGCTCAACATTCACTTATTTTATTATTATTATTAATTATCCATTTAGCAGATGCTATAATCCAAAGCGATTTACAGAGACTAGGGGTGCATCACAACTGCTGCTGCAAAGTCACTTACAATAGGACTTCCATCTCATACGAAGGACAGAGCACAAGGAGGTTAAGTGACTTGCTCAGGGTCACAGACAGTGAGTCAGTGGCTGAGCTGGGATTGAACTGGGAACCTCATGGTAGCAAGTCCCTTTCTTTAATCACTGGAACACCAAGCCTGCTTGCATTGAAGAGAGTTGTACTGGTGAACAAATTCTGAGGATAACAACCAAGGTGTTACAAACATGTTCATACCACTCATTAGCATTCATTGTGGATCTTTGCTTTCATACATAAATTAACCGTTTTTGTGGTAGTAAACTATGGGCCCATAAAGTCACAAACTGTTAACGCCTATGTTACGGTATATAAAGTCTTAACCCTCCTGTTACGTTTACAATTTAGATGCGTCCGTTATGTTTCGGGTCATATTGGCCCTGCGCAATTTCAAACAAATTGAAACAGCCTTGAATTGATAGAATATTTATCAACTGTCATTATGATAAACTCAAAGATATATTTAATAGCATCATAACGTTATATGACCATTTTATTAAATAGAAAACAAAATTGTATCGTACCTTAATATTTGGAGAAGTAAATTAGTGAAGCTTGATTATAGTGCTGAATTTCAAGTATGTAAAAAAAGAAAAAAACATGTACTGATTATAACTATGGTACATTCATTCACTGAAAGAAATGTAATCTTGTGAAGCTCTGATTTCTTGTATTAGGCAAAGAAATCCCATTATAACAGTAATAAGAAAATATATCTTCCATTATCTTGGCAAGATATTTGCTCTTATTTCAGGAGTTGTGTTTGCAATTTCAGATCTGTTTTAACTTATAGAAAAACAAACTGAGTATCTGAGTTGATTTATACTGAAAAAAAAAAAAAACTCTTGAAGCAAAGATCGAACATATTTTTGGTAAATATCGCCCTGTCTAGTACAAGAAGGGGACATTTCACATGTCTTCTTGTTATTTTATACATTTATTTATGTTTTAATTTTGTTTGAAAATTCACTGATGGTGAAAATAAAATGTCTTTATAAGGTGGACATAAAGTAGACCACAATTTAGCATTTACTGTTTTTCAGGTAAGAGTTAAAATATTTACACTGAAAAAAGTCATCACAAAGCAGAAACAACAGCTTCCCCAATCACTGTCAACCATGATGTTAGAACAGAAAAGTAGAATAAACTGATTTAGCAAAAAGGCTTAAACCTGTTCCTGTTCCACATCAAACAAGTGTCCGAGTCTGTTCACCTCACATTAAATAAACTGCTCCGTCCAGGCCAGTCCGGCAGGTATCTAACACTGGACTGTCATTCTGTCTGCTTTATTATTTTATTATTATTATTATTACAACAATTACTTAAATTACATAGGAGGGGCACGAGACAGTAAAGCCAAATTCTCTTAAGTTACTTCTGCTGTTTCCTATTTCGTGTCTGTCGGCTGTTCCTTCAGCACCAAGAAATGGAGCTTGGGAAAGTGATAACTAGTATTGTTTTGGTCCGGAACCTTTAAAAAGGTATTTAAAAAAAAAAAAATAATAATAATAATAATAATCGGAAAACTACTATAATGATAATTATTTTTTATATGGAGACTGTAGATAAGTAATTGTGTGGTGTAGGATTTAATCGACCAGAGCCTTTCTTCTTCCTCTTTTGAAAACGCTGCCTTTCTCTGATAATAAGGAGTGCCTCCATGATCAGAAAAAACACTTTATCAGATGAGTCTCAGCTCATAGCACCTGCTTTTCATCCGTGCTACTAAGAACGCGATTTAATAAATACCATGTGCACACCATTCCCCTCATTAGTGCTATTTTTCCACATTATTTGAATACATTACAATGCATTAGGCATATTCAGCAGATGCAAATTAACCCAGCACCTTATTTTTATGCTTTAAGGTGCACTTTATCTAGGTGGATGAATAAGGCGTTCAATAGCACGCACGTTATCCTAGGAGAGGGTGCGCCTTAAAGTCTTTAGTGAATAAGGCCCTATGTATTTTGCTACTGTGCAAGAGGTTAAAAATAAGCTATTCCAAAGCATTAAGATTAGCAGTTTTGCAAAACTCCGGACTAAAAGTTACAGGTCCATACAGCAGGCTACATATAGTAAACAATGAGGGAAGGCATTCAGTTGGAATAACCATTTTGTTTTAAGCACTTACCTAATCTGTTATACTGTTTCCGTTTTCTATTTAAAGCAACTTTTTCTGGGTAGTTTTAACTTAAACATTCTTCAATTAACATTTAAGGCTAACAGCCAATTCTGCTAGTCCTCTTATTTACCTACTATGACCCATTATTGTTTCAGCTTTAATGTGCTTTCATTCTTCTTTTACTTTAGCTTCCTGCTCCATATACTGGCCTTGACTAATATTTCACTTGGGTCCCAGCTTTTATTTTCCCCCTCTCTCTTTGTGGGATAAATAAATACATTTGGCCTACAGTCACGTTCACTTCATAACCCGTATTTCCTACAGTCACGATCACTTCATGCATCTGTAACCCATATTTCACAGTCACGTTCACTTCATGCATCTGTAACCCGTATTTCAAACAGTCACGTTCACTTCATGCATCTGTAACCCATATTTCACAGTCACGTTCACTTCATGCATCTGTAACCCGTATTTCAAACAGTCACGTTCACTTCATGCATCTGTAACCCGTATTTCCTACAGTCACGTTCACTTCATGCATCTGTAACCCATATTTCCTACAACCCCCTCTAAACATACAGTTCTAAACATTATTATGGACATAGTATATGATGGTGAGGGTGTTAGTGCTATATCCCCTGACAGGATGGTGTGAACATGATACATTTATAGTAACGGCTTACTACTAACAATAAAAAGAATATGCCTATCCCAGCAGTATAACTACATATATGTATGTATATTAATTCCATTGTATTTGAGTAGTGTTTTATTCTAATTTATAAAATGGATTGTTAGAATGCTGTATGCTGATTGGTCCATCAGTGTTCCAAGTCATTACAATATCCAGCATAATGTCATGATTAGGAACTACTTAAGAACAAAGGCAAATCACTGCACCTGTGCTTACCACGTATCACTGCACCACCAAAATCAAAGCATGCACAGTCAGAAACTGTAAAGTGAGCAACACGGATCAGCAGCTATATGGGGCTCCGTGCTGGATTGAACAAACATTTAAATGAAGTTTTTTAAAAACTTCCAGAAAATCCGCCTGCCGTTTATCCAAACAAAGCACCTTAAACTCTTCCACTGTTTGGTATACGCTAGAGCCAATGGGAGTGAAGACTTGGCAACAATGTTACCTAGAATATGCAGGAAGGCAGGCACCTCACAAATATACACTAATCAAAGCATCCGCAGTACCTTGATACAGAAACTGTCCAACGCTGGATTGCAAGAGAGAAATTATGTCCATCACATTTCCGAGACCTCCCTGCAGAGTTACTGGGTACTCTCGCTAGAAAATAGAAAGCGCTGGAGCAACATGTTGTGGAACACTCCACGGCATCGCCAAATAAACAAACAAGATTAGATGAGCGTAAGAATTCCGATATCTTAAAACTTAGTTTTCCGAAAACTAATTCCGATATCAAAAGTCATGTAAACACGGTTTTCGAAAATGTATTGGAATATTCCGAAAGTCAGTTTTCGGAAAACAGCACCTAGAAATTCCCGATTAAATTCCGAAAACTAACAAAATGTATATCATGTGTAAACGATCGTACTCACACGGGTTCGTTGCCCCTTTAAAATAGACCCAACACGTCAGAAATGGAATTTAAGCGCGGTTGCGCTATATTTTAATAAACAAAATACAAAACAAAACCTAACTCCTCTTGGAGCACTAACTCAACTCTCAGGAACACCCTGTCTAACACGGGACAGCTAAGCTGTTTCTCCGCCCTTACATAAACACATGTTTGACACAGCACTTACTTTTCTGGCTACTCGGAAGCAGAGCACCTCTTTTCTGCTTCCTTCTACTCAGCAGCCTCGTGCAGCCCTGCTGCACGTCTTAAATACCCTGCACCCGGTTCTGATTTTTAATCACCCCCGGGTGCAGGGGATAATACATAATAAAACAATTAACAAACAATGAAGTGTCCAGTGCAAAAGCTCTCCTCTCCGCAACAAAGTCTTCAATCCCACATTGGATCAAACTCAGCAACAAAGCTTTCAATTCTCGATAGAATCAACAAACAGCTGCAACACAGTCAATCTGACAGGCAATTTATATATAAACACAATAAATGATCAAACTTGCAAGGAAACCGGCATGATAACATTTCATAAATATACTAATGTAATGTATGTAATGGCATATTAGCAGGCGATAGGTGAGCAAGAACATAAATAAAAGAACAGTACAAAAATAAAATCACGAATCGTCTTACCTTCAGTGTTGCTGGATTCTTCTTCACTGGTATATACAGTAAAAGTAGGATCCACAACCTGTTCCTCCTCCAAATCAAGATCCTCGCCGCCACTTGAGTAATCAAAGTCACTTCCATCCCCCAAAAGTAACTCCAGTGCTGCCTGTGCATTTAAATTGAGCGATCACTTGCAGAATTCCATTTTTTTACAAAAACGTACCTCACAACTCACAAAACGAATTCTCTGTTTATACTCCTACAGTAACTACAAATTTACCTGGGCCTCGTTCAGAGTTCATTTAGCCTTCCCTTCATTCAAGGAAGCGGAGAAAACCTTGGAGGCGGACCTGACAGTACTCGAGAAGTATTGCAAAGTGTGCCGCTTGAAGCCAAATGCTGGGAAGATGCCAGTATCCTCCTTCCATTTGAGCAACGTCAAAGCCTTGAGGTTGCTCAAAGTCAAATTCTGTGGCGTCCCCCTTAACCTCGACCATAAACCCTGATACCGCATAGTCACCCTCGACCAGACTCTCAGCTATCGCCATCACCTCAAAGCCACCAACAAAAAGACGAAATCCAGGCTCAACATCATCCAAAAGCTGGCAGGGACTTCCTGGGGATGTGACACTAGGACCCTTTAGACATCAACGGCAGGTCCTAGTGTCACATCCCCAGGAAGTCCCTGCCAGCTTTTTGGATGATACGTGTGGGAAGTGGCTCCCTAAAATCTATACTGCTGCCATGGCTGTCAGTGCTCGTGAGCATCCCGCCATCGAACATCCGATGGGATGTATAAGGAGATCTTGGAAAATCCAGATCTCTCTTTGCACACAGACATCAAATCCCTGCCACCCTCCTGTCTGAAGTCGCCAGCCATTCTGGACACATGCCTCGACTCTTATGTCGGCCGGAAAGGACCTAGCCACCCAATGGCGTGAGATGTTAGAAAACAGTGTTGTCCCAAAAAAGGACCTTATCGAAGATCCTACGAAGGAACAGCCTGGTTTCTCCTTGCCCGACGACAGTGGATCGCTCTCAACCGCGTCCGAACAACACATGGGAGGTGCGGATATTTCTTCCATAAATGGAAGATCAAGGACTCACCAAGCTGTGAATGCGGTGAGGTGCAAACCATCAGGCACATCATTGGTGATTGCCCAATACACATGGATTCTGGCTGAACAAGTGGACTCCACACAGCTATCATGGGTGTTGTGGAATGGCTTACAAAACTAAAATTACAACTGTAGCTTGTGCTTTTCAAACGCCATACAAAAGAAGAAGAAGAATTAATTACAGTAAATGTATACACATTTTACACAACACTATTTACAATATTTATACACAAAACCCACACTTCATGTGCTTCCTCCATATTCAGAAACATCTGACTGATTTTATAGATGTTATAAATGATTGTGTTGCCAGTGACACACGTGGAATTTTTTTGGAAAGATCTGAAAACATACAATCGTGTTATTGTTAAATTGTATATAAAGGCTTTATGCACAAGTGTCCTTGTCAAAGCATATATACTGCAGTTTACTAAGAGGTTGTGCCTCTGTCTGTAACAACCAGCTGTGTTTGTGTCTGAACAATAGAGTCAATTGTTTCAAGAGCACAGCAGCACTTCATATATAGATAGCGTTTTTTTTTTTTTTTTTTTTGCAAAATTAATATATGTATGCTATTGCTTTAATTTGTAATCTGGTTATTTATTTTACAGTTTTACTTCATGAGATGTTTGTTCAAAATACAAGTGCATTCTCACAATAATATTTTTATTTTTTCCTGAAAACCGTTGCAGTGTCAATATTAGCGAGGGGCTACTGTTTGTAAATGAAAGATAATTTCTTAGATATTCTGTACAATGTGAACGGTGCCTTCTCAAGAAATGATTATTATTGTTGTGTTTCCTGCTTTATTGGTGCACGTTAAAGGCTTGTTTGTGACGGGCAGTTTGGGCTTCACAAAAATACATGCATGTTTGGTAGCTTTATATATATATATATATATATATATATATATATATATATATATATATAGCGTTTGAGGTGGTGCCCCCTCCAAGTTAAAACTAACAAATTGTTGTGTATTTGTAACAGGGCGAGGAGCCATGTACATGCATTTATTTATTTTTAGAATGCGGTACCCCTCTGCCCCTGTACAATTTATTATTTTGTATTTGTTTTGTGGTATTATTATTATTATTATCGTTATTTATTTATTTAGAAATATGTGTTTTGTTATTATTTTGTATTGTTTAGCAGCGTGGATGGGAAGCCCCATCCACATTAAAAACCTTGTGCAGAAAGTGACCATCTCCCTAGTTAATTAATTGTTTAATTGGTGCTAATCGGGAGATGGTCACCTGTATATAAGCCTGCAGTTCTCCATGCTCTGGGTGGGTGTACAGAGGAGAGTACGGGAGAGCGAAAGGAGAAAAGTAAAAAATTATACATTATACAGGATCAGTGACAGCATCTGCCCAGCCTGACCTGTGTGTTTTGTGTTCGAGTTTTGTTTTTGTTAAAAACCTTTATTTTGCTCTGTGAGCAAGTGTGTTTTTTGTTAAACCTATATTTTTGTTATTTTTGAAAAAAAACGGCACTGCAGCGTCCTTTGCATCGCAGTATTTCTGTTCCTGCATTCTGGCCTGACATCACCACTCAGCCATCCTGTCACACGTGGTGTCCTGCGTGGGATTGCAACGCCTCCAGGACCCAGACCAGAAAAGATACCGCAGGTTTTTTTTTTTTTTTATTGCTTTGAGGAGGATGGGAAAGAAGCCGCAGCAGCGACAGGAGAGAGGTGAGAGGAGATGGTGGTCATGGGACCCAACCTGCCTGGGACCTCCATACTGGGAGGCCGAGCAGGAGCAGCGGAGGGCTGAAGGGGCCCCCCGTGCATCATGTGCAGGGAGTTTGGGCATGACTGGGAGGACTGCCCCTATGAAGACCCCTGCTTCTGGGAGGCCTATTCGATGGGGACGGTGTCTTGTGCCTCCGGATGGTTTTGGCAGACCCCATCACCTCCACAGCCCAGGAAGGGGAGGCCCACAGGGTCAGAACCCAGGTCTCCAGCAGTGGAGGAAGGGTGCCTGCTATTCCCGCCTCAGACCAGCAGAGGGAGAATGCCTGCTGCCTCTGCCTCCACCACTTCCACCGCCAGGGGCAGAGCAGCAGGAGCTGTCTCTGCCTCCACCACCTCCAACGGCAGGAGCAGAGCAGCAGGAGCTGCTTCTGCCTCCATCACTTCCATCCGAGGGAGAGGAGCAGGAGCTGCCTCTCCCTTCAACACTGGAGGGACCAGGTCAGGATGCTGGCGGTCCTCAGCAGCCCCTGCATATGCTGCTGAGCTGAGCACGGGGGAAAACCACCCTGCCGCAGCGGCCACGAAGAGGGTCAACCCCAGCACCCCAGCTACTCCGGATTCCTTCACCAGGGGGAGTATTGGAGCTCCCGCTGCCACCTTCATGGCCAGGGGCTCTCATCCCGCCGTTGCTTCCCGAGAGTCTGCTGTCGTCGTCGCCTGGGGTCACCAGCTCTGCCTTGCCCAGGGATGCCACACCCGCTCCGCTCAGGGATGCCATGTCTGATCCGCTCAGGGATGCCACGTCCGCATCGTCTGGGGTTGCCTGCTGCTCCGCATTGCCTGGGGTTGCCTGCTGCTCCGCATCGCCTGGGGTGGCCTGCTGCTTCGCATAGCCTGGGAGAGCTATGTCTTTTTTGTCTCCTAGGGTTGCTGATGGTCCAGCTTCGCCTGGGGTCACTGCCAGCTCTGCTTCGCCTGGGGTCGCTTCTGGCTCTGCTTCGCCTGGGGTCGCTTCTGGCTCTGCTTCGCCTGGGGTCGCTGCCGGCTCTGCTTCGCCTGGGGTCATTTTGGGGCGCCAGTGCACCGAAGGTTATGCATGTATTACTCAGGCACCGTAAAAGCCACCTATCACAGCTTGTTTAAAAGTACATACTCTGGGTTTTCCAAAGATGTATTCAGTGTGTGTATGCGGTACTCCTAGCCCGGAATCTTCGATCGCCTGAAGTTAAGCCTCTCATCATGTGACAGAGTTCACAGCTTAGGTTTTCGTTTGCTCCGTCATTGTAGCAGCCAGACAGAAAGGGGCGGTATCGTTGGAAAACTTCAAAGCTTAGCTCCCCCACCCCCATGTTCATTTCATATTGAGGTTCAATGGTGCAGTGTTTTTTTTTTTTTAGCAATATATATAACGGTGGACAAGAGCTTTTTTTTTACATATATTCTCATCTCTACCACATATAGTATGCCTGATCCTGTTGCAACTTACATAATATGAAAGGAAATGTTGTGGCCTTTCATTTGATATGTTACATGCATGCAGCACAAACTATCCAGTAATTAAACATACATAAATGAAAACAGTGAAAAAACAGGCAGATTTAGGGCTGAGTGTAAAGAGTAAAACAAAAGAAATGGAGTGCTGGTTAAAAAGAAAAGCACCATGGCAAAAGCAATGGAGAGTGCTCTGTCTCACAGTGATGAACAGCTGTTAGGTCTCCGGAAAGCAGCTTATTTTAAAGCAACACCAGTGTGAATGATGATGCAGTAATATATATCTAGTTTTTTATATGCAAAAGTGCCTTTTTTTTGCCATTCCCCCTAAAATTTTGGAATCCCCCGTCATTGGCTGCAGCATAGGGGGGAAATCCCCCAGCACACAAAAATTAAATTCAAGCCCTAATAAAGTAATCTTTCCGCAAACCACATTTATCAAATATTATTGCCACAGTGATGTTTGGTTTCTTGTGTGTTTTAATGGTGTATAACCGCGGGCTAAATAATTTTGACTTAAACCCAAGTTAGAAAGTATAGCCATGTCTGTAGGTTCAGATTCAGACACTGATGCCATGGTGGAGATGCCTAAATTGGAAGTTGCTTCCGAGCAGGGGCTATATGAATATTTGATAGAGGTGATTAAACAGGATACCACGGGGGCTCCCGATCCAGGGGATCTTGTCGTTTCTCCCACAGAGTTGAATATCGCGAGGGCTCAGGAAAATGTGTTTCAGCAACTTAAAGTTAAGGCAGTGAGACTTATTTCAGCGCAATTGCTGCTATAGTATGACTATTGATTAAGAGGTTGGACTTGGTACAGTGTAAATGTCAGGTAGTGCAGGAGAGATGTCAGGTTTTGAGGAGCAAAAATCAGGATTTGATTGGACAGCTTCAGGCTGTAACTGGAGAAAATCAGGCTTTGAAGTGAGAGCACGCTAAGCTTAGAGACGAAAAAGCAGCCGAAATTCAAGATTGGAGGATTAGCCTGGATAGGTGTTAACTGCGTAACACAGAGCTTAATGAAGCAATGCGTAGGAATAATGTGGTGAATGGTGGTTTGGTCAGTGAGAAGGGTGCATTAAAATGTAGAATTGAAGAGTTGGAACACGAGTGGATGATGGTAACGTGGGATAGAACTAAGTCTGATGCTGAGGAGGCTGAGTTTGCAGCACTGCCTCCCCGAAAACCACAGGCTAGCACCCTTGGGTTTCAATATCCCAGAGATACCCGCAATACACACGCAGAGAAGCCTGAGTTGTCAGTGCTGTCTCTACGAGTTGTGGGCCGGTGTACAGAAACCAATATGCTACAAAAAACGGAGGAATGTAGAAAGAGAAGAGTCCGTGCTGAATGTAGTTTATGAGAGTCCCCTACAGCCCTCGATTTCAATACGAGCGGAGTCTGTGGACCTGAGAGAGAACCAGCTCAAGCAGACCCCCCCAAAATCAAATAAAACAGTAAGACCCCGCAGGGGCAATTCATGTCTCCAGTATCCGTAGCTGACAGGACTGAAGGCAGTCGTGGGGCCGAAGGAGGCTCGGTGCAAATGCATGTCCCTCTTGACCTCAGAGCCGACAGGTTGTGTGCGTGTGTGACAGTAGAAACCACTGAAGTGGCTGATACTGTTGTAACTCCACAGTATGAGAACACTTTGGTCAGTGAGTGTCTGTTTGATCAGATTCAAGAGAGTAACCCACAGCTTGTACAGGTAAACAAGAGAGAGATGTTAAATGACGTCCCTCACAGTAAGCACCACGTCCGCAGCACAGGTATTAGTGATATTGGTGTTGGAATTGGAGATAGGATGTTTACGCATTATGTGCATGTGGTCAGAGGCTTGCCAGTAAACCGTGGGGTCGGAGCCGACTATCTCGTAAGGATAGGGGCGCAGATTGACTTTAGATAAGGCATACTGCATGCAAGGGTTAAAGACATACATGACACGTAGGCATGGTAGGGGGTGAATCATTTTATGTTTTTGAATTGACCCATCCCATTGTGGGACCTTGTCCTCAATACTTGGAAAGGGGGGACGAGAAAGTTAGTCATACTAAACCCTGTCAATGGATTCAAGTACAGTATATTAACGAGAATGAGTCAAAGCCAGGTCCTGTTCTCTCCCCCATAGAACAGAATGCCGTGATGACTCTCACAGCCATACAGCAAGCAACACAAGAAATGGTACAGCCCTTGCAAGTGTATTTAGCGTACAGTTTAGGAAGTGCCGTACCAATATATGTGGATACAAGGGCAAGAGAAGTCGCCTTTTTGGTTAATTTGCCGGTGGTGGAATCCGTGAATGTCTGTCGATTGAAAGCTGTCTTGAACATCTGGTTCTAGCAGGGTGATAAGCATGTGCAGTTAGTCACACCACCTGTGGTTGCGTATCAAGACAGCAGTCCTAATCTCTATCTGGTGCCTAACTTGGAAATGTGCAGCACTATTGGGGAAATTCATTGGCTCTGCCCTAGCAAACCCTTTATTAGGGATACGGCTCAGATATTGTGTGGTTTGAGGAAAGATGCTACTGCTGAGAAATGCAAAGTTACTGTGACAATAACCAGCAGACCCTGTGTTACTCACAGTGTCGATGGGGGCGATTGGCAACACTGGAGATTTAACCCTTTATTACGAGTTTCAAATGGATCCTGCTATAGAGCAGCTCCTGAATCAAAAGGAGCTCCACACAGTGGAAATTACCGTCACTCCAACTGACCTTCAGGTCTCGGATTTGAGACTGGGACCCAGAGGCAACTTGATTATCCGTAGGACAGTTTGGAGTTATATTCACTCTGATCATATTGTCTGGGTTAGTGACTGCCTTGGTCATAGGAGTGGGGTTAATTTTCCAAAAATATCTGGTGGTAAAGAGAGCCATGGACGTGATATTTCTGGTTTTGCCTCAAGTGGATGTTAACTGGAGATCTAAAACAATTCATTTAATTGAAAAAGAAAAGTCTGAGAGTAATGGAACAGGAAGGGAATCATTGTCCTGCAATTGCAGCAGGTCAGAGTGAAAATGCTGAGGCAACAGTGTAATATGTCCCACAATAGTAAAGTATTGTTTATACATAGCTACAGGCGTGTCTTGAGAAGGTATCCAAATACATGTTTACTTGTCTCGAGATATGATTTAACCCTTTAAATTCACGATAAAATACAAAGCTGGAGTCCTGAACACGACAGCAGACTCTCTCGTATTCACAAGGAACAGTGTTCCTCCCCACTTAAGTATTTCACGGACATTGGATTCTGTTTTGTTTTTCTGACCATGTGTGTGTGAAAAAGAAAAGGCAAACAAATAATGTAATTACTTACCTGTGGTTTGCAGCGGGGAGCGGGGCAGCGTGGTAGGTCCTGTACAAGGCTCATTTTTAGAAGTAGTTATATTCTCAATATATTATTTAATATATTCTTAAAAAGGAAGGGAATTCTTTGCAAAAAACTCAGTTAATCCATCAGTAGTGGGTTGATATTAAAAAGTAGGGAAATGCGATATTAGGGTTTTCCCCCCTCCCCCGCTATAAGCAGTGGAAGGGGCAAGGTGTAACAGAGCAGCTTTTAGCATTAGCCAATTAGTAGGGTTTCAGATAAACACCCAAATTACTGTCCAATATTTACTATTACAGAAACATTTTAAACAGAAAAACTGTCTGACAGTGTAAAATGCCAATGTTACACTGATTCTAATCTGAAAGGTTTTTGTTTCCATATGCACACAACAGCAGTACATAAGTAATTGAATAAGAACTTGATACTCTCATTGAATGACAAATAGACCCACGAGTAATTAAGTTATCAGTATTTTTTCTGTTTTGCTATCTTCAAGTTCATTTAATTGTTCTACATCCAAATTGGCATTTTTCTACTTACTACTTTTGGGTTTTTTTTTGCTTGTAATTGGTCACTGAGTATTATAGTTAGTGTACATCTGTAACTGTAAACAGAATAGCTACTGGTACTTTAAATTCTGTGAGGCAGTGCAGTGATTCTGAATATGTTTTCAGGCTCCAACTGTCCGTATCCATCCAATATACAGACAGCTGGAACCTTGCTCTACCATTCACATTGCTTGTTTCATGTTCCATTGCGAGCCCTGGCTTATAAAGATATATATATATATATATATATATATATATATATATATATATATATATATATATATATATGTGTGTGTGTGTGTGTGTGTGTGTGTGTGTGTGTGTACATTTTTTTGTAAACTGGATGAATTCCAATTCTGGGGGTAATATTATAATGAATTATTCAAGCTTGTTTTAAAGTTACCTATTCTCAGATTGGAATAGTTGGGGAGGAGGGCATTGGCGGTAGCAAATACACCGCAGTCAGAGCCATTACTTTGACTCTGGCAGGGGATCATTGTCACTTTCAACTCTCCTTTGGTATCCAGTTGGGTGATGTACTGCTGCTTCATTGGTCGCTGTACATTCTCAGACAATAGACAAGAGAGGCTATCTGCATACAGCACCTCTCCATTGATACAAGCTGTTGTCACCCAGTGGTTTATGTTATGAAGAATCTGTATTACATCATCTGTCACTGCACTAAAGCCTGTTGACTCTGCCAGCAGTGTAGTCTGGCTTTGTGAATGACATAGGTGTGAACTGCCAATCTTGTTCACTCCATCCATGAGCGGATCAATGAGCCAGCCACCAGATATCAGAGTGTCTTTACCAGATTTATGGAGGCCTAGTTCAGCCACCCAGACTTTCTCACTTTCATTTTGATCCTCTCCACAAATGTCACAAATGGCCATCTTTTCCTCTTGCATAGCTGAAGGGTAAAGCCCTGCTTTATATCCATGGATATTCGCATCCGCAGGTGAGGATGCAGGTGTATTGTTTTAATCTTTGCAGATGGTGGATCGGATGCAGATATAATTATTAATATTCAACTGATAAAAGTTCAGCTTGTGTTTATCTGGTCAAGCCACCAGTTTCTTTTCCCACTGTGAGCCCAGAGTACAAACAGTGAATATAAATATGTGACAACATTGTCAGCTGACACGGTCACCTGTTTGCACTTTCTTAGTAGCCATGAAACAGGTACATCAAACTTATTAAAACATAAATGTGATTACGATTCAGGGCTGACGGTAGGCATAGGCTTCAGGCAGCTGTCTTTTGTTGTAGCTCAGCTTTGTGGCTACCGAAAGTATTTTTATTTTTTGTAACATAAAATGTTATGTGTTCTAATGCATGTCACTGTTCTTTATTGTGCTGCTGTTCCTGTAAGATTGCTGTTTAAAATTCTCAGATTAAAAAAGGGACCTCAGATGTCTTCCTGATATAAATGGAAGTTAATTACTTGTAATTACTGTGTTCGGAAATTATGTTAAAATTATTAACAATCTATAGTTACTAATATAGTGAAATAACTGCAATAAAACATTTACAAAATTACAGCTAGGCTATCCAAATTTGCCTTTTTTTTTTTTTTTGCATACGCACGCAGGAAAACTGGCCACACACTCATAAAAGAGAGAGAACAAAGTGACAGACCCTATCATCCACGCACGCTCTATCACAGCAGGCAGCTCAATATGCACCCTGCTCACTTCCGGTCGAACGCTAGATGGAGTAGACACGTGTGACGCTCGCTCCCACAAATTATTATAATATTACTTATCAAACCCATTTTTTAATATATATTTTTTCACTGTACCATTTTTTGTAACGTATTTCTATACTGGCCATATGATGTCCAAGCCAAATAAACCTAAGCTTTTCTTTACCTTTGAATTCCGCAACCAAGGGGCCTGCTGATCCTGCCGAGCCTGCACCGTGGTCTCTGAGCTAGAAAAGCTCTACGCAGCCCTTACTGCTGATCTTACTGCAGAGTTTCAGAACTTGTTTGCCTCTTTTAAAACATCTCTCAATGCCATCCAGACCATGGTTACTTCACATGGACACCGCATTGATAGCCTTGAGCATTCATCTGACGACACTGGGGATCGGGTTCATGAGTTGGAGGCTTCCTGTGCTACACTTGTTGCTGACAACAGGGCGATCAGGGAGAAGCTGTCGGATCTGGAAAATCATAGTAGGCGTCAGAATCTCTGAATCATCGGTCTGCCAGAGGGGGTTGAGGGCTCGCACCCTATTAAGTTTATGTCTGATTTCTTTATGGAGCTACTTGGGGGTGAGGCACTGGGATCGGCTCCAGAGCTGGATCAGGCCCATCGCTCTCTAGCACCGAAGCCTGCTCCTCACCCAAGGCCCAGACCCGTGATCGTCCGCTTACATCGTTATCAGACCAAGGAGCTTGTCCTTCAGGTGGCGAGGGAGCGGGGAATCCTCACCTTTCGGGAGCAAAAGATCTTTATTTTTCCAGACTAGAGCTCAGATGTCACCAGAAGCCTTTTAAGGACGTAAAGACAAGGCTATACAAACAGGGTATTAAGTTCAGCTTGCTCTATCCAGCCAGACTTCGTATTTTGTTTAAGGGTTGGAATTTGATCTTCACTTCGGTACAGGAGGCAGAAGCTTTCTATAAAACTGACATTCTCCCTTGCCTGGATGCCAGCAACATTTGTACGGCCCAGTACTGTGTACCAGTAAAACATTTGTTGCCTGTACGGCAAACCGGAAAAACATTTTGTCAAGGTCATTTTATATTTCGATTTATCAAAACGATTTTTTAATCTACATAATCTGTTCATATTTGAAGTCATTCCCCTCCTTCCGGCTTTTTCTTGGTTGTCCGGTTAGTATTGATGTTTAGCAAAAGAACTCAAAGTCACTCAGGTCCCGTTCATGTGACTTAGGATGACAGAGGGGTGATCTCCATGGCAATCGTCACTCTTGCAGCGAACAACGCTGACTGTGAAAGGGGGTTCAGCATACCTATCAACATTGTTTTCAAAATTAGGGAACTTTTGTAAACTGAAATCTTAGTGGCCTGAATTGAAGTGAATACCTTCTAAGACAAAAGCATACAACTACAGTCAGCACTCAGATATCCGTTACCCACTCGCGTTTTACCACCATTGTATTAAGAATAAAATCAATCCCCATTATATATATATATATATATATATATATATGTAACAAATCAATTCACTTACCCATCCCACGTGATTTCCGACTCCGTCACCAGTTTTCAATTTATCTATATATCCATCACAGCCCGCGTTTAAAAAAAAAAAAAAAAAAGATTCTCTCTAATGCCAAATCAGTCTGTCTTATATTGTGCAGTTACACAGCGTTTCCTCCAGTTTCACCTGATGAAAATGCAGCCAAAACAAAGCGAACGAGACAAGCTAGGGTAATGTAACAGTTAATCATTAAACAACTTCAGAAACCGTGATGTATTTTTATTTTTTTATTTATCTGTGATCTTTTGTTGCTTTTGTGCATTTTCATTTGCAAGGGACCTTATCGAGCACTATATCGTGCAATTTTGAATACTGACTTTGGATATTGTTTAAAACATTTTTTATCTTTTGGTTTTGCTAAATTGCATTGCCTTTTACGTTTTACGCAGTTCTGTGCATGGATAGCATTTAGATTTCATTTTAATGTTGGGTCGTTAATGGGAAATTTTACATACCGGTACAATACGTACCGGATTTAAAAGTATGTACTGTATTACAGTTAACGTGTCATCTCTTTAGTTCTGGCAAGTGATATTTTCAGGATCATATCATTCTGAATTAAAATACTACTTTTAAAATACTGTTACAAATATAGTACTGTACCAACAAAACCAATACAGTACATCTAAATGGAAGCCTACTTATTTTACACACAGTCCATATTTTTTTTTACACAGTCCTTTCAGATATGTATTTTTGATATTGTCCATTTTTCAGGGAACACAAAAAAGATACAAGGTTTGGAACGGGCCAAAATGAAATAATCAGATATGTGTCACACGCGTTTAACTGTCACTGAAGTCAAAATTTGATAGGGTCAGATATGTGAGACTGTATTCCACTTTTGGCAGAATGAGACTGTGATACGCTTTTTCTTCTAATTGCTTTTTAAAAGGAAAAATATCAAACATAAAAACAACCATGAGATGTTTCACAATCAAAACGAACTATACAAGGTAACACCACACAGAAGTAAACATTTTGCATGCAGTTTAGTTAATATTTTGAGGAACAAACGGAGCAAAAACAGCCTTGATTTTTTTGTCCCGGTCAGAAACAGTAAAATTGTTAAATCGTCCCTGTTTTACGATTGTATCACCTTTTTCTTTAATGTACAAAACTGCATTGTGTGCTCAGCAAGATAATAGCAGAGTAGGCCTAATTTATTAGGTTGTGTGTTAGCACCATTCAAAATAAAATAAACAATCTTATTTGTTTAACCATTCTGATTGTGTTTATCATGTTTAAATAGTAATACTAATAGCTGATCTTTAAATCCATTGTCCATTTAACATGTTTTGAGATGACAATATAAAGAAAATAATGAGTTGTTATCATCTGCAATAAATACACCCGATGTTTAACTATTTTGTGTTATTATATACTGTTATTTTAACGCATTCGGTGTTGGTATGGCGTCAGTACTTGAAGAAGAAAAAAAAAAAAAACTCCCAGTTTTTCACTCTGCAAATCTGGTAACCTTAATTACATGGACAGAGCGAGAAACTGAAGCTCTGATAGAAATTTGGACACCAAAATCCAAGCTGAACAACTGGAAAAAACAAAAACAGTAAAAAAATAGTTTTTTTTCCAATTAAGTGATGTTGTAACTGTTAGTATTAATATGTATATTTAAGGTTCAAAATGAATACTTACAGTGGCTCTCAAAAGTATTCACCCCCCTCGGACTTTTCCACATTTTATTGTGTTACAACATGGAATCAAAATGGATTTAATTAGGAGTTTTTGCCACTGATCAACACAAAAAAAAGTCCATAATGTCAAAGTGAAAAATCAAATCTACAAATTGTTCTAAATTAATTATAAATATAAAACAGAAAATAATTGATTGCATAAGTATTCGTCCCTCTGCTATGACACACCTAAATAACCTCTGGTGCAACCAATTGTCTTTAGAAGTCACATAATTAGTTGAATGGAGTCCACCTGTGTGCAATTAAGGTGTTTCACATGATTTCAGGTTAAATACACCTGTCTCTGGGAGGTCCCACAGTTGGTTAGTACATTTCCTAACAAAAACTACATCATGAAGACAAAGGAACATTCAAAGCAAATCCGGAATAAGGTTCTTCAAAAGCACCAATCAGGGGTAGGATATAAGAACATTTCCAAGGCATTGAATATCCCCTGGAGCACAGTAAAGTCCATTATTAAGAAATGGAGAGAATATGGCACAACTGTAAATCTGTCTAGAACAGGCCGTCCTCAAAAACTGAGTATCTGGGTGAGAAGGGCACTAGTCAGGGAGACCACCAAGAGGCCTATGGCAATTCTAAAGGAGTTACAGTCTTCCACGAGAGACACTGTGCATACGGCAACAATAGCCTGGGTGCTTCACAAAACTGGCCTTTGTGGGAGAGTGACAAAAAGAAAGCCATTGTTGAAAAAAACTCACATCAAATCTCGGCTAGAGTTTGCCAGAAGGCATGTGGGAGACTCTGAGACCTAGTGGAAGAAGATTCTATGGTCTGATGAGACCAAAATAGAGCTTTTTGGCCTCAACGCTAAGCGCTATGTTTGGCGCAAGCCTAACACCGCACATCATCCTGAGAACACCATCCCTACCGTGAAGCATGGTGGTGGCAGCATCATGCTATGGGGATGCTTCTCTGCGTCAGGGCCTGGAAAGCTTGTGAAGATAGAGGGCAAAATGGATGCAGCAAAGTACAGAGAAATCCTAGAGGAAAACCTGCTGAAGTCTGCAAGAGACCTGGGACTTGGGAGAAGATTCATCTTCCAGCAGGACAGTGACCCCAAAAATACAGCCAAAGCCACACTGGAGTGGCTTAAAAACAAAAAGGTGAATGTCCTGGAGTGGCCCAGTCAAAGCCCGGACCTCAATCCAATTGAGAATATGTGGAAAGAGTTGAAAATTGCTGTTCACCAAAGGTCCCCATCCAACTTGACAGAGCTTGAGCAATTTTGCAAAGAAGAATGGGCAAAAATTGCAGTGTCCAGATGTGCAAAGCTGGTAGAGACTTATCCAAATAGACTCATGGTTGTAATTGCTGCCAAAGGTGCCTCTACCAAATATTGACTCAAGGGGGTGAATACTTATGCAATCAATTATTTTCTGTTTTGTATTTGTAATTAATTTAGAACAATTTGTAGATTTTATTTTTCACTTTGACATTATGGACTTTTTTTATGTTGATCAGTGGCAAAAACTCCTAATTAAATCCATTTTGATTCCATGTTGTAACACAATAAAATGTGGAAAAGTCCAAGGGGGGTGAATACTTTTGAGAGCCACTGTAACCACTTCAACTCCAGATGTAAAAATGAAACCCCTTCCCAGATATCAGATTTTGAAAATAATAATAATAATGTTTTTAAACTTGTAATTGCTATAAAATGTTAACATATAATGAATAAAACACTAATAAATGACCTAAACTGTGTTTTTCCAAGCACAAACTGGCAGCAAGATGATATGCTGTCCATCGCTGCTTCTGAGGAGGTGGGTGAACAGGAGCTGGCATTCCCCTCTGAGGAGGTGGAGTCAGTCAGACAGCACATCCCCTGCAATTAAGCTCTCCCTATCAGCAGAGCTTCTGCCGCTGATTAAGATGGTCACTGCAGTTTTGCAAGTGCCGTGCCCTACAGATGAGACAGTGCAGTCCATCTTTGATGATGAGCCTGCTGCCTCTCACATGTCCCATTTTGTTTGTCTGTTTATTTTGGCTCAAGTGCTGTGTCCTGTGTTTTGTGTTCAAACCTTTTATTTTCTGTTCTGTTTAATTATTAAATGCGCTCAGCTTCATCAAAACCCCAAGTCTCTATGTGTTACTTCCTGTTTCTGGCCTGACGTCACCCACTGCAGCCGTCTTTGTGACACGTGGTGTCATCGTGGGATTATCAGCGCCTCCTAGACTCAGACCAGAGCAGGAGTACCGTGTGTTTTTTTTGGAAAGAAAAAAAAAAGATTTTTTTTTTGAGAAATGGAGGGAGGAAAGACGCTAGAGAGGAAGCAACAGCAGCACCCATCCTGCAGGCCAGTGACAGAGGAGGTGATCAACTGGCTGCTGGATCAGGAGAAGCAAGGGGGGCCCAGAGTAACATCAGCGCAGCAGATGCAGGCGGTGTTAAAAATGTGCCCTGCACCGCTACTAGCAAGGCTGTTGTCCTCTCTAGCGCCCAAAGGGGAGGAGCCCGTATGTCCTACGCCTGAGTGGGAGGAGCCCGAACGTCCTACGCCTGAGTGGGAGGAGCCCGAATGTCCTACGCCTGAGTGGGAGGAGCCTGAACGTCCTACGCCTGAGTGGGGGGAGCCCGAACGTCCTAAGCCCAAGAGGGGGGAGTCGGTGCGTCCACAGCCCAAAAGGGAGGAGTCGGTGTGTCCACAGCCCAAAGAGGGGGGAGTCGGTGCTTCCATAGCCCAAGAGGGGGAAGTCGGTGCTTCCACAGCCCTAGGACCCAAGCTGCCAGCAGAGGGAGAATGCCTGCTGGTTCCATCTCCACCAGCAGAGGAACAATGCCTGCTGTCCCTGTGTCCACCAGCAGAGGAAGAATGCCTGCTGTCCCCGTGTCCACCAGCAGAGGAAGAATGCCTGCTGTTTCCACTTCCACCAGCAGAGGGTGAATGCCTGCTGGGTCCACTTCCACCAGCAGAGGGTGAATGCCTGCTGGTATCACTTCCCCCACCGTCACCATCACGAGGAGAGGAGCCGGAGCTGCCTCTGCCTCCACCATCACCACCAGCAAAGGGAGCATGCCTGCTGTCCCCATCACAACTAGCAGAGGAAGAATGCCTGCTGGTTTCCCCTGCAAGAGAGGCAGAGCCGCACCAGTCCCCTGCAAGAGAGGCAGAGCCGCACCAGTCCCCTGAAAGAGAGGGAGAGCAGCACCAGTCCCCTGCAAGAGGGGGAGACTACACGCTGCTCCCACCTCCGTCGAGGAGGGTGAATACCTGCTAGTTCCATCTCAACCGCCGTGGGAGGACTGCTTGCCCCTCCCACCTCCACCAGGGTGAATACCTGCTGGTTCCGACGCCACTAGGAGCAGAGCAGCAGGAGCTGCCTCTGCCTCCGCCACTGCCCGGAGCAGAGGAGCAGTTTTCACTCACTTGGGGTTGGGTGTTCGAGAGTGGAGAACGGGAGAGAGAGGAGTAAAAGAAAAGTAAGAACGTAAATATAAGTGTTTGTACTCACCGTGTTTGTTTGTCTCTCCGTGCACCGTTTGGTAGTGTTAATCCGTTTTGTTTGTCTGTTTATTTTGGCTCAAGTGCCGTGTCCTGTGTTTTGTGTTCAAACCTTTTATTTTCTGTTCTGTTTAATTATTAAATGCTGAGCGCGATCACGCTGGGTAATTACAACAGCATACTGGTAGCCTACCAGACCTGTTTATTGAAGGCTGTCTCTGAGAGTCATAGACGCTCACCACAGCAGCTAGAGAAGCCGCGCTTGGTGAATAAAAACCTGCTCCGTATCTCCAAACTGAACGGACAGGCTGTGGGCAGGAACATGGCTGCTTTGATAGCCCCAAGAAGGCAGCTTTAACTTTCCCAGGCACGCATGCCTAATGTGGATAAAACACCACTGTTAGATGCCACATTACACTGGGGCATACCTTTGGTCCTGCAGTGGATGAGATGCTGCAGTCCACAAAGGAGCTGGTGCATCTGCTTCCCGAGTAGCCAGCCACAGTGTGTAAACCAGCAGCCTTATAGGTCCGCCACAGGGGCTTTAACAAGTTCCGCCACCAGGAGCAGAAACAAAACCCTCAGGCTAAGCCACAAGCCCAGCAGAAGCCCTAGGAGCTTGCTGCCACAGGCCCAGGGCCCCTTTTCAAGGAGCAACCTGGAATATTGGCATCAGTGTACCACAGATATCTGTCTGCTTACTACTGTTCACACCGGCTACTTTCTGCAGTTTAATCACGGTCCCCCTCCCTCTCGGGCCGTGACTCCAGCGTTAGTCACCGACCCGCAAGACGCTGCAGTACTGTCTCAGGAGGTGGCGGCTCTGCTGCGAAAACAGGCTATTTGCACATTAGACCCTCTCCACTTGAAGGAAGGGTTCGTGGCCTCAGACCAATCCTCGACCGCAGACAGGTCAACCTGTTTCTGAGTCGAAGGAGGTTCAAAATATTGAATATGCAAAAGCTGTTGCAGTCAACCAGGTCACATACATAAGAACATAAGAAAGTTTACAAGCGAGAGGAGGCCATTCGGCCCATCTTGCTCATTTGGTTGTTAGTAGCTTATTGATCCCAGAATCTCATCAAGCAGCTTCTTGAAAGATCCCAGGGTGTCAGCTTCAACAACATTACTGGGGAGTTGGTTCAAGACCCTCACAATTCTCTGTGTAAAAAAGTGCCTCCTATCTTCTATTCTGAATGCCCCTTTATCTAATCTCCATTTGTGACCCCTGGTCCTTGTTTCTTTTTTCAGTTCAAAAAATTCCCCTGGGTCGACATTGTCAATACCTTTTAGAATTCTGAATGCTTGAATCAGATCACCGCGTAGTCTTCTTTGTTCAAGACTGAATAGATTCAATTCTTTTAGCCTGTCTGCATACGACATGCCTTTTAAACCTGGGATAATTCTGGTTGCTCTTCTTTGCACTCTTTCTAGAGTGGCAATATCCTTTTTCTAACGAGATGACCAGAACTAAACACAATATTCTAGATAAGGTCTTACTAATGTATTGTAAAGTCTTAACATTACTTTCCTTTTCACAATATATCCAAGCATCTTGTTGCATAAACTCCTAGGTCTTTTTCATAGATTCCTTATTCAATTTCAGTATCTCCCATATGATATTTATAATGCACATTTGTATTGCCTGCGTGCAGTACCTTACACTTTTCTCTATTAAATGTCATTTGCCATGTGTCTGCCCAGTTCTGAATGCTGTCTAGATCATTTTGAATGACCTTTGCTGCTGCAACAGTGTTTGCCACTCCTCCTATTTTTGTGTCGTCTGCATATTTAACGAGTTTGCTTACTATACCAGAATCTAAATCATTAATGTAGATTAGGAATAGCAGAGGACCTAATACTGATCCCTGTGGTACACCACTGGTTACCTCGCTCCATTTTGAGGTTTCTCCTTTAATCAGTACTTTCTGTTTTCTACCTGTTAACCACTCCCTAATCCATGTGCATGCATTTCCTTGAATCCCTACTGCGTTCAGTTTGAGAAAAGCTTTCTGGAAATCTAAATAAACCATGTCGTATGCTTTGCAATTATCCATTTTCAATGTTGCATCCTCAAAAAAGTCAAGTAGGTTAATTAGACACGATTTCCCTTTCCTAAAACCATGCTGACTGTCTCCCAGGATATTGGATATTGTTACCATATAGGTAATTTTCCATTTTGGATCTTATTATAGTTTCCATAGGTTTACATATAATAGAAGTCAGACTTATTGGTCTATAGTTACCTGGTTCGGTTTTGTCTCCCTTTTTGTGGATCGGTATTACGTTTGCTATTTTCCAGTCTGTCGGTACAACCCCTGTGTCAAGAGACTGTTGCATGATCTTGGTTAGCGGTTTGTAAATAACTTCTTTCATTTCCTTGAGTACTATTGGGAGGATCTCATCCGGCCCAGGGGATTTGTTTATTTTAAGAGCTCCTAGTCCCTTTAATACTTCTGCCTCTGTTATGGATAGGAACATTATACATCACTTATCACAGGTTTAGTACATTATGTTTGTTTCAATAATTTATTTATTTATTTAATATAGCATTGACAAGGCTGTTCACGGCTACATTGTATAATGGTAAGATGTCGTTCGCCTCCGGTAACGGGGGCAGCAGTAGTTTTAGTGATTATTACGATTAGCAGGTCACTTGTGATCTCTGTATCATCTCTGTGGTTCACAGCCACAGCCAGTCTCCCGCAGCAACTTTTCAAAGCTGCGCTGGGCTGTGCAGAATCTGCACAGATTTCTGCGGGTGGAGTTGAGTGACGTCACGCAGCAGCCCTCAAAGAACCCGCATCTCCGCGATTCTGTGCAGAACTGTGCAGATCTGTGCAGAACTGTGGAAATCTGCGCTACAAGAACGCGACCATTATCAATCGCATGTTTACTTGGTTGCTTATCAGTTATTATTATTATTATTATTATTATTATTATTATTATTATTATTATTATTATTATTATTATTATTTATTTCTTAGCAAACACCCTTATCCAGGGTGACTTACAATTGTTACAAGATATCACATTATACATTATGCAGATATCACATTATTTTTTACATACAATTACCCATTTATACAGTTGAGTTTTTACTAGAGCAATCTAGGTAAAGTACCTTGCTCAAGGGTACAGCAGCAGTGTCACCCACCTGGGATTGAACCCACGACCCTCCGGGCAAGAGTCCAGAGCCCTAACCACTACTCCACACTGCTGCAGAGGGTACAAAGCTTTCAATATTTTCAGCTTCTTTGTTTATGATGAATTGGTTATATTTTATCAGTTATTTTTTAAGGCTTATGTTCATTCATAAATGTATTGTGTACCGGCTGCGCATATGAGTACATGCACTTTTTTGTTGAGAATTTCACTCCTGGTCATACACTGACATCTCTCATAGTAGATAGCAAGTCCATTTAATTAATTTTAAACAAATGTATAACAATTAATGAAGCAATTATGCTATTAGAAATATACCACATACAATTTTAAACAGAATCAATATAGTATTGTTGCAAACCAATGTAAAACAGAGCATTCAGGGCAATGGAGAGTTGCAGTGAGTGGGCAACAGATGCATTAAGTAGTAAAGAATAGGATCATCCTCTGAATATAAATGACAAGGACAAACAAGTTTCTTGCATATATAAGTAAGTGTTACAGCTTTGTACTGTTAACAGATTAAAACAAAATCGATTTAAAATAAATACATGCAATCCTTTTTTGCATAGTCAAAGCCAAATAACGAGCAAGTATGGAAAAAACACATGCACATATATTTTGCTTTTTTATTACAATAGCATCATTCATGACAAGCATCTAGGTGGTTTTATGTACCGGTACTTAGCCATTCCTATGCTATTTTTTCTACAATCCATCAATACAAGTAGTTTTGGTAATTAGAAAAATAGGAATTATTTCCATGCAAATCCTAAATATGAAGCTCAAATTCCATGTTTCTTGTCAACACACTTTTCTCAGACAGTGATGTCTTCCTTATGCCCTTATCAGTGGCAGTGCTGTTTTGTCCTCTCCATAGAAACAAAGCTGGTATAAGGCAGAGGAGACATTCAGTGCTGAAAAGGCTCTCTACAGGCTCTTATAGAAAGCCTTGTATAATGAGAACAATGCAAAGTAATGTGCTGTGAACTGTCACGCTGCGATCCGACACACTGAACTGACACACAAAAGATTTTCTGCTGCGTTGTTCAGGTTTAGGCATCCCATTTCTATTATGTGTGATAGAACTTTAACTCACTCAAAATGTTTATATCACTTTACAGTGTATTTTTTATGCTCACCTGGTTTTGATCCCATCGAATCAAATAGTGTATTGTCCTTTTTTAAAATGAGAAAGGCACCAGTTGTAAACTGTTCTCTGTGCTCAGCCAATCTTTTCATGCTAGCCACTATAATTTGTTTTAAGAATTTAGGGTGGTAAACCTCATACTTACTGGAAGTACCTCCCCCCATCCCTGAGGATTCCTTTTCAGCTGTTATAGCACTTTTGAAAAGTGCCATCCGGTAGGGTCCGGCTGCAAAGGGTCCATTAGGGAGAATTCTGACATCATGAAGAAATCCTGGACATTAACAGAGTCAATAATCTTAATGGCTCCTTGTAATCTTAGTGCTAATGGGACATTTTGCACAAAGGGAAGACTTATTTTTGTTTTCATTAAGCATTTTGTCGATTCACAACACATTACAATTGCAAAATGGATAGGACACTTTCTTGTTCTTGGCAAAATTAGGATATGTAATGGATAGTGCGTCAAACTGATACCATAGTAATATAAAAACCCTTTTTTTTAAATGCTGGCGGCTAGATTATCTGGGGATACCAAGATCTCAAAATGTCTTCACTAAATTGCTACCCGCTTCAACAACTCCCAACTCCCAGTTGTCAGCTTCAACAACTAGGCCAGGTAGAAGTCTTACAGTAATCAATTGAATCTGTCAAGGCCAGGCAAACTTATTACAGTAATCGATTGAAGCTGCTAAATTTACTTGAATCCTGTTTTTTTATTGTAAATATCTCTGTCGTTAACTATTCACATAGAAACAGAGCTACATAACCTATTGAATCATTCACAACTTCTGAAAGGGAATTCTTCACTTTAAAGGACATTTAGCCATCCGTGCAGTTTAAGTAATGTGCAAAATTGAGTTTATTCTCTTCTTCTGCAGATGCTTCGCTGGCTTATAGTCTAATTTAGTTACACAAAAAAAGACTATTCTGTAGCTTCCATTGCAGCATCGGCTAACTGGAACAGAATATAATTACACAAGTTATGTATTTCAGTGGATATTTCCTGCATTCGAATGTTATTACAGATGAGTTACTTAGTAATTGTAGTTTTTTGTATACACTATTCTGTATGATTTGAGAATCTCTTCCTAGCTATTTTCCTAGACAGCAGCTGCTTTAGATTTCAGTCTACAGTACATACATAATCGCTGCTTGCGCACACACAAATCTAGTGATGTGACACAAAGGAGTTCTTAACCTATTAACTTTCATTTCGTCAGTAAAAATCTGTGCTATACATTATGGTTAATTGCATTTCTTTCTAAGATAATAAAAAATAGTCAATTGCAGAGGGATGTCTCTAAACTTGGACTCTTTATGCCTACTCTGCAAAATTGTAGATAACTGGAAAATAATGTACTAATTTGAAATGAAATAATGTACTGACTTGAAATGTATGCCGTTTAAAGGAAGTCACACACATGGGGTCTATTTTAATGATCTAAACAGTGGTGGATCTGAATACCACTGCCTATAAACCTGCTTTTACTGTATTTACTGGTGTTATATAGGAGTTCCATAAATCCTATCTGGGATAAACTCCAGCAGCAATACCATAATGTAGAGCAGAAGTACTTAGATATACAACTGTATAGGCCAATTATGCCATTTCTATTTCTGGCAAAAGTAGTTATCTGGATCTCAAATACCAATCCCACCAGGACAACCACTATCCACACTGCGTATTGTTCAAATGAAGGCTGGGACTAGCTCTAAAACATGTCTCAGGAGATAAATGAACTATCAAATGAAGGGTAGAGACTGCCTCTAAAACATATCTCAGGAGACAAGTGAACTATCAAATTGTAATGAGTCTGGCTGGTATGGCCTATCATAGATTACATCCCTAGAGCTAAAACAGCCTTCATGAAGTGCATGCATTAAGGTACATTTTTAGTTGTTCTCTGAACCTATACTGGCTAGAAAGTGTGACCTGGCTTGAGAACGATGTTTGCGTTAGAGTTTAGCACCTACATGGCAAAATGTCTTGCAGAACTAAGAGTGTCATGTTAAAAAAAAAAAAAAAAGTATAGTCATGTAAACCACCTGCAGCAAACTAAACAATAACTGACCACTTCCACTAGGGGGCTCTGTTGTCATGTATTAACGAGCATATCAATGCCTTGTCAATACCGCAGTGGTTTGTATAATATATATATATATATATATATATATATATATATATATATATATATATATATATATATATATATATATATATCACAAACATTTACTTTACTTACTGAGAACCTATTTTGCAATGAACACTATAGTTTTACAGGCAAGTTTCTTTTCCAAAAATACAAATCTCCTCAGTAAACCCACCTTTATTACTGTGTCACAGAGAAAAAAACACACAACTGTGCATGCACTGTGTGGCCTTGGCAATATAATGAATCAGGAAATTGGCTGCAAAACACAGATGCTGCATTATTACAGTTCATTATTATCAAAACTACAGAAGTGCTGTTTAAATCAGTGTGTTATTTCTGACCTGTCATCAAGTGTGTTTCGGACAATGTGAATATTTCTGAATGACTCACTTACCCCATTGATCTGTTCATTGTGGATCTTAAATGCATCTGTAACCCAATCCTAGACTGACTGGCCTAAGTATGGATTTCCCCTCACTTTGCTTGGGTAGTGAGTGAGCATGTGTGTATGTTCCTGATATTATATGTAGTGGACAGACTGTCTAAAAGCATTCCTCCTAATATGTGCACAGCATTCCTTATTGAGATAGCTGGAAGCTGAAAAACTAAAAACATATCATCATCATCATAGCCATCATTGTCTGTTCTCTGAATCATCAGGTGTAGTATCATTCTGTTTTTCAAGATTACATATGGCTTCAAAACCTAGTGCAAAAATATTGACACCAGAGATTAAGTTGCAATAACATAATGCAAATAAATACGGGAAGGCTGTTCCTTATCCTGGATTACAGGGATCATATCTCATTTGATGTCATATTATTGATTGATTTTTGTTTTTATTTTAATCAAGGGAGCACAATACTCGGATTAACCTATACGCACATTACGCTAGAGCATAGGGCCCCCAGCCAAATTGGGGCCCAAGCAAGGTTGCGTTTGTTGGGGACATTTATCTATATATAATTATTTTCTGTGTAATAATCTGCTGCTATTGTATATATACTAGCTGCTGGACTTTCTGCTAAACTAACAAAACCACTGACCCATTATCCCCAGTGGATGCTATGCACTTGCTGATGCTTTTGCACTTTACTGCCTGGGACTGAAGCTTTTTTTTATGTCTGTGATCCAAATTGCATCATTTTGTGTTCTACAGCTATGGCCAAAAGTTTTGCATCACCAAGATGTAGATCGGTTAAAATTCCAAGCCAAGCTGTGCTAAGATAAGGAGCTGAGAGAGAGGAGTGTTAGCCTATCAGATTCAGCTCCATACCATCTTGGCCAAATAAAATCATCTGTGGGAGGGACAGGGAGATGAGCAGGCTGGGGGTGAATGTGGAGAGAGAGAGAGAGAGAGAAAGAGAGAGAGAGAGAGAGAGAGAGAGAGAGAGAGAGAGAGAGAGAGAGAGAGAGAGGAGCAGGAAGACAGATATTTTAGTTTAACAATTAAAAGCCCTAACTAGCACAGTTAAATATAACGCAAATTATATTAACTGCATTTATTTTCTTTTGGGTACATTTTGTTTATTTTTATTTATGTGCATCGTAATACAGCTCTGTGTTAGAACAAATGGCGAATGCATGTAGTTATATTCGCCTTAATTGTTAGAGTTTCGGCGTTCCAGATCAACAACCGGACAGCCACCTGGGTGACCTGGGTTAAAGCACAGTGTGTCCTCCGGCAACATTGGATCATTCAAAGAAAGGAAAATATAAAGCAGGAGCTTTATATTCGTCCACACAGCAGTTTCCCACTACTGTCGGGTAGCCTGCCTGGTGACAGGTTGTGTTTGTGAGTACTGAAATACACCGCACCTATGGCTAGCTAGTTCTCACTTTTCCCCAGGGTATTGGTACATTTCATTTCAGCCTGTAAGCCTAGGTAAACACAGCTCAGTTTGTGTAGTGAGCCTAGGACTGTCAGCAGTACATTTCTGTACTCAATATATTCTAAAATCTCAGATATCCGCAAACTCTTTAACACCTCTCCCTCCCCCGCACCCCCTCCTGCTCCAACCCCTACACCCACTGCATCCCCTACTAACTCACCCTCCTTCTCCACCTTCTCGCCCCTCTCAGACTCTGACCTCTCCTCCCTGCTCCAGGGTCACAAACCCACCACGTGTGCCCTGGACCCCCTCCCCACTCACCTCTTTCAAGCTGCTGCTCCTGCTCTACTTCCCTTCATCTCCCCCTTCTCAACACCTCTCTCCTTTCTGGTCTCTTTCCCTCTGCCTTCAAAAAAGCCTCTATCACTCCCCTCCTCAAAAACCTACCCTCGACCCCACCTCCCTCCAGAGCTACCGTCCTGTCTCCCTCCTACCCTTCCTCTCCAAAACCCTCGAGCGGAATGTACACCGCCAGCTCTCTGCTTTCCTGTCCAACCACTCTCTGCTCGACCCTCTCCAATCTGGCTTCTGCTCTGCTCACTCCACTGAAACCACCCTCCTGTCTGTCACCAACTCACTAAAGTCTGCCCGAGTTGCCTCTCTCTCCTCTGTCCTAGTTCTCCTCGACCTCTCAGAGTTTCTGAGATGCATTGAGAGACTGCTCCATCGGACTACGAAGAGAGGGGGTGAGGGTTGACAGAGTGAGGATTGAATAGCTGATCCGGGGGGCCTAACCCAGAGATCTAAAAATGATCCACCTACCTTTACGAGAGAGGAAAGAAAGCCTGCCATTTTTCTTGACCCTGTAGGGTTTGCGATAAACTTTCTAGGTGCTTGTTCTTGTGGCACGGCCCAACCTCTGCGCTAACGTGGATACTGCCAGGTTTGGAGAGCTGCAGGACCAAGTGAAGACACTGGAACATGGCATGGTAATGTTGCTGACCTGTCTTTTGAGGGAAGCAGACTGCCAGCACAGATGAAGCAACTCAAAGAGCTACAACAAGCTGTGGCTTCTTTATTGATGCGTTAAACTGCTGATGCTAAACCAGCGACAGCCCCCCCCCCCCCAATCCCAAGTGGGAGAAACCATGACTGTCCCAACACGGGTTGAGAGGTGAAGTTTTGCAATGCAGTAAAGGATCCAAAGCGGGTTGTCAGACAGTTGCTACAAGTTGAAAACGAGTGATGAGGCCAGTAATGGGGCAGACTGCGTCTCCCCAGATCAAACGCTCCAGTATGAATGCCCGTCCCGAGCCAGCTATGCCATTGGGGATCCTCAAGGGCTTGCATCAACAGTGCAGTTGAAAGCCAACAGGACTGGATGTAGAGCCCTGTTGGACAGCGGGTCTCAGGTAACCATCATTTTTGTAAGGTGGTACCAGATGCATCTCAGCAACATTCCCAGACATTTGGTGGAAGGCCTTGCCATATGTGGACTAAGTGAGTCCCGTTACCCCTATGGTGTATGTGATTCTGGAGATGGAGTTCCCCGCTGCTGTTGCTGGGGTGAAGGAAACAGTTGAAGTGCTGGCTTTAGTTTGCCCAGAGGCCAAAGGACACAACCAGTTCCCAGTGATTATTGGTACAAATGCTAGTTTCTTTGGTTGACTGGCTAAACTGTGCAAAGCAACGGCAGGGCCGGACTTCATAAAGACACTTAAAATCCACCCCTGTGTGCCGAAGCCTAGCGACTGTTCCAGAAAGAACAGTCGAATGATGGGAATGAAAGGCCGCTGAGGTATTTAATGTGGAAAGGAGCTGTCCAAGTGATGTTCCAGCCTGGAAGAGAATGCTGTCTCAGTTTTAAAGAGAATGTATGTGCTGGCTAAAGGAAGGAATCCTAATGGTAGATCCTCCATATGACGCACCACTGCCCGAGGGATTATCACTGCAGAGGACTGTGATGCCAGCGAACACAGTAAACGCCAATCGGATAGCGGTGAATGTAAAAAAAAACTAATCTCAGAAAGATTGAATACAGGAATGGTGTTGGCCCAGGTATTTAAAGCCGATACTGTGGCTGGACCGGTGAAGAATGGAAAGGCGGTTTCCAATATTGACTCTACCACCTTTAATTTTGGGGATTCTCCCATTCCCCCAGTGGAAGGAACGGTAATGTCTAAGATGATGGAACAAGCTGGGGTGTTCTCATCCCATGAGTGGATGTAGGACTGGCGAAGGGAGTAGAGCATTCCATTTGTCTCAGCGACCCCAAGCCCTTTTGCGAATGGTCCCTGTATTTGACTCCAGCAGACATAGAAGATGTTCGCCGACATCTGCAAGAACTGCTCTCAGCTGGGATAATCTCCAAGTCCAGAAGTCCATACGCATTGCCCATAGTGGTAGCACGCACAAAGAATGGGTCTGTGTGTATGTGCACAGACTATCGAACCCTCAACAGCTGCACTATCCCAGACCTATGCCTTGCATTGATGAGGCCCTGGACAGCCTTTCAAGCAGCCACTGGTTTTCAGTCTTAGACCTATGCAGTGGGTATTATATTATCAGATTGCCATGAAGCCAGAGGATAAAGAGCAAACTGCTTTCATCTGCCCCTTGGGGTTATTTCAATTTGAACATATGCCCCAAGGCATCACTGGCGCCCCAGCCACTTTCCAACGGCTGATGGAGAAGGCAGTAGGTGATATCTTGATGATCTTATAGTCTTTAGGAAAATGCTAGTCGAGCATGAGGAGTGACTGTTGAAGGTGTTGGACAGTCTAGAAGAGTATGATCGCTCGATAAATGCCAGTTTTGCCAGCCGAAGGTACGCTATGTGGGCCACATAGTGCCTGAAGACCCTGTGGGCCTTTTTGGGGTTCTACGCTTGTTACCATCATTTCATTCAGGGATACTCTTCGATCATTAAGCCCTTGACAGATCTGACGTAAGGCTATCCCTCAGCACAGAAAGTCTTTTGGCAATGGATGGAACAATAACTGAAGACGCGTTCTGCTCTGTTGTCAATGGCCTGATAAATGCACCAGTACTAACCTTTGCAGACAGCTATAAGCCCTATGTCCTCTACACAGATGGTAGCCTAGACAGACTAGGGGCCGTAATTTATCAGGGGCACCCAGAAGGAATGCGGCCAGTGGCGTTCGCGAGCCAGAAGTTGTTTGACACAGAGCAACGATACCCTGCCCATCAGCTGGAGTTCCTGGCCCTTAAGTGGGCTGTAGTGGACAAGTTCCATGACTATCTCTATGGGATCCGTTTTGAAGCGTGTACTGATAATAATCTTTTAACGTATGTGCTCACATCAGCAAAGCTGAACTCCACAGGACGTCCATGGCTAGCAGCCTTAGCCACTTACAGCTTCAGTTTGTGTTACCGGCCGGGGCATTCCAGTAGATGCGGATGCCTTGTCTCATCGCACCGGTGAGTCCCGTGAGATGGAAGATTGGATCTAAAAGCAGTCTGCCCATTGATTGGAGTGGACGAGCACTCCCAGTGCTGGATTAACAGATGCGTTGACCAGTTGGTTCTGTCGCCATATGTCATTCTTGAAGTCTACTCCTGCACCATCAGTTTGGGCCCTGCCCCCATTCCAACCATGGACCAAGGGAGAACTGATGTCTGCGCACCAGAAAGGTCCTGTAATAGGTGAGATGTGGGCGGCAAAGAATCAGAGCAAACCACCCAGCACTGTCATCTCAAATCACCCTACAAGACTGGTAACACCTAGAGATGGACTATGGGGTACTTTATTAGTTATAGTGCATGATAAAGTGGCTGTAAGTGTAGGAATCATACTCAATTTACACATTCATTTGTTTCAGTTTAGGGGCAAATTTAAAAAAAAAAAACTGTCCTGACTCAAATGTTACAATCTTTCTCTTTAAATAGGGGTTTGGAATTTTAGAAAAAAAAGGTAGGTAATGGTAAACATAAGAACATAAGAAAGTTTACAAATGAGAGGAGGCTATTCGGCCCATCTTGCTCGTTTGGTTGTTAGGAGCTTATTAATCCCAGAATCTCGTCAAGCAGCGTCTTGAAGGATCCCAGGGTGTCAGCTTCAACAACATTACATTAGGAAAATGGTTGGTTCCAGACCCTCACAATTCTCTGTGTAAAAAAATGCCTCCTCTTTTCTGTTCTGAATGCCCCTTTATCTAATCTCCATTTGTGACCCCTGGTCCTTGTTTCTTTTTTCAGGTTGGAAATGTCCCCTGGGTCGACATTGTCAATACCTTTTAGAATTTTGAATGCTTGAGTCAGATCACCGCGTAGTCTTCTTTGTTCAAGACTGAACAGATTCAATTCTTTTAGCCTGTCTGCATACAACACGCCTTTTAAACCCGGGATAATTCTTCTTTGCACTCTTTCTAGAGCAGCAATATCCTTTTTGTAACAAGGTGACCAGAGCTGAACACAATATTCTAGATGAGGTCTTACTAATGCATTGTAAAGTTTTAACATTACTTCCCTTGATTTAAATTCAACACTTTTCACAATTTACCTGAGCATCTTGTTGGCCTTTTTTATAGCTTCCCCACATTGACTAGATGAAAACATTTCTGAGTCAACATAAACTCCTAGGTCTTTGTCATAGATTCCTTCTTCAATTTCAGTATCTCCCATATGATATTTATAATGCACATGTTTATTGCCTGTGTGCAGTACCTTACACTTTTCTCTATTAAATGTCATTTGCCATGTGTCTGCCCAGTTCTGAATGCTGTCTAGATCATTTTCAATGACCTTTGCTGCTGCAACAGTGTTTGCCGCCACTCCTATAATCAGTACTTTCTGTTTTCTATATGTTAACCACTCCCTAATCCATGTGCATGTTGCATCCTCAAAAAAATCAAGCAGGTTAGTTAGACACGATCTCCCTTTCCTAAAACCATGCTGTCTCCCAGGATATTGTTACCATATAGGTAATTTTCCATTTTGGATCTTATTATAGTTTCCATAAGTTTACATATAATAGAAGTCAGGCTTATTGGTCTGTAGTTACCTGGTTCGGTTGTGTCACCCTTTTTGTGGATCGGTATTATGTTTGCAATTCTCCAGTCTGTACAACCCCTGTGTCAAGAGACTGTTGCATGATCTTGGTTAGTGGTAAATAACTTTTTTCATTTCTTTGAGTACTATTGGGAGGATCTCATCCGGTCCGGGGGATTTGTTTATTTTAAGAGCTCCTAGTCCCTTTTAAACGTTCTATAAAGTGCCTTTTTTTCACTGAATATTTTCGCTGAACGTGTACAATGGGGGAGGAGAGCAGGAGGCTGAAGATAATTCAAATGTGGATGTCTGCAGCTGGCAAGAAGTATTTAAGTCGGTAGAACTTTCTTCTCTCCCTTCTTACAACTCTATTGAAAAGCTGCTAGTGGTCCGGAGTAGGGATGCTTCATAAAGTCGAATGAAACCTGCTGAATAATGTTATGTCAACATACTGAATTACATACCGCTTTGTAGTTTTTCATATGCTTAAAGAAAAACATGCAACAATTAAAAAATGTGGCATTTGGAAATCTAACATGAAATACTATACTACTATTATGGCTTCTGGTAGACTTTTGCGATATAATTTCGTAGTTTCTTTGATTAAGTGATGTTAAACAAAATATCTAAATTATGTTCATATAGGTGTTTTTTTTTTGTCTCAATCCTAAAATTCTAGATGCAAAACTTGTGGCCATAGCTGCAACTATAAATTAGTTAATAATCCTTCAAGGTGTAACCACAAAAAGAGAAAATATAGCATTACAGCATTAACAAGACCCTTATTGTTTATCTGTTGATCTTTTCCAGTGTTTGGAATGCCTCATGTAAGGCTCTTCTGTAGTGTTTCCATTTCAAGTCAATTTTCCTACCACCATTAACATTAGTTTTTGTATGCCTTCTCACTTAGAATAGTTCATTTTTTCAAGACTGATACAAGCACATCATCAAAACTTCACTTAATGTATATAAGCTTTTTCACAAGTCATGAGTATTTCACCTTAGGATTCCTTGGTTCGAATCTGACTGGGGGACGACTGGGTAAAATGAGTATTAATATAAAACAATCATACAATTCTGCACATTGCTTGAGAGAGGCTCAGAACAGAATGCCAGGATTTGATAATCTTGGATTCTGAGATGAATCTCTCATTTTGCCTACTGACACTGTGCCTTACTGTGGCAAAGGCCATAGTCCAGCTCATGCCCAGTATGCTCAATATCGTGTCATCCCTAAACATCCAAAGCCAATTGAAAGAGTGAGCAACCTGACATTGTACAACACAATGAATTAACATAAATTACTTTTGTCTATCTGCAGTTATAAATGGAAGAACAGGAAATGAATGCATCCCCATCTCGTAAGACAAGCAGAGTTGAGCAGGTGGTAGGAAGATGGCTCCGTCGGTCAAGAGATAATTCCCATCGGTAAGTCTTTAACTGAGTATTGTAAACACATGCAGGAAACAGCTAAGACCATGAAAACAAATAGTGTCACAAATAGCTGTATTGCACTTTATATGAGACTGATAGCACTATTTTAGTGGTCCGCAAGGGTGGTATTTGATATGCAAACCATATTCACTTAAGGGTGCTAACAATTCTGAGTCTGTTTGCGTTGTATGGGACGAGGCCACTGATTACCAAAGCAACTGTGTTTTGTACATTATTTTCATCCCCCAGAGCTTCACAACTGCCAGTTCAGAGGAACTTAATGCTCACTTAGCAGATACATTGCATCTTGACTCTAACCACACAACAGTAGTAGGTCAGGATATCATTAAGACACTGTGGCAAAGTGGTAAGTGGTACGTGCAGGTGCAGGGGTGATGCAGTGCAGTAATGAAACACAGAGAGTTATAATCCAGTTTGGAACAGTTTTTAATTGTATCCAGGTCTGGTGACCAAATAATAATCCCTGGCAATACACAGCAATGTGTAGTGCACGGAGTAAATAACAACAGGGTTACAGTCCCAAATAATAAACACGAATATCCGTCCCACAGTATACTAACACGGTCACCAGTCCTGGGTGCATACAGTAGTGCTCGTGGTGGGTGATAACAATTAAACAGTGACTGTAGTATAGTGTTGCTCCGGGTACTGCTGGCCCAAGGTGACAGCTCCAGAGACGTGTTATTATTTGTTTATTTAGCAGACGCCTTTATCCAAGGCGACTTACAGAGACTAGGGTGTGTGAACTTCGCATTAGCTGCAGAGTCATTTACAACTACGTCTCACCCGAAAGACGGAGCACAAGGAGGTTAAGTGACTTGCTCAGGGTCACACAATGAGTCAGTGGCTGAGGTGGGATTTGAACCGAGGACCTCCTGGTTACAAGCCCATTTTTTTAACCACTGGACCACACAGCCTCCATGTTAGCCGTCTAGTGAATTTCACAAAAACAAGACAATTACTAACAATGACAAAACAAACAAAACACTCACAAACTCGTTTCAGTTTTTAAAGGGGTTTCTCCCGGTCCTTCCAGTTCCTTGCTTCCTGAACCAAGCGAAGGAAAAGATTTGCGATACTCCGTCCCCTTTATGCTATCACGCATTACCCCTTGGTAAATGAGTGCAGCTGTCTCTACTGTCTGCAGCTGCTACATCGTTTACCTTCCAGGTCAATACGTTCCTGCAAGAGTCTCGTCTTCCTCCAGACTGACCGACTTCCCAGCCCGGGGAAAGAACTGTCAGGTCAGCCCGTCCAAAGACTTCTCCTTTCGCTGCTTAGCGTCCTCACAGGTCGGGAGGGAGATTTACAACTAAAACTCATTGTATTTCTGTCACAGACGCTTGTGGAGAATGGCATTGATTTCAATTGGGCGTCTGCCTTTGTAATAATAGACAATGCAACAGAGGGAGAAACACTAGCTGTTTACGTCTATGCTTAGTTGTATACAATGTTTGTTTTTTATTATTAATATATATTTTTTAGATTGTGTTATATCATTTACTAAAAATTTAAAACGTCATAAAAAAATAATTTCTACATACTACTACAGGGGTGGCCAACCGGCATCTCCCAAGCCGCATGCAGCTCTTTAATCCACTACATGCGGCTCTGTCGAAGGGGCATAATGTAGAACATACTATCACAGTAGCAAAGAATAACGAATATCTCCCGTGCTGTGCAGAAAACTGTCATTGCCAAAAACTGTCGCCTCTGCTGTTCTGCGCACGCACATATGGGTCAAAAGTCGAGACGTCATCTAGCTGCCGAAACCAATCGCAAAACAGAACCAATCGCATGCCTAGTAGGCCTATTTAAAAAATATATATATATATTTGACGGAATTGTATTTTGCACTCATCTCGGTAATGTCCAGCATTCTGTATTAAGTAGGCTAGTCCTGAAGATGGAAGGAAAATGTAAACGCAAGCGAAAATATGAGGATTAAAACTTTTTCAGCGGAGTGGGAGATTTTATATTTTTTTATTGAGCGCAATGGGAAACACTGTGTCTGATATGCCAAACTTCTTTGGCACAGTTCAAATCTGGTAATCTGCAGCGCCATTTCACCACACACCATGCGAACATCGATCGGGAATTTCCAAAAGGTACTGAACTCCGCACACACAAACTCAAAACATTGAAAAAAGCCAAATACAAAAACAGACTCAAGTGTTCAGTAAATTTACCAAGCACTATCAAACAGTAACACTCGCCTCCTATCAAGTCGCTTGGAACATAGCTTGTGCTAAAAAAACATACTGCGAAGGCGAGTTTGTTAAAAAATGCCTCGCAGATGTTATTTCCATTGTGTCTCCAGAAGACGATAATCTGAAAAGAACGATCTCTGACCTTCAACTCTCGCACCATACAGTTGAACGCAGAATTTCTGACATAAACGATGCCATTGAATCACAGTTGTATTCGGAGCTTCAGAAATGCGAGTACCTCAGCATTGCACTGGACGAGTCATGTGATGTACAGGACAACCCGCAGTTAGCAATATTCGTACTGACTGTGTCAGATTAGTGTGTAATAAACGAGGAACTCCTGGATATCGTACCATTAAAAGACAGAACCCGTGGCATTGATGTAAAAGAGCACTGATGGCAGTTGTTGCAAAAAACAACCTACCTTTACAAAAACTTACGGCAATTGCAACGGATGGGGCTGCATCTATGCTCGGGTCTGTAAATGGATTTGTGGGGCTATGTAAGGCTGACGACAGCTTCCCTGAATTCTGGACGTTCCACTGCATCATTCATCGGGAGCAACTGGTGTCGAAAACGCTGAATTTAGACCATGTCATGAATCCCGTGCTGGAAATTGTCGAAAGCTCTCAACCACAGACAATTCAAGATTCTCATTGATGAGCTTGAAGACGACCTTCCCGGGGACCTGCCGCTTCACTGTACTGTGAGATGGCTTTCAAGAGGTAAAGTGATGCCGCGTTTTCTTGAGTTGTTGGACGCTGAAACTGTTCATGGAGGAGAAGCACAAAGATTATCCCGAGCTATCAGACCCCCAGTGGGTTTTGGATTTGGCATTTCTCGTGGACATGTTGCGTCATTTGGACAGACTTAACCTGGATTTACAGGGGAAGTCAAAATTGCTGCCTGACCTTGTGCAAAGTGTGTTTGCATTCATGAACAAACTCAAGCTCTTCAGGACTCAACTTCAAAGGGGGGAACTGACACATTTTCCTTCAGTGTTGCAAACAAGTGAACAAGCATCAGTACTTGAAAAACTGCAGGATGCTTTTGTGGAAAGATTTCGTGATCTACAGCTGAAAAGGCCCCAGATTAAATTCCTCATCGACCTTTACAAGTGTAAAAGCAGCTTTTCTTGTTCAGGGTGGATGTTCGGAATGAGGAACGTGAGCGAGCGAGAATCTAAAACGAAAGTGAAAAGAAAAGAAAACAATTGCTAGCTGTGCTGGGAAGCACCAGCACGTTACTTGTTTGTGTTCGTGATTTGTTTTTGTTAAACCTTTTATTTTTTTACTTTTTTTGTTTTTTGTTAAAATATTGATTTTATTTTTGGTTTTGAATAAAAATGGCGCCACAGTGCACTTTTCACCCGTAGTACCTGTGTGTGTGTGTACTACAGTGCCTTGCGAAAGTATTCGGCCCCCTTGAACTTTGCGACCTTTTGCCACATTTCAGGCTTCAAACATAAAGATATGAAACTGTAATTTTTTGTGAAGAATCAACAACAAGTGGGACACAATCATGAAATGGAACGAAATTTATTGGATATTTCAAACTTTTTTAACAAATAAAAAACTGAAAAATTGGGCGTGCAAAATTATTCAGCCCCCTTAAGTTAATACTTTGTAGCGCCACCTTTTGCTGCGATTACAGCTGTAAGTCGCTTGGGGTATGTCTCTATCAGTTTTGCACATCGAGAGACTGAAATTTTTGCCCATTCCTCCTTGCAAAACAGCTCGAGCTCAGTGAGGTTGGATGGAGAGCATTTGTGAACAGCAGTTTTCAGTTCTTTCCACAGATTCTCGATTGGATTCAGGTCTGGACTTTGACTTGGCCATTCTAACACCTGGATATGTTTATTTGTGAACCATTCCATTGTAGATATTGCTTTATGTTTTGGATCATTGTCTTGTTGGAAGACAAATCTCCGTCCCAGTCTCAGGTCTTTTGCAGACTCCATCAGGTTTTCTTCCAGAATGGTCCTGTATTTGGCTCCATCCATCTTCCCATCAATTTTAACCATCTTCCCTGTCCCTGCTGAAGAAAAGCAGGCCCAAACCATGATGCTGCCACCACCATGTTTGACAGTGGGGATGGTGTGTTCAGGGTGATGAGCTGTGTTGCTTTTACGCCAAACATAACGTTTTGCATTGTTGCCAAAAAGTTCGATTTTGGTTTCATCTGACCAGAGCACCTTCTTCCACATGTTTGGTGTGTCTCCCAGGTGGCTTGTGGCAAACTATAAACGACACTTTTTATGGATATCTTTAAGAAATGGCTTTCTTCTTGCCACTCTTCCATAAAGGCCAGATTTGTGCAGTATACGACTGATTGTTGTCCTATGGACAGAGTCTCCCACCTCAGCTGTAGATCTCTGCAGTTCATCCAGAGTGATCATGGGCCTCTTGGCTGCATCTCTGATCAGTCTTCTCCTTGTATGAGCTGAAAGTTTAGAGGGACGGCCAGGTCTTGGTAGGTTTTCAGTGGTCTGATACTCCTTCCATTTCAATATTATCGCTTGCACAGTGCTCCTTGGGATGTTTAAAGCTTGGGAAATCTTTTTGTATCCAAATCCGGCTTTAAACTTCTCCACAACAGTATCTCGGACCTGCCTGGTGTGTTGCTTGTTCTTCATGATGCTCTCTGCGCTTTAAACGGACCTCTGAGACTATCACAGTGGAGGTGCATTTATACGGAGACTTGATTACACACAGGTGGATTCTATTTATCATCATTAGTCATTTAGGTCAACATTGGATCATTCAGAGATCCTCACTGAACTTCTGGAGAGAGTTTGCTGCACTGAAAGTAAAGGGGCTGAATAATTTTGCACGCCCAATTTTTCAGTTTTTTATTTGTTAAAAAAGTTTGAAATATCCAATAAATTTTGTTCCACTTCATGATTGTGTCCCACTTGTTGTTGATTCTTCACAAAAAATTACAGTTTCATATCTTTATGTTTGAAGCCTGAAATGTGGCAAAAGGTCGCAAAGTTCAAGGGGGCCGAATACTTTCGCAAGGCACTGTATATGTAGTATAATACTTTATTATATGTCGAAAACTAATTATTACAATCTAATACAATCTATTTCACATTTTTGTAACTTTTATAATAAAATAAAGTATTTTACTTAACAAGATTTGTCTGTTTTGTTTGTTAACATTGAATTAAACCAAAGTTGAATATTTTCTAAAACATTAAGTCATATGTCACAAGAATCCTGTTTATAGCCAGAATTCTTTGATTACTGTAGAATACATATTCATGTGGTCAGTGTAACCTTTGATTCTACTTAAATATGAATGTTGTTTTTATGGTGCTATAGAAGGATATTGTGGTAAAACCCTAGATCATTTATAATAAAAAAGATGTGCCTCGAGATGCTATTCACAAACATGTATATTAATGATTTTTGCTTACAATAACTTTATCATAAATAGAATCCACATCGTGAATCGCTACACAGTCCTGCAGACTGATTCTCAAACCTTGTTCTAAACCTTGTTGTTTTACTTTAACCAATGTAACTGGTTATAAAAAAGGGGGGAAAATTGTTTAAAAACGTCACTTTATTTTCTGAAGCACCAGGTGTCGATCACTTCCTTCCACAATGGTCATCTGCTAACTGGTGTAGCAGGGCACGTTTGGTTCCTTGGCAGAGGTCTTCTCAGAAGAGCCCAGATGATGTAGGCATTTATTATTGCTATGTTCAGCATCCCCCAGAATACATAGTTCCACCACTTGTGACCAGTGCGACCTACTTTATAGTAGCTTCTAAACTGATCGAGATGATCCACATCACCCGTCTTTACATTATAATCAAGGACCATTTGTGGAACTGAAATCCTGTCATCTGGTCTGAACCTGGTTCGGGGTTTTTCAGCATCAGCTCTGTCACTATTGGTGGCAATGCTATACACATCTCACAGTGATGCCATCATCATTGCTCCACTTTATACTTTCCCCTTGATGCAGCTTCCCTTGCTGGATTTGTTTGGGAAAATGCTGTCTGTTCGGCCTGGCTGTACCACAATAATAGGTGTCAGTATGCAACAAATCTCTTGCAAGTGTGACATGAGAAAAAAGTTGTCAGCATAGACATGGTGTGACAAAAGATATTTTTTTAAAAGCTGCATGACCACACTGTAAACTTGTCCCAGACCTGCACATTCACCTTCCGGCTGCCCATGACCACTGTAGACTGTAAAAGCCAGGCAGTAACCAGTAAGAGAGTCACACAATCACCAAACTTCACAGGTTTCTTTGACGTGTATTGCTTTCATTGTAACCTGCCATCAAATTTAATCATTGCCTCATCAATGGCCAGAAGTTTGAGCAACAGGCGGACTTTGTCAAGTTTATCTGGATCATTAGGCGTGGTTGGATCACTGCAGTGCATTTACTTGCATAGTTGCTCATACCAATTGTGTGTCATTCTACTGGCAACATATGGCACCCGGAGGGCAGGGTCTGAGCTCCAGTAATCGGTGTAAGCTGGTAAGCGGTAAATGCCCATCAAGATATTTATGCCAATAAATGGTCTTATTTCAGATTCACCTGTCTCACACCAGGTAGGATCTGATGAAGCAAAAGGTCGGTTAGGATCTGGTATCTGTGGTGGCTTTTTGTCTGCAGCACACAAATTTGCATTTTGTGCCAGATCAATGAAAAAACTACTCCAACCATTTCTAAAAACAGTTCCAACTCTGTGACTGCGCTGGTCTTTGGACCTGACTGAGCATGATAAGGGTATATCATGGGTCTGGAAACATCAGATTCCCATTATCTCCGTCGGACCTGAGGACCTAGTGATGATGTTAGCCCCTCATCTGAACTTTCACTGTCACTGTCCCTGTCACTCTCACTTTCTAACTGACTGGGATGATATGATGCATCACTAAGGCTGTAAGAAAATCGTGATTTTTTTATCAAGAAGTTGCAGCCACTGTGTATTAAAGTTGCGGTTTCGGCGTGGTCATAAATATAAACAGTTTGCACGTATATATACTTGCTTTCAAGATGAATTTTTAAGAAAAAAACATACAAATAGATACCCAGAACATAAGTTTTTAAGACTTTGTCTTTATCACCATTTGAAATAAAATGTTTTACGCTGTGTTTCATTACAAGTGAAGAGTTGCAGCTAACAATAATGACGCATCACATACAGTACTTGCATAACAGTTAAAAGCTCACTCACAAAATTGAACAGCCACTACATAATTTGCAAAACGGCAATAAACCTTCAGTCACAAAATTTAACAGTAAGTAAGTACAGAACTTGCATCATGGCCCACAGTCTTCTTTCCCGTTGCTTACTATAGCAATGGGAAAGAAGATCACTGATTGGCTAGAGAGGATGACAAGGCATACCAATCCGCCACTAGCAAAAGACAATGTGAGAGTGACGTTTCCTTTTCTGTTTCAGTTTCAGTTTTCAGCATTATTTTGCAACGAAATTCCACATACATAATAGAAGCACTGTAGTCACGTTAAAAGTTGCGGCAACTATAAAAAGTTGTGGTTTGTGTTAAAAGTTTCGGTTTCCGCAACAAATTCATGGCCCGCGATTTTCTTACAGCTTATTGCATCACAGTCTGACTCCAAAAGACAATCCTGTGAAACACAACACACAGAAACTGTGCACAACTCTGCAATCACCAGCAATATAAGCACTATTGAGTATGCAAAAAAAATCAAGGCTCAGACATAACATAACTACTAGTCTTTATTTTGTAAAACAAAAAGCAGCATATTATGTGTCTTTTTTTATTATTGAAATTCAATTTACACCAAACAAACAGAAATATACATATAAAACACAGCGCTCATGCATAAAAACATTGTTCTATACAACAAAACAACAACATACAGAGCATATATATATATATATACACTACCGGTCAAAAGTTTTAGAACACCTCCATTTTTCCAGTTTTTATTGAAATTTACGCAGTTTAATGTCTCAATGTACTCTGAAATTAAAGCATAGAACAAATAAACAATTGGAGATAAAAAATAAATCATGGAATCGTTTTGTTTAACAAAATTTAATCTAAATTTTTGACTCATCAAAGTAGCCACCTTTTGCAGATATAACAGCCGAACACACTCGTGGCATTCTTTCTACAATGGAAATCAAATATTGTTCGGAAAGTTCTTCCCAACACTGTTGCAGAAGTTCCCACAAATGTGTTGCACTTGTAGGTTGCTTTGCTTTCACCCTTCTGTCGAGTTCATCCCAAACCAGCTCGATGAGGTTTAAGTCTGGAGACTGTGCTGGCCATTCCATGATTTGAAGCTTACCGTCTTGTTCTTTTCTTCTAAGGAATGTGACATGGCTGGTGGCGCCGTGCACGTTATTTTTTTGTGAGATAACCGGGTGACTGGTAGAACCTTGTGAAAGAGAGGCCGGACAACAGGAATGCAAGCAACGGTAGGTTTTATTGTTTATTCCTTCCTGTGGGAGAAAGACGAGGCAAATAAAACTGCTACCAAAGCTAGGGGTAAATCCCAAAGAAAGTTCAAATAATAAGTGCCGAAAGAATAACAGAAAACGTTCCTCTTTGAACTGGTGTCCAGAGTGTTCCCCAACCGTCCACTTAAACCTCCTGGTGTGGAACGGTATGGTACGTATTTGGAACTCAGTCCTGGAAGTTTACTGCTTTAGGTATCCGTCGACCAGCAGATTGCGCTGTTGAGTCAGCACTCCCAAGTATGTATTTGTAATCCTCTGCTTGGAAGCAGCAGCTCCTCTCCAGTGCGGCCCCTCCTGGAGTTCAGCGGTAGTGCACTCTCCCTGGCTCTCTACTGTCCCTCCTGGGACTACGTGGAACCAGAAGCTCTGTGCACTTATAGTCCAAACAGTGTATGGATCTGAACAACTCTGGAAGTTAATTAAGTCTTTTGTTAGTTGGTGGTTTCAGTTTCGTTCCTTTTCTAAAACCACTTGTTTCTCTCTCTCATAGCTTATACTCCGTTGCTGGAGAAAACGTGTATTAAAACCACAGTGCTTATTCCTCCGTGTTCCCAGGCCGTTTGGAACACTGTGCAGTTTCTTTGGTATTACTGTACTCCTTAGAGAACTATGTTGGTCTTGCAACAGGTTTGCAGCCTGTAACACACACAGTCCCGTTTTCTCTCCACAGTACTGAGAGCATTTAATCAAGACGGTTTTTACACACAACAACAGTCCGTATACTCGTGTCGTTTCCTTCTAACAATTCACGGTAGCTTGTTTCACTGCTTAACGTCGTGGCGGTTCTAGTGTACACAATACTAATGAACTTGAATAGCACTTTACCGTTGGAATTTCAAACACGTTGCATCTTCGCTTGTACATAACCACTTCCCCAGCTAGGTTCATATGCAAGCACAAGTTTTCAATAACAAATACTGCAACCTTGTTAACAGCATTTATAATATCAAGCGACTTACTTCGACATTTAACAATTTGACCAGAACAGTGCTTCGTTGTTCCATCGGTACGCAAGCGGGTTACAGCGTTCCACTTGCTTACTGTTTTTATCCAGGTCTTTGTTTTCAGCATGACTGAAAACTGGCTTTACAAACAGCGTTTCTTTTAAACTCCTTTTCCTATCCTTCCTTCTATCCTCCTCTCAGCCGATTTAAATACAGCCCCTACCCACAATGCATCACCTGGTTTCGCTATTCATTCTGGGTCTTGTAGTTATCTTTGCTTAACCCGTGTGCTGCATTAAAACCAAACTGACTATTTATTTTACGGCGTATTTTTCGATTGCCGTTTGTCTGTACACTAACGATATTCGCACTCTTTTTAACATTGTACCCTTGCTGTACCACCTTTCCTCCACAGGTAGTTCTGACATAGCCTGGAGGTATGTTTTGGGTCATTATCTTGCTGTAGGATGAACCCCTGACCAACTAGGCGTATACCAGAGGGTATTGCATGGCGCTGCAAAATACTGTGGTAGCAGTTTTGGTTCAGGGTGCCACTCACTCTGTGCAAGTCGCCGACTCTGGATCCAGCAAAAGAGCCCCAGACCATCACGCTTCCTCCTCCATGTTTGACAGTTGGTGTCACACACCGAGGAACCATCCTTTCGCCTACACGACGGCGTACAAAAACCCTGCGTGACGATCCAAAGATTTCAAATTATGATTCATCGGTCCATAAGACCTTCTTCCAGTCTTCAGTAGTCCACTGGCGGTGCTTCATGGCCCAGGCAAGCCTCTTTTTCTTATTTTGCCATCTTAGCAATGGCTTTCTTACTGCCACTCGACCTGTCAAACCTGCAGCTCTTCACAGTTGAAACTGAGACTTGCTTACTTCGACCAGTGTTAAGCTGTGCTTGAAGCTGTTGTCCTGTGAGCCGCCTATCACGCAAGCTGTTGACTCTCAGAAACTTTTCTTCTGTTGTGGCTTTGGGTCTGCCAGACCTCTTCCTGTCAGAGTTTCCTCCAGTTTCCAAGTGCCTTTTGATGGTGTAGGAAACTGTACTCACTGACACCTTGGCTTTCTTTGCAATTTCTCTAAAGGAAAGACCTACACTTTTAAGGGTTATAATGGTCTGTGTGTCTTCCTTTGTTAATTGCCTTTTTCTCGCCATTATGAGAGCAATATACTACTTCCTGCAGTACAATACTGTCCAAATAATGCTTAAGAGGGTGTAGGAACACAGTCTGTTCCAACACTGCTTTTATACAGACAGAGGGTTTGTAAGTAATCAACAAAAGTTGGGACACCTGTAGGAATTGTTAGCATCAACTTTCAAGGCTTAATTTACTTCCATTGCTGCAGAACAGCTGTAAGTTGTTAACCCATTACTTGTTCCCTGAAAAAGGCCTTTTTGTATAACTCTGAAATGTACATTATTTTTTCAGTTTTTGGTAACCTAAACTTTTTTTTTAAACCTCTGGCAGTTTACCGCTTACCTTCGTACCATTTCAGGTTATTCACTGGACTTGAACTGCTTAAATTTCAATAAAAACTGGAAAAATGGGGGTGTTCTAAAACTTTTGACTGGTAGTGTGTATATATATATATATATATATATATATATATATATATATATATATATATATATATATATATATATATATACACTGAACAAAAATATAAACGCAACATGTAAAGTGTAGGTGCCATGTTTCATGAGCTGAAATAAAAGATCCCAGAAATTTTCCATACGCATGAAAAGCTTATTTCTCTCAAATTTTGTGCACAAATTTGTTTACATCCCTGTTAGTGAGCATTTCTCCTTTGCCAAGATAATCCATCCACCTGACAGGTGTGGCATATCAAGAAGCTGATTAAACAGCATGATCATTACACAGGTGCACCTTGTGCTGGGGACAATAAAAGGCCACTAAAAAATGTGCAGTTTTGTCACACAACACAATGCCACAGATGTCTCAAGTTTTGAGGGAGCGTGCAATTGGCGTTCTGACTGCAGGAATGTCCACCAGAGCTGTTGCCAGAGAATTGAATGTTCATTTCTCTACCATAAGCCGCCTCCAACGTCTTTTTAGAGAAGTTGTCAGTACGTCAAACCGGCCTCACAACCGCAGACGTGTAACCACGCCAGCCCAGGACCTCCACATCCGGCTTCTTCACCTGCAGGATTGTCTGAGACCAGCCACTCAGACAGCAGATGAAACCGTGGGTTTGCACAACCGAAGAATTTCTGCACAAACTGTCAGAAACCGTCTCAGGGAAGCTCATCTGCGTGCTCGTCATCCTCACCAGGGTCTTGACTGCAGATTGGCGTTGTAACCGACTTCAGTGGGCAAATGCTCACCTTCGATGGCCACTGGCACGCTGGAGAAGTGTGCTCTTCACGGATGAATCCTGGTTTCAACTGTACCGGGCAGATGGCAGACAGTGTGTATGGCGTTGTGTGGGCGAGCGGTTTGCTGATGTCAACGTTGTGAACAGAGTGCCTCATGGTGGCGGTGGGGTTATGGTATGGGCAGGCATAAGCTACGGACAACGAACACAATTGCATTTTATCGATGGCAATTTGAATGCACACAGATACCGTGACGAGATCCTGAGGCCCATTGTCGTGCCATTCATCCGCCGGCATCACCTCATGTTTCAGCATGATAATGCACGGCCCCATGTCGCAAGGATCTGTACACAATTCCTGGAAGCTGAAAATGTCCCAGTTCTTCCATGGCCTGCATACTCACCAGACATGTCACCCATTGAGCATGTTTAGGATGCTCTGGATCGACATGACAGCGTGTTCCAGTTCCCGCCAATATCCAGCAACTTCGCACAGCCATTGAAGAGGAGTGGGACAACATTCCACAGGCCACAATCAACAGCCTGATCAACTGTATGCAAAGGAGATGTGTCGCGCTGCATGAGGCAAATGGTGGTCACACCAGATACTGACTGGTTTTCTGATCCACGCCCCTACCTTTTTTTTTTAAGGTATCTGTGACCAACAGATGCATATGTGTATTCCCAGTCATGTGAAATCCATAGATTAGGGTCGCATGAACTTATTTCAATTGACTGATTTCCTTATATGAACTGTAACTCTTTGAAATTGTTGCATGTTGCGTTTATATTTTTGTTCAGTGTATATATACAGTATATATATATATATATATATATATATATATATATATATATATATATATATATTTTTTTTTTGTTACATTGTTTTTAACATATGATTCAATTACTTATAAACAGCACATCATACAGTTTTCTTTTGGGATATAAGAAGGGCTTCTGTTTTTCAGGTTTTTATTAATTGTATTTTTCGGTGCTTATTTTTAGCTATTTTCGAGTTTTAGGTAAATAGTTTTTTTCGGGGCTTTCGTTTTTGATATACTTTATGAAATTAGTATTTTCCATTCACTTTTCAAAATGCTTGAATGTTTTTTTTTGTGTGTGTGTCAAAATATGTATAGTTACTCGACAGTACTAGCACACTTAAGTTGTACCTTCTTTCCTTTGCTGTCCCCGAAATCCCTATCTATGGTCACAGGCACATTCTTCTGGGGTTTTTGTGTGTAGGCATTTTTGTACATTTTGCCACAAGTCTGTTTTAAATCCTCCGTATCTTAACTGTAATACAGCTTTAAATCTCGCAAGCAGAGTCTCCAATAGAATTGTAGGAATGTGCTGTCACTCAGCAGCACTGGAAAATGCATTTATTATTATTTTTGTAGTAGTTTTTTTTTTTTTTTTATGGGAAAAGGGTAAAGTCAACATGAATAAATTAACCATTTCCACAGTTTTTTCCGGTGTTTATTGGCTATCCACCGATTTAATTCTTTTGTATTGGGGGTGTTTTATCGGGTTTTATCAGTTAAAACCGAAAATCAGAAGCCCTAGATATAAGTTTAGTATACCAGTGATATTTTCCTTAATTTAAACTCTTGAATACTTACTAGTCCATCTAAATCCATGTCTGAAGCAAACGAGAATGATTTGGGGTCGTTTTCTTCATCAGAATGAATTTCTCAAATCATCTCAACGGCAGTATCCACGTCTCTTAGGCGCACCCATCTTTGTTTTGGCATATTTCAAACACAGATAGCTTCAAAAGTTCAAATGTGAACATATGTCATTTCCACTTCCATAAGTGAATGCCTTCTGTATATATGGAAGAGTGATTTGAGTATGCTGATGTGAAATAGATTATTGCAGCACCTAAAAAAAAACATGGCCGCTGACAGGCGTTGTAGTAATTTACAGGATGGGCGCTCACAGGCGTTCTGGGGTTTAAAGGGTTAACTGAGAGCTACCGGTGCCAAAAGGCTTATAGTCTTGAGAGAAATGGCAGAAGCGAGCATTTCATTAATTAAATTAGAAATGTTGTCTACAGTGTAAGTTCTTATCAGGAAGGTAGCCACTTTAATTAGGATGATGTTTTTGAGCTAAAAACACTGAGTCTTTTGTATTACAAAAGAAAAAGCAACTGTTGGACAGAATTACATTTAAAAATAAAAATAAATGTTGCATTTATTTAAGTTTTACTGTGATAGAAAATAAAAGTATTTATTACAGGGAAACTGTTAAGTTTAAAAGTGAAACAATGTAACACAAAGCTGTAACCTAGTTTATTAACTTGGGCACATGCATAAAACTACAAGCCTTTTGTCACTAAATTTACTGCAGGCTACCCCTCAACTCTGCTTGCCTGAGTGAAGCAATATTGGGACATTCAAAGCTGGTTTGCTGGTCAGTTGCGTTTCCCATACAGACCCTATGTATAAACTGTTATACTGTTGTACATTGTATTTTGTATCTTGCTCTTAATTGTACTGTAATTTTTGATATGTATAAGTCGCCCTGGGTAAGGGCATCTGCTAAGAAATAAATAAATAAATAATAATAATAAAAAAAATTATTGCATCAGTGAGACAATTGGATACTAACAGAAAAAAAACTCCAGTTTAGAAACAGGTTTTAAACTAAACACAGAGCCTCTGTAAGATTAACAAACTGGACTAAAAGTTTTATTGTAACATAATAATGAAAATAAAACAATATAGTGTAGATTGTATTTAATAACTTTAGTACACAGTAGACTTACTGAAAGAACATAATTGATTGTTAACCTTGCCTTGAGACTGTTACATTTAACTATGTTTTCTAATAGCCTAGATTTAAGTGAAAATAACTGAACCAGCAACTACAGACAGAAGTTTGCCATGAACTCTCTAAACAGTCCGTATCCAATATTATTTTGTTAAAACACATCTATACATGAAACAAAGCCAGCCTATTGAAAATAATGTTTTGATGTTAAGAGGGAAATATATTTTAAAACCCAGGTTGAAATAATCAAAGATTAGGTGTTATATATTAAAAAAATCTCTCTATATATATTCTCTCTCTCTCTCTCTCTCTCTCTCTCTCTCTCTCTCTCTCTCTCTCTCTCTCTCTCTCTATATATATATATATATATATATATATATATATAGTGCCTATAGAAAGTCTACACCCCCCTTTCTGAATGTTCACCTTTTGTTGCCTTAGAGCCTGGAATTAAAATGCATTAAAATAGTTTTTTTTTTCATTTATCTACACATCCCACCACACAACTTCCAAGTGAAAAAAATATTCTAGAAATTAATTAAAAATAAAAACTGAAATAGCTTGGTTGGATGTGTGTCCACCCCCCCTGTAATAGCAATCCTAAATTAGCTCAGGTGTAACCAATCACCTTCAAAATCACACACCAAGTTAAGTGGCCTCCACCTGTGTTAAATTGTAGTGATTCACATGATTTCAGGATAAAGTTGTTGAAAGGCACAGATCAGGGGATGGGTATAAAAAAATATCAAAGGCCTTGAATATCCCTTGGAGCACGGTCAAGACGATTATTAAGAAGTGGAAGGTGTATGGCACCACCAAGACCCTGCCTAGATCAGGCCGTCCCTCCAAACTGGATGACCGAGCAAGAAGGAGACTGATCAGAGAGGCTACCAAGAGGCCAATGGCAACTTTGCAAGAGCTACATGTTTTTATGGCCAAGACTGGTCAAAGTGTGCATGTGACAACAATATCCCAAGCACTCCACAAATCTGGCCTGTATGGTAGGGTGGCAAGAAGGAAGCCATTACTCAAGAAAGCCCACCTTGAATCCCGTTTGAAGTATGCAAAAAAACACTCAGGAGTTACTGTAGTCGTGTGGCAAAAAGTTTTGTGGTCTGACAAAACTAAAATGGAACTTTTTGGCCTAAATGCAAATCGTTATGGTTGGCGCAAACCCAACACAGTGCATCACCCAAAGAACACCATCCCTACTGTAACGCATGGTGGTGGCAGCATCATGTTATGGGGATGTTTCTCATCGGCAGGGACTGGGGCACTTCTCAGGATAGAAGGGAAAATGAATGGAGCAAAGTACAGAGAAGTCCTTGAGGAAAACCTGCTGCCCTCTGCAAGAAAGCTGAAACTGGGACAGAAGTTCACCTTTCAGCATGACAACGACCCAAAGCAAACAGCCAAAGCTACACTGAAGTGGCTAAGGAACAAAAAGATAAATGTCCTTGAGTGGCCCAGTCAGAGGCCCGACCTAAATCCAATCGAAAATTTGTGGCATGACTTGAAGATTGCTGTCCATCAACGCTCCCCAAGGAACTTGAAAGAGCTTGAACAGTTTTGTAAAGAAGAATGGTCAAATATTGCCAAATCTAGGTGTGCAAAGTTGGTAGAGACCTATCCCAACAGACTCACAGCTGTAATTGCTGCCAAAGGTGCTTCCACCAAGTATTAACTCAGGGGGGTGGAGACTTATCCAATTATTTTGGAAATGAGGAAGGGGCAGACATTAGATCATATCCAGATAATTTTAAAGGAGGTACCGGAAACTTTTAAATCTATTATTCACTTAAAAGATAAGGGTTGTAAAACAAACCAAATAATTAGATTTAATTAGATGTGACGTATGAAGCGTAGAAAACGTTCTAAAAGTTGAAGCAAGACTTCAGTCAAGCATCACTCGACTTTGCTAACTACAAGTTGCGTGGTCCATGCTCTGAAGATCTCTGAAAAAGCTGGTTGCTGTTTGGTCGTATTCAGAAGTCTCTGCCTTTGGAGACAGCTCTTGTTTTTACGTTATATCCTACAACTACACTTCCATACAGTGGAAGGTACGAACCATTTTAATTGTATATCTCAAATATATTGATGCATTGCTATAAGGTATAGGAATTATGTTTTAGCTTTAGAGAGTGATATATTGGATGCTCTATGATTTAGAGGTGGACGTTTTTAGCTTTTTGCATGCATGGCCTAAGGGAAGAACATGTTATAACCATAAATGTATTGAAGCGTTAATGCTGTTATACCTGTGAAGGCACTGGAATGCCCAGGCTACCTATTAGCTGGGATCCGAAGTGGTCTGTAAACTCGATCCATTATTAAGCACTGAATAAACCGAAGGAGTACTAATACTGCTCTGATTCGTTAAAACTTCAAATTGAATGAGTCTGTGTGATTTTCTTGATTATTTAAAAGTTGTCGGGATACGTTGCAAGCCCAGTGCATGAACAATCCACTACAGGAGTCCAGAACATCTCTGTGTCCTTGTGGAAGGGTGGTGGGCAATTCACTGACAAAACTTTATTTGTAACGCCGCTCAGGCGCACTGATTTATTTTTACCCACAGAGGGCACTGTTGTCCGTGGCCTGAATACTGGCAACAGTAAACAGGACCACAAGGTTAACAATACTGGTATACAGTCCAGTGCACATCTAAGTGCTCAAAAATAATTATGAAAACAAAAGGTGAAAGAAAAAGGGAAAATAAAACATAGTAATAAAACTACAAAATAAAGGTGCTGCACTCGGCAGCGTTACCCCGACCGCTGCTATCTGTACGGCCCGGGTCTCCGTCCTATGCTCACCTGCTCGTACTATTCGGGGTTCTATCTTTAGGGGTGGTTCGCCCTAGTTTGTTTTATATGCGTTTGTTTGGTGTGCTTTTCTATTACCTTTCTCAGCATCACGGTGCCGCTGATGCTCCGATGTGCTGTGTTTTGTTGTGCTCTTACTTGTTTGTACAATCTGCTGATACTGTGCCGCCTGAACGCGTTTCGAAACCAATATTTCTCACTTAGAACCAGCAGCTGTCCCCTTACACGCATCCACTATGACAGTCGCGTCTGTCACTCCCCTGCAGTCAAGCTGCCAATCTTCACATTCGCTTCGGCTCTCTCTCCTCATCTCCCCTACTGTTGACACGACCCAGTAGCGAGAAATTGTAAGCAAGAAAAAATGCTTGCTGTGCGTAAACAAAAATAATATTCTTGATAAACTGTTTCCATTGTTTCAGCACACAGATACATGCAGTCATAGATACTGTATTTGTCTTCATGTTATTAAGGCATTGCGACAACTCATCAATCCACTTAATCTGCGCCAATGTCTCTCCTCCTCCATCTAGCACAATGCAGAAACCAGCCACCAGAAGTCCCACCCTCGCAGTACAAGCATGCCTCGTAGTACAAGCACGCCATGCAGTACAATAACGCTCCATCCGGGATTTATCTGCGCAAGCTGCCCGTCATTCTTGGCTGCCTATCACTCTTATAGTTGTTTAAAAACAAGGCTTTTCACTTTTTCTCCTAAAGTATAGGGGAATCTGCCCCTTGACCCCTGGGCAACTCCTGGGCATGCACAGTTCACAGCCTACCTCGGTAAAGCGCTTTGTGATGGTGGTCCACTATGAAAGGCGCTATTAAAAAATAAAGACATTATTATTATTATTATTATTATTATTATTATTATTATTATTATTATTATTATTATTTTTATTTGCTTGTGCTGGCCAACGTTGCCCCAGTTGTTTCTTCTAACTTAGCTTGTGTTTTTGATACAAGTTAGTATAAACAATTGGGGCAACCTTGGCCCCCATCAGTTTTAGAGTTGTGCCTATTTGCTTTGTGCTGGACAAGGTTGCCCCAATGGTTTCTTGAAACTTGGTTTATGTTTGTTATACCTCCACTTTAAATGGCTGGGCACTTTTGATAACTTTACATTTTTGTTTCAGATAAAGAGAATTCATTGCTTACAGTTAGCCGAGGCAAATATAATGTTTCGTTTTTTTCAGGCAGCATGTGCAATTAAGTTGCTGTTAAGTGAAATGTTTGTTCGTAAAGACTAGTTTATAAATGATATTTCTTGTTCAAGAAAAGTTAGGGGTTCCTGATACAAGGTTTTAATAAGAACAATAACATAAAACTACATGTGTTGTGATTGGCATTAATTTCACAGTAGTTGATCAATCGTGTTACATTGTTGATAACATAACAGACTGCAGATCTTTGCGAATAAGTTAAAACTCATTTGGTTAAATGATCAGAAATAAATATGTGGTGCAACTCTCCCTGGTCAATAATACTCTATTACCTTCTTCCCACCGTTGCTCTAAAATGAAATTACATTTAACAGTTAGTTGCATGTAAGTGTCACTGTGAGGGCATGTTATACTGCTTTGTCTTGAATGTGAACTGACTTGACTTAATTGTGACTTTTACTACTCAACCTGTGAACCTCATTGTGTAATCCACATATTTCCACACTTTCACTTTTTGAAAACACAGATGTCATTTTTGTCATTTCTGTTCTTAGGGAAAGAACTCCTGGAGATGGATCGTCAAACAACAGGGGCAATCATCAGCTCAATTTCACAGTAAGGCTCACAGTACAAATTCATAAGGATTTACTGCTTGACTCTTATGGATTTGAGATTTCGGCACATCATCCAATCATGATCAAGGCTGTGGCTGCAGGTAACTTTTTAAGCAACAAACTAATACAGTATTTTATTATATCGCCATTGCTTTAGTTTTAGTGTGCCTGCATAATGTTATGTAAATATTATTTTTGTTACACAGTTGTGTGATTGTTCATCCTTTAAATGCTCTGGGTAAAATTAGTTCCCTATCAAGTACGAAATGTAAGCATTACCTAATGGGTATTTATTCTAAAGACCCTGTGTAGCACCCTGTGGGTTACATCAGACCAGGAAGGAGATACACAGGACTGGGAGAGACAGGACTTGGGTATGAAAGCGCTGCTTGCACGTTTTTAATAATAAATAAAAGGCTTTCACAAAAAGAAAAAAAAATACTTTTACAAAAGAAAACAGCATGTTGGCCAAAACAGGCAGACAAAAACACACACTAAACAAACACTAAATACAACAAGTATCTCACTGGTTTTAAGCCAGCATGAGTAGCAATTGTTATTATTCTTTTTAGTTTCTCTGTTACTCACGTTCCGCCTCTGAACAACCAACACAGAGTGAGCAATCCACACCTCTTTTATGCAGCTGTGCCTGGCTTGATTGCTTGTTAAATCATTCAGTCATAGCCAGGCACAGTCTTATCTGCCGACTTAAAACAACAGTGCCCAAATACAGACATTTAAATAATAATAATAATAATAATAATAACACACCCTGTGAACCGATACATACATACAAATAACATAAAATATGCACAAGGCATGTGTACCCTGCCACACCCTGATACCCTGAATAAGTCACATCAAAGCTGCATATCAGAGCCTGTGATGCGGTTGTGCCCGCCCATTGTCATCATTTTTCCTTTCATCTGACCTGAGCAGGAGAGACTGCAAGTGTCAAGTTACTCATATCTGCTTATTTGATGGTGTAATTACACTATTAATGTGATTTATTGTTACATGCTTGGTATTACTACTTACACGTATTGTGCACTCAGCCGTAGTTTTTGTTAGTCCCACAGCGGCCTTATGCCCCTTGTGAAGCCGGCGGCTCTGTCGCCCCTTCCCTGGGATCAAACAACTTTAAGTCGGCTACTTGTACTTTCTGTCAGGCTGCTAGCTTCATTTAAAGTTAAAAAATATATAGTTTAGTTTTTTTGTTAAGAAAATTATATATTAATAACGGTAATCGAGATTGTTACTGCAACTACCCTTTTTTTACAATAGCAACATCATGGGAACAAATATATATATATATAAGAGAGTGCTGAGCACCCGCTTATTTTTCCCCATGCGGTGCATAGGCTGCAGTATAGTACTCATATCTTTACTGTAGTTTAAAATAAAGGAGCATCAGAAGCAACATGTTGTTAATGCTATTAATAGTCAAAAGTTCCACTTTCCTACAGTAATTTTACAGTGAGCTACCATATCTTTATGTTACAAAATCAGTCGTGCTTTGCCAATGTACAACTTATTATCAAAATGAAACCATGATGTAAAGTTAAAAGCCTAACCATATTGTTTAAAATCAATACTTAACTTCCCAGGCAGTGCTCACACAGATCATGTTTTACGCCTCACGCAGGCAGTTCAGTGCTGCTTACTGCTTTATTGGGTTACCATAAGACCAGGGCACAGGAAGTACCTGCGGTTTGCTTTCCAAGGGACAGCGTAAGAGTTCCGGGTACTGCCATTTGGCCTCTCTCTAGCTCCCCATGCCTTTTTTGAAGTGCATGGAGACTATTCTGGCCCCATTGCGACTCAAAGGCATCAGAGTACTCAATTACCTGGACGACTGACTCATTTGTGCTCAGTCTTCAGCGCAGGCAGAGGCCCACTCGGAACTCATCACCGACCACCTTCATCGGTTGGGTCTGTCGGTGAATCCAGGTCCATGCTGTCCACTCTGTCGGACGACAGAGTACAGAGAATAGCCGCTTGTCTGAAGCTTTTTCAGCTCAACAGAAAGTTCACAGTAGTGATGTTTCAGAGGCTTCTGGGCTTGATGGCAGCAGCTTCCCAGGCCCTTCCTTTGGGTCTCCTGCGCATGCACCCTCTCCAAGCCTGGTTCAACAGCAGGGTTTTTCAGCCCATATTGAACCACCGCTGCCTACTGACAGTGTCTCGGCACTGTCTTGAGGTGCTATCCTGGAGGACACAGCCTGTTCAGGGTGATAAACTGGGTGGCAGACCTCCTCTCAAGGGGAGTCCCCAGTGCTTCAGAATGGAGGATTCACCCAGAGGGTGAGCGTCATGGCAGTGGTTCGGGAGAGCACAGATAGACCTCTTGCCTCCCAGGAATCGACCCACTGTCCCCTCTGGTTCTCCATAACAGGAGTCCGGGACCTGATGACAATAGATTCCTTGGCACATCAGTGGCTGAGGCAGCTGCTGTATGGCTTTCCACCACTTGCCATGCCCCTGCTGTGCCTGGAAAATATCAGGCAGGACCGGGCCAGGGTGCTATTAGTAGCCCTTTACTGACCCAGGAGACTGTGGTTTTGAGCTCTGATACAGCTCCTGAGAGGCCAGCCTAGAACTTGCCAAAACACGGCAACCTGCTCAGTCAGGCGCGGGGGACATTGTGGCATCCTGACCCATCAAGCCTGCGGCTCTGGGTCTGGCCCCTAAACAGCAACATTTGAGCCACCTGGGGTTATCTAATAGGGTCATTGACACCTTGCAGAATGCCAGAGCAGCGTCCATGCGTTCCCAGTGTGGCTACAAGTGGGGTGTTTTTCAGATGTGGTGTCTGCCTAAGGGTTTTGACCCCATGATCTGTCCCATGGCAATTATACTGCAATTTTAACAGGACATATTTGATGAGGGGAAATCCCCTTATACATTAAAAGTCTATTTTGTAGCCATTTTGGCTTGCCATATCGAAATTGATTCAGTCTCCCCAGGAGCTCATTTCCTGGCGGGCAATTTTTAAAAGTAGCTCGCCGGCTTCGGCCGCCTATTATTATGCACGGACCTCCGATGCTCGACGCTCGGCGATCGACACTCGGTGTGCGACGCTTCGGCGCTCGACGCACGCGCATTCGGTGCTCGACACTTCAGTGCTCGACTCTCGTTGCTCGACGCTTCGGCGTTCGATGCACGCACCTTCGGTGCTCGGCGCTCAACGCGCAGTGCTCAACCCTCACTGCACTTCGGCGCTCGGTGCTTGCGCTAGGTGCTCCCTCGACATTCGGAGCTTGTGTGTCGACGCTCGGTGCACATGCCTCGACGTTCGGCGCTTTACGCTCGACGTTTGGTGCCTATCGGCACACACACCTCGACGCTCCAGCGCTTGGTGTTTCAGCATGTCTGGGTTTTTACTGTTGCGTCACATGCCAGGCCAAGTTTCCGGTGAGCGACCCCCACGAGGACTGTGTGGCGTGCCTGGGACCAGAGCACGCTGCATCTGCCTTGGCGGACAGGTCGTTCTACGCATTGTGCGCCAATTTTCAGCCGCGCACTCTTCGCCAGAGGGAGAGGAAGGCGGTTGGGGATCACTCCCCCTCCTCAGGGTCGTCTCACACCCTGTCTGCCCTGCCAGCGGCGACTCCCGGTAGGCTGCGGCTGTCCAGGAGTCTGTCCTCCCAGCTGACAGCTGGTCAGAGATCCCCCGGCAGCGGACACGCTCGGCAACCCCGCAGCCCGTCAATACAACCGCGAGACCCCTCTCCTTACAGGGGACGCTCCCGCCGGACATCACAATCCCGCTCCAGGTCACCACCCCGAAGGGGACGCTCCCGTTCCCCTCGTCGCGAAAAGTACCATAGGGACAGATCAGGCGTCTTAGAGCTCACCTCTAAGATGTCCCAGTTCATGGAGGTCATGATGGGCCAACAGTCCCTGCTCATGACTCTGGCCAATAGGGTGCCTCGGGCCACAGATGATTTAGTCGGACCAGTTGCCAACCAGCCAACGGTTCCGCTGCAGCCCCTGCCCGCCCAGGTTGTGCAACAACCCCAGGAGGTTTGGGACGTTGACATCATCTCCAGGAATGCATCTGAAGGGGAACCTCTTCTCGAAGAGGATAGTGTGGAGGCGGAATTGGTGTCTCACCACTCAGAGCAGGAGTCTGAGTTGGAGGTTTTGGACACCAACGACCCCCTTTGGCCACAAGTGGAGCGAGCAACTCGCCATCTGGGGATCGAGTGGCCAGTCGTCGCGCAACCTCGGCGTTCTCTTTTTGAGTCGCCTTCAGTCCAGCCCCACCAGTCCAGGATGCTTCCGGCATTCCCGGACTTTATCAAGGAGGTGCAGTCCACCTGGGGGGCCCCGGCCTCTGCCCCTGCCACTTCTCGCAAGGCTTCGGCCTTCACTATGCAAGGGGCAAGCGAAACTGGGTTGGCGTCATTCCCACCGGTGGGCGCTGCATTCGCTGCATTGGTGAAGACACCAATGCTATCTGGGCTGACCAAGGATCCTGCATGCCCGAACAAGCAATGCAGGATTATGGAGGTGCACCTCAAAAAGGGGTACGCTGCGGCCACAGAGGCAGTCAGGCTGTCAAACGTGGCCAGCCTCCTAACGGTCTACCAGGCGGCGCTCATTCGAGACCTACCTGAGTGCCCGTCCCTTGCCCTTAGGACCGAGCTGGGTACAGTCGCTCACCTGCTGGTGAAGCTGGCTCAGCTAAATGCGCGAGCTCAGGGCAGGAGCATCGCATCCCTTGTGGTGGCAAGGAGGCAGCTCTGGCTCTCGCAGTTGAGGGTACAGGAGCCTGATAAGGTTCCATTGCTGGATGCCCCAATCACACCGGGGCACACATTTGGCCCGGCGGTGGAGGAGATGCTGCAACGCTTCGCCAAGGCACGTGAGGCGTCGCAGCAAATGGCTAGGATGTGGCCGAATAAGCCTTTCCAGCCGAAGCGGCCACAGGATCACCAGTGGCGTAGGACACCACCACAGCAGCAGGCGCACCCATGGGGCAATAAAACCTCCCCTTCAGGTGCATCAACGCTCGGCCAACCCACGTTTGTAAGACCGCAGCGCAGAGGGTGGCGCCCTAGAGGAGGTGGCAGGCCACACCCTCGTGGCTCTGGCCAGACCCCTCGCGAACGAGCGCAGCCAAAACAGCCCTGAAAATCCTAGGCAGCTGTTAACCCAACCCTACATTGTCCCACAGCTCCAGTTCTGGCAACATTGCAACGACGACATCTGGGTGCACAAAACTATACTCACCGGGTACACCCTTCAGTTCCGGTTAAAACCTCCCCCCTTCCGGGGAGTGGTGGTAACTGCAGTGAAGGACTCGGTTCAGTCCTCAGCTCTGAATGTGGAAATACAGGCATTGCTCAGGAAGCGTGCCATTCAACAAGTAGACCCTGCTCTGATCGACCAGGTATTCCAAATACTTCCTGGTGCCCAAAAAGGACGACGGGCTCCGTCCTATTTTAGATCTGTGAGTACTGAACAAATACCTGCGGGTGTTATCGTTCAGGATGCTTACGCACAGGCACATCATACAGTCAGTCCGACACGGCGACTGGTTCACCACCGTGGACCTCACAGATGCATACTTCCACGTTCCCATCTGCCCAGGTCACAAGAAGTATCTGCATTTCGCATTTCAGAGCAGGGTATACGAGTTTTGTGTCCTTCCATTCAGCCTGTCACTAGCTCCTCGAACCTTTTTGAAATGTATGGATGCCATTCTAGCTCCCTTGCGGGCTAAAGGCGTCCGACTGCTGAACTATCTGGACGACTGGCTCGTCTGCGCGCAGTCAAAGGAGCAGTTGACAGTGATGGTTACAGACCATCTTCAGCGGCTAGGTCTGAAGGTCAATTCAGAAAAGAGCCGCCTCGTGCCGAGCCAACAGACCTGCATCTGGGTCTGCATCTGGACTCAGTGTCCATGGAAGCGACCCTGTCGATACAAAGAGTTGCCTCGATGGAGCGGTGTCTCTCCCTACTCAGGTTGAGAGAAACAGTCAGCATGGAGCTGTGTCCGCGCATGCTGGGGTTAATGGCTGCCGCCTCGCAAGCCCTTCCTTTGGGCTTACTACACCAGAGACCTCTGCAGGCCTGGTTCAATGCCTTCGCGTTGCATCCGCGGAGAGATAAACACCGCAGGTTAAGGGTATCCCGAACCTGCTGGGAAGCGCTACGCTGGTGGAAAGTTCAGTTGAACATCCACCAGGGCGTACGCTTGGGTCCCATCTTCCGGAGGGAAGTCATCACGACCGACGCTTCCAACCAAGGTTGGGGAGCAGTCTGGAATGGGACAGGGACCCGTGGAGTGTGGTCAGGGCCCTGGAGGTCAGCCCACATCAGTGCTCTGGAACTCAGAGCGGTGGACCTCGCTCTTTGGCACTTCTTGCCAGTGCTTCTAGGCAAGCATGTGTTAGTGTGGTCAGACAACACCACAGTTGTGGCGTATATCAACCGCCAGGGCGGCTTGCGGTCCCCCGGTCTTCACCGGATGGTAACACAGATGTTGCTATGGGCACAACCGCGCTTAACCTCTCTGCGTGCATCTCACCTACCGGGCAGAGTCAGTTACGCAGCGGATCTCCTATCCAGAGGAGGCCCTCTTGCTGGCGAATGGCGTCTTCACCCTCAGGTGGTAGAGCGCATCTGGGAATGGTTCGGCACAGAGCAAGTAGATCTCTTCACTTCGCAATAGACCACGCACTACCCCCTATGGTTCTCGGTGAAGGACCTCGACAGCCCCCTAGGAGTCGATGCACTGGCTCACGAATGGCCACCAGGGCTCCTATATGCATTTCCACCGATTCCGATGCTCCCCACCTTCTTAGAGAAGGTCAGGGTAGAGCAAGCGACAATGATTCTGATCGCTCTGCGAGCGGACCTGTTGTCCCAAGCCCAAGGAGGGCTATGGCACCCAAACCCCAAGCTCTGGCCCCTGATAGATGAAGGGAAATCTCCCTCTACAATTAAGGTGTATTTAGCCGCCATATCGGCTTGCCATGTACGCATTGACGGTTTATCACAAGGTTGCCATTTTCTGGCATCTCAGTTCCTGAAAGGCGCGAGACGCTTGCGGCCTCCAAGGACAACCAGTTTACCGTCATGGAGCCTTGACGTGGTGTTAGAAGCCCTTACCAAGGCACCGTTCGAGCCTCTCCACAGCGTGGATATGAAGCTCGTGTCTATGAAAACCGCGTTTTTGCTATCAGTGGTATCAGCCAAACGCGTGGGCGAGTTACATGCACTATCAGTGCACTCATCATGTACTCGTTTCGCAGGAGACGGTTCTAAGGTCTCCATGCGTCCAAATCTGGCCTTTTTACCCAAGGTCATATCCCTGTTTCATATGAACCAACCAGTCGAGTTGATGGCGTTCCATCCTGCTCCTTTTTCTTCCCCAGAGGAAGAACGGTTACACATGCTCTGCCCCGTGCGGGCATTGAGGTGTTATATTGACCGTACAGTGACTGTGAGGCGAACAGAACAGCTGTTCACATGGTTCTAGGACTTTGGGTCAGTCGTTGTCTAAACAACGCCTTTCCCATTGGATAGTGGATGCTATTAAATTAGCATATGAATCTGCAAGCCTTCCGCCACCAGGGCAGTTGAAGGCACATTCCACTAGGGGTATGGCGACATCCTGGGCCCTCTTTTTGCGCTGCAAGTTGGGCTACACTGCATACTTTTATGAGGTTCTACCGTTTAAATGTCCAGGAATCCTCTGCTCCGTCATTCGGAGCATCTGTGTTACACTCTATGACGCCCTAGTTGGCAGTCATATTGAGTATTGTCACGATATAATGTCGACTCCACTTTAGGTTCAGTGTCATTGCGAGCGTAGATGCTGAGGCGCGGCTCCGCATATGCGTAGATGTATTGCCTACGCAGTTGCGTTATGATGTATGTCCTACTGCCGAGAATCCTCCTTCGCGACGGCTTGGGTACACTGTTCCCATACCTTGATGGTTATTTTCGACTTGAAAGGGAACGATAGGTTGTGGATGCAACCCCGGTTCCCTGAAAGAGAAAATAACCATCAAGCCGCGAGGTCGCTCCGGAAGCCTTCACGGCCTGAAGAGCAAAAGAGGAAGAGAGTCTCTGTGCACTGCGTATAGTAAGCTCCCAGGGGGGTGGGCTTACGTGGCAGCTCGCGCAGAGGCCTATCGGCAGCCAATCCCTACTGCCTGACGGCAATATCCCATACCTTGATGGTTATTTTCTCTTTCAGGGAACCAAGGTTGCATCCGCAACCTATCGATATGGTACTGTGACGAAGTGCCGAACTGTGTGTATTTTCTGTGTTATATGTTATATGTTACGTGTTGTGTGTAAATGTTGGTGTATAGCGATGGCTGCACGGGATATAAATAGGTGTGTGCAGCACGAGTATTTAAAATGTATATTTGTATTTAGGCACGAGGATGGCACAGCACTTCACGTGCAAGTAAAATGTAATATGTGAGCACGGGGAATTGCACTTTATTGATTCACGTGCAGTTGTACCGCGACTCCAATTGAATGATTGCATAAAAGCAGCATGTTTTCACTCACTCAGGGTTGGGTGTTCGAGAGTGGAGAACGGGAGAGAGAGAGAAGGAGAAAGAAAAGCGAAATAATAAGAAGAAGAATAAGTGTTTCTCACCGTGTTTGCTCGTCCCTGTTTGTTAGTGTCTGTCCATTTTGTTTGTCTCTTTTATTTTGGCGTGAAGTGCCGTGTCCTGTATTGTGTTACAACCTTTTTATTTTGCTGTTCTGTTTATTTATTAAATGCTGAGCGAAACCATTCGCTCAGCTCCACCAAACCACACCTCTCTGTCATTTTATTTCCTGGTTCTGGTCTGATGCCACCCACTCCGGCCGTCTTTGTGACAGGTACCCAGATGTTTTTTTTAGGACAAATACATGTTCACAGATTTTTTACTTGTTGCTACCTCTACTTTTTACAATGTTATCATACATTTGCAAGAATTCATCATATTCTTTTTAACATGCGTTATACAAAGTAAAGCATGATTTCGTACATTTAAGTGAATGAAAAACAGAGTGCAATGTGCTTTACGTTTGCACTGGTTTGTGCTGTCCCCTTCGTGTTGTGATTTTAAAGGGCGTTCAGCTGGGCCCTACCTGAATTCCATTAGCACTGACCAATGAAGAAATAGAAGGTGTCAGAAGCTGCCAGCAAATCAGGAGCAACTGACATGCCCTTTAAGAAAATGATAACCCTAGCAATTGCCTTTGCTGTGATTTTGATAAACAAAAAGCTGTTCTTTATTGCCATAGCACCATTTGTTAATGAAGTATTTTGAAATAATTACATTAATTGTACAATTTTGGCATCTGTATCTGCAGTGCTACGTTATATTCATAAACTTTTTATAAAAAGAAATATTTTTATACTTCTAGCCTTTGCAAGCTTATTTAAGATTCATATGGGAACTGTGATTTGGAACGTAACTTCATTCATTTTCATACTGTTGTGAAAAATGCAGATTTGTATGAAACATTTTTTAATTCATAGGCCTACACCTCATAATTACTGGAAGTAATTTAGTCCAACATGTTTTAAATTTGAATATGCACTTATTATTATTATTTTGCTGTCAGTCTTCCAAAGATCCATGTATATGTTTCAAACCCAACACACAAAGAAAAGGTGTATTTAAAAATATTATGTGATCTGGAATAAATTACACAGATACCTTTCATAATTTGAATTCGGAAAGTGCCGAGTATATCCTTTCCCTTCCTATCAGCTTGGGGATCTGTGGTGTATATCTCCCTTTTTTTTTAACAATCTCCAATTTTTCAGAGAAAGTTCTCTTTGAAAAAGGATTCTTAACCAAATCGACTATGATGTCTCAGTTTTTTCACATTTTTTTTTTGTGTAAAATAAAATTCGAAATAATTAGATGTTTTAAATTAGGGTTGCTCACTAATGATTGGTCAGCTGTCAGAGCTTTGACTTTCCCATTGGCTGCTAAAGCAGGGCCATCAAGTGAGGCCCGCCTCTGCTCACTCCTGATTGGTCAGCTGTCTAAAAAAAAAGACATTCTTCGACTCGCCTACCTATTGGTTAAACTCACTCAAGACCTTCAACTGAAACGGAGAATACCCTCAACTGTTTTTTTTTCTAGCTTCTGGTCGTTGTTTTAGACTGCGGGGGAAATGCAGATCTCTTATTGGCTGATCATATCCCCTTCAGGAAACCCCTAGACTCTTAAAAAACCTCTAGTAAACTCTGTAAGTCATCTTGGATAAAGGCGTCAGACAAATGAACAAATAATAATTAGAGTAGTATGTTTCATATTATTATTTATTTCTTAGCAGACACCCTTATCCAGGGCAACTTACAATTATTACAAGATATCACATTATTTTTACATACAATTACATTATTTTTACACATTATTTTTACATACAATTACCCATTTATACTTTGGGTTTTTACTGGAGCAATCTAGGTAAAGTACCTTGCTCACTGGTACAACAGCAGTTTCCCCCACCTGGGATTGAACCCACGACCCTCCGGGCAAGAGTCCAGAGCCCTAATCACTACACACTGCTGCCATTGTATACGCAAGCACACTGTACGCAAGTGAGTGACGGTTTACTTGGCACTGTCTGGTCAGCAGAGAATACCTTGAAGGTCCTGACGGCACGCCACTGCAAAAACGTCACTGCCTGAGCTCGAGTCATCCATGACATATAGGCAGCCATTCTCAAAGAAGCGTCATTAGCTTCCTGAGGAATTCAAAGAGAACCTTTTACAATTTCAGCATTTCGTTATTAGGCTCATTTCTAACAAACAGTACCAGCTTTGATGGATTGGAAATGCTGGTTAGACCTCCATATTTTTCAACATGCCAAGCAATACCACACTTCACAAAAAGGGAGAAAAACAGGTGCAAGTACTCACAACTGGAAATGAGAAGCAGTCCATAACTGTATGCTCTTTTTTCCAATTATTTTATTATTTTCTCCAAATTTTACATATCCAATTGTTTTTTAGGCTCAGCTCACCGCTACCAACCCCGCGCTGACTTGGGAGTGGCGAAGACAAGCACATGCTGTTCTCCGAAGCGTGTGCCGTCAGCCAACCGTTTTTTTTCACACCGCAGACTTACCATGCTGCCACCTCAGAGCTACAGCGTCGGAGGAGCTCTGGGCAGCTTACAGGCAAGCCTGCAGGAGCCCGGCCAGACTACAGGGGTCGCTGGTGCGCGGTGAGCGGTGGACACCCTGGCCGACCTAAGCCCCCCCCCCCCCGGGCGGTGCTCAGCCAATTGTGCACTGTCCACTGGGAGCTCCAGTATTCGGTTGGCAATAGAATAGCCTGGACACGAACCGGCGACCTCCAGGCTAAAGGGCGCATCCTGCGCTCCACTCGGAGTGCCTTTACCAGATGCGCCACTCGGGAGCCCCTATAGGTCATTTTCTTATATGCGTAATTGAGGTTGTATCTTTGTAAATGCATCTTTATTTGATGTTTTATTTTTTTCTCGAATTTAGGATGGGAAATTTGGGCTGCGTCTTAAATTCGAAGGAATACGGTACTCCCCAAAATACTCCACTCTCCACGACTGCTAGCATGCAGGCTGCTCTTTCATAATCCCCAACCCTACAATGATGTAATAAGCAGAAGTCCTGGCCAATCAGCTAAGCCGGTCCTGCAGGAGTCTGCCGCATTCCAGACCGGAGGTGTCCTCTGCAGTGTCTGGCGGGCGGCCAAACAGAAGTTCAGCCGGAGTCTGTAGTTCCTAGTCAAGTATCAGCAGCGGGGGTGCAGCCAGTGGACTTCTGGATGGCAGAGTGGCAAGCCAGCAGAATGTGGGACTCCAAGCTGGCAGAAGCAGCGCTTCTGCCATAGTCTTTGCTTCCTGGTCTGGCAGTGCATATGCTTCTGGCCACTTTGTAAAGTAGTCCCTGTCCACCAGGATGAATCAGTTCCCCCGGTCAGAGCAAGGGAAGGGGCCCAAGATGTCAACCTCTGCACGCTCCATGCGGCCCTCAATGGGAAATTGTTGCAGCGTGCGATCGGCCCAGTGGTCCCTTTCTTGCCACACACTTCTTGTAGCACCAGCAGTAGTCCTCCACATCCCGGCAGCAGCGCCCCCAGTAAAAAGCTTCCCGAACCAAGGGTGTACGCCATCTCTGATGGCTAAGCTGCTCTACTGCGACCACAGTACCTTGGTAGCTGCAGACTGAAGGGCGATCTCATCACCGGGCCACGCAGCACTGGTTGCAGGTCAGGATCCCTCCATTCTGCCACGGTGACACTGGACAGCTCCCTGCAGGTCATTGAAGTCACCTGGCTCCCCCGCACTGGCTGGTCCTGCTCCCAGTCCTGGTAGTGACTGTTGTTCTCTGCACAGGGGTGACATGACATGGCATCAGCTTTGGTGTGGCGCTCTCCAACCCGGTGTTGGATCTGGTAATTGGTTGCAGCTGCTCTATCAAGTGCGCCACCATCAGTGTGGATGGTAAAGGGCAGCCACAAGGGTCACACAGTACCGGTGTTCTGCTTTGCTCAGGGACTGGCTGAAGTAGGCCACCACCCACGCTCCATCCGGCCGCCATTGTGACAGGAATGCTCCAATAGCATAACTGCCCTCACTAGAGAAAGTCCAGCCCCAGGATGTAGGGGTTTTACAAGGCTGCTACCCATACCTTGTGGCATACGGTAAGACCCCCAATCTGAATCCTCGTGAGCCCTGTTCCCCTCATTGGCACCAGCTCCCCGTCACAGTTCGCAGTTGGACCATAATGGGCTCCAGGCGGGTGTGCTGTTTCTCGGCGGCTTGCTGGTAGACGTCCAGCTCTTAAACCGGTGTCCGCCAGGTCTGTGCAGGGACCTCTTCAACACTGATGGAATGTGTGGCTGGGCTTGGCGGGCTGGCACAGGGTGCAGGCGTTCTGTCAGCCACTTCTGGCGGGGACTATGCTATTGGGCCCCTCCTTGTAGTGACTGCTGGGCAGGCAGTGGAGAGGCTGTAGTGCAGTCTGAATTCCTTGGGTTCTGAAATTGGGCCCGCGGTCCCCCATCTATGTGGGCCCGAAGTTGTTCCACGGTGTCTTGCTTGGCTCCTGGAACTGTAACTGGGAGGCTGCTGCCAGGCATACTGCACACAAGTATCCAGGCTGGCTGCAGTTCCAGCACTATAGTGATAACTTCCTGGAGCACGGGTAGTGTAGGCATGACACTTTCAGTTTTGCTTCCTCAGGTCTGTGCTTGGTGGACCGCTGGTCGACTCCTTGCTGACCCCTCGTCCGCCGTCATATCTTCCCTACCCTATGCTAAAGGTAGCGCAGCTTGCAAGGTCTGGGGTCACTGCAGCCGCAGGTGTCATCTCAGCTCTCCGGTTCCTTTCTCAGCACTTTGATGAACTGTAGCCTTGCCTGCTGCTCTTGCTCGGCAAGAGAGGACATTGTGTAAGCTCAGCAACCTTCAGTCTTTGAATGCAGTCTTTCTGACGGCTGCATTCAAAGCACTGTAACTAGTATAACGAAAGGAGAAACAGTCGAATGTAATTATTTTTTTTTATTGAGTACGTCACATAAATATCTGAACAACCGAAGCATATTAAACACAAAAGCCCAAGTTAGGAGAAACAATTGGGGCAACCTTGTCAAGTATCAAGCAAATAGGCACAATTGGAAAGGTGCTGGGGCCCAACATTCACACAAGTGTTGCTTCTAACTTGGCTGCTTTTTTTCATCGCTCCACTTTATCGCTCACTTTACATTGAAATGCTCATTCCCTTATCAGCTGGGTTGTAACCAGAATAAAGATGCTGAGACACAAGTGTACCAAGGAAAGTGCTCAACACAGACTGAAGTGTTTGTGGTTATCCTTACAAGCACTACTACAGAGAAAAAGACAGACAGGGAATGGGAGAGGCGTCATCACAGGCTCAGACAAGTATGCTTTGGGAAGACACACGGACAACATGCAGGTAAGGCAAGGGTAGATGAGGGCACACATGGACAGACATTTAGCCCATACATACAAGAATACCTCAAAGAGCATGAAGCAGTATATTTCCAACAATGAAGATGATGAACAAAACCAATAATAGCAATGAATGCAAGGGATAATGAGAATGCAAGGTAAGTGTATGGGAAGTGACAGTTGATGGGGCAGGCATTGCAGATCCAGGGCTGAGGTGTTGGAGCATTTTTTTTGGTTGTGCATTGTCAATGTTTTTTGTTGCAGATGTGACTTTTGAGCTGATAAGGGAATGGTCACAATGCCCTTGAAGTTGTACAAAGAGCATTTCAATGTAAAGTGGAGCGATGAAAAAAAGAAGCCAAGTTAGAAGCAACAATTGTGTGAATGTTGGGCCCCAGCACCTTTCCCATTGTGCCTATTTGTTTGATGCTTGACAAGGTTGCCCCAACTGCTTCTCCTAACTTGGGCTTTTGTGTTTGATATCACCCCTTTAAACGGCTGTTGTGTTTTTCTAACTTGCTTTTTTACATTGACATAGATATCACTTCTTTTTTTACTTCATCAAATAATGAGTAAAGCAAGGGAAAGATATTCGAGAATGTGTATGGTAAATAGACAGACAGACAAGACAAGAGAGTAATAGAGTAATATAAGAGAAATGAGAAAAGATTTGAAAGTAAAATAATGGTAGAAGGGACTTATTGAAAGTGTATTTTCAGTATTGAAAGTGTAAACATTGTATTCTTATAGTTGCAGCAGTGGTGAAAACAATATGTCTATTTTGGTAGGTATTGATATATTGATATTTACGTAGGTACAAAACTACAATATTATGAATCGTTCAAAAGGTTACATATGCATGTCAGTGCTAAAGGGTAATATACTAACACATTTTAACCCTTTGCGGTCCTATGTCGGACCTGGCCCGACATCACAATTTTCCCTTTCCGGTCCAATGTCGGACCCTGTCCAACATCATCAAAAAGACGCAAAAAACAGGTCTCTAGTCATTTTTTCTCCGGAAAAAGCCGAGAAAACCATTCAATGGCCGAGTGAGACCGATAGGAGCCAAGGAGTTTGGTACATACTGATAAATCAAGAGATGATTTATCAGTATGTACTATTATTAAGATATATTTGAAAAATATAGCGAACAAGGGGTGGGGTGGGGCTGGAGATTCAGTACTGAGTGTCCTGTTGATATGCAGTGCCTTTTAAACCTGTTTTACTGTGAAAAAAATACTTTTAAACAGCGCGTCTAAAATAAACTGCGCGTGTGAAAATAAATTGGACCTGACGCGCCTGAGACGCGCTGAATAAATGGACCGCTAAGGGTTAATGTTGGAAAAAAAAACATGATTCTCCTTGATATAGTGGTGTTATGAACTTAGGCTAATGTAAGGCATTTGTAAAGCATTAGATCTCTTCATAAAAGGCCATATAGATGTCCTTTGCATTTCTTGGCCATGGTTTGACTTCAATAAGTGCATAATAAATAACTCCTGATAGCCTCTTGTTGACTGTGTTTTAATGAATCCTTCAGAGGTTGCTAGCGAAGAAGGCACTGCAATGTTGCATTTGCATAGCATGAGGTGAAATTCGGGTTGCTCAAGCCTCTGAATGGATGTGTAACTGCAAGTGTTCTCTTAGAAGATTGAGGCTTTTTGCAGTTCCTGAACATTAATGATGGCTTGGTGAATGAAATGAAATGGTATTTACGTTTTTTTTTTCACATTTGATGTAAGAAAGTTTCAGACCTTTGGTACTGGTACAGATGGTAATTCTAAGTAATTTAGTTTTTTTGGATGTGTTTATGATTTGTAACACTTTTTAAACATTCATACACAATTATAACAGGGCTAGAACCTCATACCAACGGTCAAGCATGGTGGTGGTAGTGTCATGGTTTGGGGATGCTTTGCTGCATCAGGACCTGGGCGCCTTGCCATCATTGAAGGAACCATGAATTCTGCTCTGTATCAGAGAATTCTACAGGAGAATGTCAGGCCATCCGTCCGTGAGCTGAAGCTGAAGCGCAGCTGGGTCATGCAACAAGACAATGATCCGAAAAACACAAGCAAGTCTACATCAGAATGGTTGAAGAACAAGAAATTTTAAGTTTTGGAATGGCCTAGCCAAAGTCCAGACCTAAACCCCATTGAGATGTTGTGGCAGGACCTGAAACGAGCAGTCCATGCTCGAAAACCCACAAATGTCATTGAGTTGAAGCAGTTCTGCATGGAGGAGTGGGCCTTGGATAAAGGCGTCTGCTAAATAAACAAATAATAATAAATAATAATGTGAGAGACTAATCAATAACTACAGGAAGCGTTTGGTTGCAGTTATTGCTGCTAAAGGTGACGTAACCGGTTATTGAGTCTAAGGGGGGCGATTACTTTTTCACACAGGGGCATTGGGTGTTGCATAACTTTCTTTAATAAATAAATGAAATATGTATCATTTTTTTGTGTTATGTGTTCACTCAGGGTCCCTTTTATCTAATATTAGGTTATGGTTGAAGATCTGATAACATTCAGTGTCAAAAATATGCAAAAATGCAGAAAATCAGACTGGGGCAAATACTTTTTCAAGGCACTGTATATTTACATGAAACTTGTACTTTTTATATAAGTATATAAATGTAAATTGCTGTGGATAAACGCATCAGCCAAATCAATTTATATGTATTTTTCTAGCTTGCTATTTATTAATTTATTTATACATTTATAATATTAACATGTATTCATTTCTACATTTATTTATTTCAAAAATATTTATTTATAAATGTATTTATTCCTCTATGCATTTGTTTAAATCATTTATTTATTCCTACCAAATAAATTATTCCTTTATTTATTTTTAATTAAACGAGGAACTACATTCTACCAAACCAGGAAACTAAATATTTTCAAACAGGAAATAGAGCATTTCAAGAATCGAGCAGAACCTTCAGGTTTTCAGCGAAAGCTGGTCAGGCATGGATGTAAACTTAAAAAATTTACACATTTTAACAACACCCCAGTGGCACAGCGGGCTAAGGCCGTATGCTCTTCAAGGGTGTCATGTTGCAAGTTCAAACAAAAGTTATTTTTTGGGGGGGGGGTTTTTGCGATATGTGCTGTTTTAAAACATAAATACATTGTTTAATATAAATGGTGTGGATATCAAACTGCTTGCATTCCCTGGTTTATTTTGACGTTGACCAACATGTGGAATCACATGATGTATCACATGATGTAGATGTCCAGTTATTTAGCTTTTCTGTTTGAAAAGTCGCCACACAGTCTAAAAGTAAACGGAAGAGGAAGAAGAAGGAGGAGAATTTTACCTTAGATTGACAACTTATATCTCATTGTGCATAAGAGGTATTTACGTTTTTTTTTTCACATTTGATGTAAGAAAGTTTCAGACTTTTGGTACTGGTACAGATGGTAATTCTAAGTGATTTAGTTTTGCTGCTGCAACATGGTGAAAACAGCTAAACTCTTGAAGCTGTATAGAGACTCGGTAGTTTCAAACAAGTTTTTCTAACTGTACGAGGAACTAACGTTCCTCTCTCTCTCTCTCTCTCTCTATATATATATATATACATATATATATATATATACTGTATATATATATATATATATATATATATATATATATATATATATATATATATATATATATGAACATTTATTTTACAAAACAAGAAAATGTAAATAAATAAACATCTGAAAAGACATCGGTTTACAACATACATATTTATAAAACTGAAACGATAGCAATACATTTTTAACTTTTCAACAGAAATCGGTTTATTATCAGATGCGCAAAAGCAACTGAACGTAGATAAATAAACTTAGAAAAAAACATTTTACAGAAGTGCAGCAGCACAAGAAGTTATAAAAAAGTCAAATTTCTTTATCTTTTTTTCTGCTTTTTTGGACAAAAGGGTATTCCTTTATCTTGAGTCTAAGGCTGTTCACAATCAACACAGATAATGTGTTTCTCCACGCACGCAGTGCACTTTCCACACAGGGCACAGCTGTCCGAAGTTTTATTTTTATTGCACTTGCCAACCTGGCGTTGGCGTCTCTTGCAGCTCTCAGTGGGGTTGTCAGCTTCAGCTATGGGTACACGCTTGGCAGTCTCCCTCTGTTCCAAATGCGAAGTTCCTGTGCTAACTATAAAATATATTCTCTCCTTGGTAAATTCTTCTCCGTGCATTCTTTGTAAAGTACCCAGGAGTTGATGACTTCTAGGTCCAATACATTGTAACACACTGGAACAGGCCGACGGCAGGAGACAGCTTTCACGGAATACTTCTGTGCCATCTGATCCAAAACATCAACTCCATATTTTGTTGCATTGTAAAACTCCACAGTCTCTGGTATTTTTTTTTTACTAGTCCCTATGGTAATTGAGTGACCAAAAAAGTGCACCTGGCAAGCAGGTGCCAGCCTTTGGAAAGGCTAATTGAGGCAGAGAGTAGAGACTAATCTAATTACAGCTAAACACATTGCAGACTGGTAAATAAAAATAATAAAGTAGAATACTGTTTTGTATAATCAAAATACAATTGTTTTCTGTGTGGCCGTCAGTGTGACTGCTCCCGGGGATTTTAGGTATAATGTAATATATCTGCACTCCCGCGTTTCATGCTTTGCTAGAATATTTAATACATACGGACAGAAAGGTACATCAACACTGTTACACGAGTGAAGAAAATTAAATTTTAAAACCAAAAACCGCCAAAATGACTGCCGCGGGGCTTCAAGTGTTAAATAATATAAAGCCCATAATCCTTTTTCTCTTCTAAAATCTCAGATATTCCCACTACTGTCGGGTAGCCTGCCTGGTGACAGGTTGTGTTTGTGAGTACTGAAATACACCGCACCTATGGCTAGCTAGTTCTCACTTTTCCCCAGGGTCTTGGTACATTTCATTTCAGCCTGTAAGCCTAGGTAAACACAGCTCAGTTTGTGTAGTGAGCCTAGGACTGGCAGCAGTACATTTCTGTACTCAATATATTCTAAAATCTCAGGTATCCGCAAACTCTTTAACACCTCTCCCTCCCCCGCACCCCCTCCTGCTCCAACCCCTACACCCACTGCATCCCCTACTAACTCACCCTCCTTCTCCACCTTCTCGCCCCTCTCAGACTCTGACCTCTCCTCCCTGCTCCAGGGTCACAAACCCACCACGTGTGCCCTGGACCCCCTCCCCACTCACCTCTTTCAAGCTGCTGCTCCTGCTCTACTTCCCTTCATCTCCCCCCTTCTCAACACCTCTCTCCTTTCTGGTCTCTTTCCCTCTGCCTTCAAAAAAGCCTCTATCACTCCCCTCCTCAAAAAACCTACCCTCAACCCCACCTCCCTCCAGAACTACCGTCCTGTCTCCCTCCTACCCTTCCTCTAAAACCCTCGAGCGGACTGTACAACACCAGATCTTTGCTTTCCTGTCCAACCACTTTCTGCTCGACCCTCTCCAATCTGGCTTCCACGCTGCTCACTCCACTGAAACCGCCCTCCTGTCTGTCACCAACTCACTAAAGTCTGCCCGAGCTGCCTCTCTCTCCTGTGTCCTAATTCTCCTCGACCTCTCTGCTGCCTTTGACACTGTCGATCACTCAATTCTACTATCCTCTCTCGCTGACCTGGGAATCTCTGGCACTGCTCTGGCCTGGTTCTCCTCCTACCTCTCCAACCGCACTTAACAGGTGACCTGGCATGGAGCAACCTCCACATCTCGCCCTTTCTCATCAGGAGTCCCCCAAGGGTCAGTCTTGGGTCCTCTCCTGTTCTCTCTCTACACCTGCTCCCTGGGCCCCCTCATCGCATCCTATGGTTTCTCATACCATTTCTATGCTGATGATGCTCAGATTTTCCTCTCCTTCCCAACCTCTGACTCCACCATCCCCTCCCGTATCTCTACCTGTCTGTCTGCTATTTCCTCCTGGATGCACTCGCATCACCTCAAACTCAACCTCTCTAAATCTGACCTCCTTTTCTTTCCCTCCTCCTCCCCCTCCTCTGATCTCTCTATCTCTGTTCCTCTGGAATCTACCACACTCTCTCCCTCTTCCTCCGCTAAGAACCTTGGAGTCACCCTGGACCCCTGCCTCTCTTATTCCCAGCACATCTCCACTCTGGCACGCACTTGCCGATTCTTCCTGAGCAACATCCGTAGAATCTGACCCTTCCTCACCAACTACGCCACCCAGCTCCTGGTCCAGGCCTTGGTACTCTCCCGCCTAGACTACTGCAACTCCCTCCTGGCTGGCCTCCCTGCGTCCGCCACCCGTCCGCTCCAGCTCATCCAGAACTCCGCTGCTCGCCTGGTATTCTCTCTGCCTCGCTTCTCCCATGCAACTCCACTACTCCGCTAACTCCACTGGCTCCCGATCACCGCTCGCATCTAGTTCAAGACTCTTGTACAAGCCTACAGATGCCTTGACCAGACTGCACCCAGCTACCTCTAGACCCTCATCTCTCCCTACACCCCCACTCGATCTCTCCGCTCGGCCTGCACTAGAAGACTGGCTCTACCTCCTCTACGCACCCTGCCTCCAGAGCCCGCTCCTTCTCCACCCTCGCCCCACAGTGGTGGAATGACCTTCCCACAGATGTTAGGACTGCCCAGTCCCTGACCACATTCCGGCGCCTCCACAAGACTCACCTCTTCAGAAAGCACCTGTAGAGCTCCTCTGTTTTTCCCCTGGGACACATATCACCCTTCCTTAAATGCACTTTACTTGCTCTTATCTGCCCCCTATTTTACTGCATGTAATCCTGTACTTCAGAGTACTATAATCTGCCAAGTGTTTAATCTGTAGTATTTTGTATTTAATTATATCCTGATGTAACTATCAATGACACTGTTATCTGCTGTATTATTGAATTGTATTTTGTCACACTTGTATTTACTCGAACCAAAGTCATTGTATTCATCATTGTATTTATCTTGCTCTTAATTGTATTATTACTTGCACTGTGATTCTTGAAATGTATTTGTTTACGACTGTAAGTCGCCCTGGATAAGGGCGTCTGCTAAGAAATAAATAATAATAATAATAATAATAATAATAATAATTCATACCTGTGTGAAATAATGCATCCAGATCATTTTTTTTAAGAGAATATGTCCTTCTTGTGTGGGATTTGAAATATACGCAAATTGTGAAAGACTTCACACAGCAAATGATTACGTGTATATACAAATGTAAAACACTTTGGAATAAATTACTTCTGGTAATTATGAAATACAAATATATTTATATGCATTTTATTTTCATATCAATCTATATTTTTCAGAACAGCCTTAAAGTTAACAAAGGCACGTTCCACATCACAGTTCGCACAGATATCATATTTATAATTTATTTTAAAATATAAGAAATATATATAACATGGAACAGTTTGGAAAAGTGTGTTCTCCCTCTCTTTTGCTCCTTCTCCTTCACCACTTGCTGCGTCCTTTTCATAAAGGCATTGGCTGCACCTGCAGTAAACCTCCCCTTACCTAGTTAGTTTGAAATGCAGTTGCCCCCGTCTGTGCTGTCTCCAAATCTTTCAAAGTTAACATGCAAACGAGGCCACACCCTATAAGTAATGCCGAGTGGCTTTGGCTAATGACCAAATGCCTTTACAAAATAAACATAATAACACTTTACTTCAGACATTTACTGGTAAATCTCAAGAATAACCAAGTGCATTTGGCTAATGACCAAATGTCTCACTTTCACGCATTGTGAGGCTTCAGGAGTCCTTTGTAACTCCAAGTGCCACCATTTGTCGTGTTTTGTGTCATAACCAAAGTGTGATTTTCTGTTGAAAAAACGAAGGTCCCAAATTATTTAATTTGCATTTAACAGAATGTTATTTTTCCTCAAACTACTATGTATTTGGAGTACAATATCCTTCAACGCCATTGTGAATGGTTTTATACACAAATTTACCAAAATGATGGTGGTTTGACATAAGTGGATCACAATATTGTTCAGTACCATGTTGAATTGTTCAATTTTGCATTACTGTAAGCATTAATGATTATATTGTTAATGGAAAATGTGTACACAGAAATAAATATATAGTTCGACATTAATGTTTTTTGTTAATGGAACATTTATAAGTAGAAATAAATATATTCTACAACATTAATGATTATTTTGTAAATTGACAATTCATATGCTGGAGTAAACACATTAGTTGATGTACCTGCTTTTACCAATACGCTTCGGTAAATCATGAGATTAACTGGTAAATGTCTGAAAAGAAATTTATTTCTTAATAATTTTGGACATTTACCACCTTATTTGGTAAGTGTAGACATTTACCGGTAAAACTTAAGATTGACCAGATTCTGAATTTTACCGTAACATATATAACATAGAAATGAGTACTATAAAAAGAATATATTTTAATGAAATATCCATCCAGGTGGCTAGTTAGTGAAACAGTGTTACATATACAGTACTGTGCAAAAGTTTTAGGCAGGTGTGAAAAAATGCTGTAAAGTAAGAATGCTTTCAAAAATAGACATGTTAATAGTTTATATTTATCAATTAACTAAATGCAAAGTGAGTGAACAGAAGAAAAATCTACATCAAATCAATATTTGGTGTGACCACCCTTTGCCTTCAAAACATCATCAATTCTTCTAGGTACACTTGCACACAGTTTTTGAAGGAACTAGGCAGGTAGGTTGGCCCAAACATCTTGGAGAACTAACCACAGTTCTTCTGTGGATGTAGGCAGCCTCAGTTGCTTCTCTCTCTTCATGTAATCCCAGACAGACTCGATGATGTTGAGATCAGGGCTCTGTGGGGGCCATACCATCACTTCCAGGGCTCCTTGTTCTTCTTTACGCTGAAGATAGTTCTTAATGACTTTCGCTGTATGTTTGGGGTCGTTGTCATGCTGCAGAATAAATTTGGGGCCAATCAGATGCCTCCCTGATGGTATTGCATGATGGATAAGTATCTGCCTGTACTTCTGAGCATTGAGGAGACCATTAATTCTGACCAAATCCCCAACTCCATTTGCAGAAATGCAGCCCCAAACTTGCAAGGAACCTCCACCATGCTTCACTGTTGCCTGCAGACACTCATTCGTGTACCGCTCTCCAGCCCTTCGGCGAACAAACTGCCTTCTGCTACAGCCAAATATTTCAAATTTTGACTCATCAGTCCAGAGCACCTGCTGCCATTTTTCTGCACCCCAGTTCCTGTGTTTTCGTGCATAGTTGAGTCGCTTGGCCTTGTTTCCACGTCGGAGGTATGGCTTTTTGGCCTCAAGTCTTCCATGAAGGCCACTTCTGACCAGACTTCTCCGGACAGTAGATGGGTGTACCAGGGTCCCACTGTTTTCTGCCAATTCTGAGCTGATGGCACTGCTGGACATCTTCCGATTGCGAAGGGAAGTAAGCATGATGTGTCTTTCATCTGCTGCAGTAAGTTTCCTTGGCCGACCACTGCGTCTACGGTCCTCAACGTTGCCCGTTTCTTTGTGCTTCTTCAAAAGAGCTTGGACAGCACATCTGGAAACCCCTGTCTGCCTGGGAGAGACCTTGCTGATGCAGTATAACTACCTTGTGTCTTGTTGCTGTGCTCAGTCTTGCCATGGTGTATGACTTTTGAAAGTAAACTGTCTTCAGCAACCTCACCTTGTTAGCTGAGTTTGGCTGTTCCTCACCCAGTTTTATTCCTCCTACACAGCTGTTTCTGTTTCAGTTAATGATTGTGTTTCAACCTACATATTGAATTGATGATCATTAGCACCTGACACCTGACTATATGCCTACAAAATCCCTGACTTTGTGCAAGTGTACCTAGAAGAATTGATGCTGTTTTGAAGGCAAAGGGTGGTCACACCAAATATGGATTAGATTTAGATTTTTCTTCTGTTCACTCACTTTGCATTTAGTTAATTGATAAATATAATCTATTAACATGTCTATTTTTGAAAGCATTCTTACTTTACAGGATTTTTTCACACCTGCCTAAAACTTTTGCACAGTACTGTATATGATTTACATGTATATGTTTAAATCATTTCTTGACAGGAGGGCCGGCCGAGAGGAGACTTCTACCAGGAGATCAGATCTTAAAGTTAAACAGTGTACTTGTGGATGACTTGTCTGGTGAACAAGCAGCAGAAATCATCAGGTAACGGGCCAAGCAGTCTTTATAAATTCTGATGAATATTGCTTCCTCTTTACCAAAATATTGTTTTGTAGTACTGTACCTGTAACCTTTAATGGCTCACAGTCTAAAACAGCCTTTTGCTTAAAGTTTACAAAGTTAATAAAATACAGTACATAGTACCTTCAGTGAACTATTCATGTAGGTTCACATTCAGGGATTGAAAAATACATATCATCAACCAATCAATCTTTATTTTATATATCACCTTTCATAGTGGACCACCATCACAAAGCGCTTTACAAGATGCAGTAACAACAAGCTAATCCATAATACTTTAAATACAGAGAAATGCCAAATGGATATGAGAACCCTTCACTAGTGGTTCTTCCTAGGATCACTGTGAATGGCAAGGGTCCCAGATTTGTCACATATTTTTTTCCCAACCTTCTCTTCGATCCACTGATATATTTTATACTACCAACCAGTTGCTGTCCAAAATGACTGACATTATTGGAGACCAGTTGTGGTGTCCCTATCCTGTTTAAATATGAATTACTATGAAGACTCAATGGCACACCCTGTATACAGTTACAGACGCTCCCCGGGTTACGCAAGATCCCCGACTTACGCAAATTCGACCTTACGCAAAAAGTTCCATAAGGCATAAATAACATTTTCGAGTTACGGAAAATATTGCTTAGCGTACGGAAATGCAAAGTAGTGCGGTGTGCGGAGGAATGCAGCGTAGCATCTCCTACAAGGGAAGGCTTTGCGCTCTCACAGCCTCTCAGTCTCATGTTCTTATTGTTTCCGATCGGATACTCGCGGCATCGTGTTATTTCACCCTATTATTTCATTCAAATCATGACTGGAAAGCGACCAAGTGATAGCAAGCGTGCAGGACCAGTTCGGAAGCGAAAGAAGACTGATATACGTATCCGATATATATTGATATATACGGTTCCGACTTACGTGAAATTCGGGTTACGCAAGGCTTTCCGGAACGGAACGATTGCGTGAGTCGGGAGCGTCTGTACTGCAAAGTGTGAATACATTCCAGTGAGCACTGTTAGCTATCCATTCCTACACATGACTGTAAATATAATAGTCAAGCCACTTAAAATACAGACGATATGTGGGATATGTAAAATCTATAACAAAAACATTGTCAATGTAAAAAAACAAGTTAGAAAAACGCAACAGCCGTTTAAAGTGGTGATATCAAACACAAAAGCCCAAGTTAGGAGAAGCAATTGGGGCAACCTTGTCAAGTTGTGCTGGGGCCCAACATTCACACAATTGTTGCTTCTAACTTGGCTTCTTTTTTTGATTGCTCCACTTTACATTGAAATGCTCATTCCCTTATTAGCTGGGTTGTAACCAGAATAAAACGCTGAGACACATGTGCCAAGGAAAGTGCTCAACACAGACTGAAGTGTTCTTGGTTATCCTTACAAGCACTACTAATAAACATGAAGTTCTCAAAAGTGTCCTTTCCTCTCAATCTCGGTAGTTTCAAACAAGTTTTTCTAACTTGTACGAGGAACTACCGTTCCTCTCAATATGAATTATGCATGATATTTAAATGTAGTATGTAAAGAATATGCATAGCAATTGTACTGCATGGTTTGTTTTTGCATGCTATCAAGCTTCTTGTACGCAATGGTCAATTGTAAATAAACTGCATGCGGTAGCTAGAAATGGCTCATGTCTGTACAGTTACTGTAATTGTATCCTGCATGGAAATATGTGACCAGAAAGTACTTACTTGCAATGCTTGTGACTGGTGAATAAGGATTTCTTAGTGCCATTTATCCTCCTCAACCTAACCTACCAATTTACTGGTCACACATTTTTGGAAGGTAAATCTTTATAATAAATACAATATTGTGTGTTTGGAGAGTCACCCAAGGTACTGCTTCCGTTGCCGTCGCTTCACAAATAACAAATATCACTAAATGAAACAAAAATTATGTAAGGGTAGTATGGGGATTTGAGAGGGAGGGGAAGTGATGAAATTACCACACACAGTCTGAGTAGTTTTGGGTTAATCACACAGTGTATTTACAATAAGTCACATGGGTCCGAACGATGTTTGCTCTGGGACGAAGTCCCACGGTCAAGCCCTGTCTAGCAGAGGCTGTCCAAATGGATAGCAGACACATGCAGGACTGCCAATGAGCTGGCCAACTTGCCCCTTGCAGAAAGCATGCAGTCCATTCCTTCAGGGGCATGGTAACTTCGTGGGCTTTATTCTAAGGTGCATCTGTCAAGGACATTTGCAATGCAGCAGTGTGGGCTACTCCCCATACCTTTACGAGGTTCTACAGACTGAATGTCGTGGATTCATAAAACCCTGGCTTTGGAACTAGAGTATTAAGGGCGGCTTCAGAGTCGACCCTTACAGCATAGACATAGTGGTGAGTTTCTCCCTCACTTTCTTAGCCCTAGTTACTTGTTACTGGGGTTCTGTATGGTAATGCACAAGGTAGCCTTCAAAGGGAACGTTAGGTTATTATCATAACCCTGGTTCCCTGAAATAGAAATGTAACCATTAACCTTCAAGGTCGCTGCATCCATGATTGCAGCATGCATGAAGGAAAAATGATGCTGGTATCTGTGTGTGCAGTCGTCTTATGCCCTCAGGGGCGGGCTTGACTGTGTCACAGGCGCTGGCGTGCAGCTTTGGTATAATAGCTATTCAGGTTCGGGTTCTTTAGGAGGTAAACATCCATATGGTAATGGTTACATTTCTATTTCAAGGGACCAGGGTTATGATAATAACCTACCATACTCTGGCTTCCATACCTCAGTAACCAAGCAACAAGCTTCCTCAACTCGTTGGTTAATGGTGTACAGTTGCAAGTTTGTTTTGATGGTTTCAATGGATCACTTTGTGGTGCGAGTTACAAAAGATGGGGAAGAGCCTGATTTGGATTAAAATATCCCAGCTGTTTCAAAGAAGGTGAAGCTGGCACCAAAGCGTAACATTAAACAAAGGTGGGAGCTGGAATCTGTCATTATTTTTGGTTCCATATACCTGTGCAAGACTACGTTTTCAGCACTGACAGATGTGTAAAGCTTTCTGTTCAAAATCTTGAGGCTCAGCTTTGTTGAGCTGGAAAATAATGGTCAAAACCAAAGCATGCAAAAGTTCACTCTAAACTTTAAGCATTTGTATTGCCGCTGACAGCAAACACTATTCTCTGGTTTATTTATTTTTTTACTTTATTTGCTATACTAAATTTAAATAGATAGATAGGACAGCGAGGAAGCAGAATAGTCTACACTGACAGAAAAAACATTCAGAGGGTGGTACAAGAATAGCGATTTTATTTCATCAAGCCGAAAAAAGGTAAAATACACAAATACTGTTTTTACATATTTTCGGGCAGATTGATTTGGAACAGTGATTAAACACAGTTTGAAAGATAACATTCAAGGTCCTTTTATCAGAGATTAAAGCCCTCGTATTGACCAATCAGGTTAAATGGCATCTCTGATCCATTTTCCAATTTATTGTACTCTTATTCACTGTATTGCTGTTTATTTTGCAGCCCATTGAGATCCACCAAAACACATCTCAATACTTGGTGGATTGGCTGCCACTGCTTTAGAGGATAATGAACATTCTATGTAGAACTTGATTAACTGAGACAATCAGTATGGCAGTAGAGAATTAAAGCTGCATGACTTATTGGTGCATTTATCCAGCCTAGTATATTTAAGATGACCATATTTCTAAGTCCTTAAACTGGGACAGTATGTAAATATTGTGAATAACGTCCAACTTCCAAGCTACAGGGAAGCTCTAGGGTTTTTATTTTCACTTCGGCAATGTTTGATCTAATATCATATTGGAAATGAATGCAGAGACTCATGGTGATATTCAAAGAGGAATCTTTTACTTTCAAAAACTTATTTTTGTGAATAAATGATCTTATTGTCTTTGTAATTTCATTTCTACACAACAAATTAGTTATTACATTACACAGTAGCAATTCAATAATATCAAATTCCGATTTCCACTTTCCATCTCTATCTCTATTTCTATGCTATCCTTGAGTGTCCAATCTGAAAACCAGGCCCTTCCTGTATGAAAACATTACATATCTCTATATTTCTATTTATTAAATGGTTACTTCATAGAATCTATATTTTTTTCAAATTATTTTATTTCTTCCCATTTAATATGACATGATATTTGTTCTGTACATTTTTTTTCTATTGCAGTTTCTGCATGGAACATTAGTGTGTCGTGATTAATAGATACTATGATTTTTTTTCAGCCACTTTCAATTATTAAACTATTACTATTAAAGGTGATGAAATGTGTTAAATATACTTTTGACTGTGTGCAAGAAAATGAAGCCCACTAATCAGCTTTTCTGAGTTTTGTTTAGAAGCTGCCCTGATTGCATAAACAGGAATTTCCTTCTGAAGTAGTTATTAATTATGGGGAATAGTAATACACCCAGGAAGCCCTTTAAGTTTCTCTGAATAGTTGTATTTCTAGATTCCCCCTTTAACATGCTGTAAGCTGACGGGCATCGCTTAAAACAGAAATTAACCTGCATGATGAAATTTCCTGCCTATTCCATTTTTGGTACCAATCAATGATCATGAGAAAGCATCTTCTGACAATCTAAATTAACAACACATTTTACGAAAGTTAATTTCTTTGCTGACCTTGGCTGGAGTTTATTTTGAGTCAACAGTATAGGCTGAGACATGGATCAAGGTGTAATAAGATTAAATCGTATTCCTTTTCTGATCAAATTAAATGTTGTCACTTCTTTACTTACGAAATGAATACTGTTTAATCTTCCTTAATATAAGCATAAACATTAGCCTATGTAAAATGCGCAGAGAAGTTTTCACATTGTCTGGAGACGCTTTTTCATTATCATTGATTGGTACTGAAAAACGTATCATTATTGGTACTGAAAAACTGCACAGACAAGGCAGGAAATGTCATCATACAATTAACATGTTTTAGCAGGTTACTTTCTGTTTTAAGTGATACCTAATGATCCTTGGGAACCCAGTCAAACCAGCATAAGAGAGAAAAGAACCTCAATGGGCACAAGCCTGGAATTAAATAGCCCAGAGCTTGTGAGAAAACTACGTGGGACACAGTAAACACAGATCTCTGCTTTGCGTTGGAAAGGTTAAGTGGAACAGTTGAAAAGAAGCTGGATAAATTTGGGGACATCATCAACGCATATGGAAGCGAGAGGTTTGGAGTTGAAAAACGGAAGGAAAAAGTACAAACTATTCCTGGAAAGTCTAGATGGCAGCAGGAGAATGAACGCTTAGTTTGAGAAAGTTAGAAAAGCAATGGAAAAGAGCAGAACAAAGTCAGGAGGAGGGACTCAATCTCTTACAAAGGATCATAAAAGATAAGCTTGCAATATTGCGCAGAGCTGAGCGCTTACGGAAACGCTACAAAAAGGAGCGTGCGAGAACTAACTTTTATAAAGACCCATTCAAATTTGTAAAGAAGTTATTCACCAGTGAGAAGAATGGCACACTAAAAGCAACTAAGTTTGAGTTGGAGAGATATTTGGAGGAAACACATAAAGATTCAAAAAGGCAGGAGCCTATGTCAATTCCTTCAGACATCCCACCTATCAATCCACCAGGGCCTCCAGGGCCTAATGGAGTTCTATACAGTGTACAAGAGTGTTTCAGGAGTTCTATGAATCCTGTGGAAATTGATTGGTTGTACCAAGAGCATGGCGCCGAGCAGGTGGAGTCTGAATCTTTTACCTAAAGAAAAAGATTCTACAAGCATCAGTCAGTTTCGCCCCATTTCCCTATTAAACGTAGAAGGCAAGATTTTCTTCGGCATTATTGCTTACATATTGTCAACTTACATATTAAATAACTGCTTCATTGACACTTCAGTACAAAAAACGGGCATTCCAGGTTTCCCATGATGCTTAGAACACATCAATGTGACCTGGCAACAAATTCAAATCATCTAAAAAAGAGAAGAAGGAGCTCTATGTGACATTCCTGGATTTGGCTAATGCATATGGTTCAGTGCCACATGAACTTCTTTGGGCAGCATTTGATTTTTTCAGTGTACCGATGACAAAAACACATTTAGTGAAAGCCTACTTTGGAGATTTGCAATTTAGTTTTTCAACTTCAGAATTCAGCACTACATGGCAATGCCTAGAAGTTGGAATAATGGCAGGATGCAACATTTCTCCACTGGCTTTTACCATGGCAATGGAAGTAATCATTAGGGCATCAAAATGGGTAGTGGGAGGAGAGCGCTTGGCTTCTGGAATGCGACTACCACCAATTCGAGCATACATGGATGACATGACAACCATGACTACAACAGTAGCCTGCACTAATCGGTTATTGGGCAAATTAACCAATAACATTGAATGGGCACGAATGCAATTCAAGCCCACTAAATCAAGGAGCAGCTCTATAATTAAAGGTAAAGTAGTAGATAACATGTTCTACATTAATGGTGAGGCAATACCAACAGTGTCTGAGAAGCCAGTGAAAAGTCTTGGGAGATGGTACGACAGGGATCTAAAGGACACAGTTCGTGTGGGAGAAGTTAGACAACAAGCAGTGGAAGGGTTGAAGAGCATAGACAGCAGCGCTTTACCAGGCAAACTAAAACTCTGGTGCTTTCAGTTTGGTCTACTGCTGAGGCTGCTGTGGCCACTGACTGTGTACAAGGTTTCATTGACAACAGTAGAGAAGCTGGAAGCTTTTATCAGTTCATACATCAGGAAATGGTTGGGAGTTCCACGCTGCCTCAGCAGAGTGGGACTTTATGGTAAAGGAATACTGCAGCTACCAGTCTCCGCTCTAACCGAGGAGTTTAAGTGCGCCAAGGTCCGACTGGAAATTACATGAGTAGAGTCATGCGACAAAGGAGAGTCGTGCGACAAAGGAGGTAGCACCTGTGTTGAAAACTGGAAGAAAGTGGGTGGCAAAGAAAGCTGTGGAAGATGCAAAGGCTGCCTTTCGAATTGGTGATATCATGGGGCAAGTTCAGCATGGAAGTGGGGGTCTTGGTCTCAGTTCAGCTCCTCCTACATGGCACAAGGCACCCCCAGCTCAAAGGAGGAAGCTGGTAGTCAACAAGGTGCAAAAGCAGGAGGAGAGGATGAGGTGCATAAAGGCTGTTTCCCAGGCCAAGCAGGGAGAATGGATGAGATGGGAGAGTGTGGAACAACGCAAGATTGGCTGGCAAGACCTATGGTCAGTGGAACAGAGCAGGATCAGTTTCCTCATCAGGTCCTTTGTGTTCATCACCTGCAACATTAAGGCACATTTTGACAGGATGTAAGGTGGCTCTTGCCAAGGACAGTTTACTTGGTGCCATGACCAGGTGCTGCGATGTTTGGCCTTAGCATTGGAAGACAAGCGTAACATGACCAATAAGTTGCCACCACTTCCATCAAAACATTACACACAAAAAACAACATTCCTCCACCCAGGAGAGCAACCACCAAGAAAAGGTGTTAAAACCAAGCCTCGCCCAGGACAACTGGAAACTGTTAGAGACTGGAAAATGCTGGCAGATGTTGGTCAACGGCTTATTTTTCCACCTGAGATTGCCACCACTAACCTTCGACCAGATACTGTCTTGTGGTCTGGATCAGCACGCCTTGTTCACCTGGTAGAGTTAACAATGCCATGGGAGGATGTTGTAGGTGAGGCGTATGAGAGGAAGAAACTGCGGTATGCTCAACTAGCCGCTGAAGCGGAACAGCGAGGATGGAGAGTCCAGGTTTACCCAGTGGAGGTGGGTTGTCGAGGATTTGTGGCACACTCTACAACCCGGTTTCTCAGAGACGTCAGATTCAGTGGCCAAGAGTTGCGTCACACAGTGAAGAACTTATCTGAAGCAGCAGAGAGGAGCAGCAACTAGCTGTGGTTGAGACGGAGAGATTCTGGTTGGGGATCTGAAGCACAATAGAAAGAAAGAAACGCTGATGTACCAGTAAGTAAGCTGGGCTGAGTTGAGTGGGGGACGGAGGGGGGTGATGCTGGGACGCCAGAATCACCGTCGAGCCCTCTTGAGGTGTTGTGGGCTAGTCGACGAAACACCGAGGATGGAAGGTGCCCACTTGAAGACCCCAGAAATGTACCCTACTTAGCTCAATCCAGACGGTTGTCATGCTTATGCGCTGGGGAGACCGCACTGCGGTTGATCTCCGGAGCTAGCATCGCAGCCGTTGTGTGTGCTGATGCGCTAGGGAGGCAAATAAGCTGATCCCTGGAGCCAGCATTACACTTCAGCCATCAACACCAGACAGACAAGGATAGCCATCAGTTAGTTTTAACAACAATCAGTGGATAAACACACCCGCAATTGTCTGTGATTGGTTGCAAATATGAACGTTGACTATTCAGTAATTCTCCAGATTTGCACCACGCTGTACAGCCGCTTTTTAATGCTACTGGTCGTTCAACCTTCCCTTTAATCACACAAGTGTCATTGTACTGTAATACAGTGCACTCCGTTTATAAGAATCACATCCGCCCCGGATGATTTGATTCTTATAAGCGAATCGATATGATTACTGTGGTAAAGTGCAGCAGTATAAAGGCTTTGTTCCCTGAAGTGTAATGGGTTGACCACTAGATGTCATGAGTTCCCGCATGTATGCACAGGGACCACACAAGGGTTTATTTTGTTTGTTTGTTTTATTAGCGGTTGTTTCCCCACCGCACTGTAAGAAAAATAAAACCAACACTGGTTTAAAACTGTAAATCAAGACTCCAGCCTGATCATTTACACTGCCCTCGGCCACATCACATTACAGTTAGCAAAAAGCGCCTCCGTGCGTCAGCAGTTTAAATACAGTATACAAATGTCAATGGTGCTCAATCACTGAGGACAATGCATCAAAACAAGTCCTCATGGGTAAGCAGCTTGTTATATGATCATGATTATGTTTATTCAAGGCTGCAGAATCCTGTTTTACTACAGTATACTTGAGAAACGATCGTCTCGTGAGGGTGCCTAGTTTAACTGCCATTCGGTGTTACGTGTAATGGCCTTTGAATTAAAATGACATTAAAGTACAGTATTTTACTATCAGGACTACCACTGCATTTAAGCATCTGTGGCTTACTTATTTTCTGTTGCGATGCAAATCTCACAGTTTTTCATTAAGCGGAGATGCAAAGCTCTGCAATCCCCCCCTCCCCCTCCTCCTCACTGCAACCCCACTCCCTCTACATGCATATCACACAGTAACACTGCTGTAGTCAGTATATACTGAATGAATGTGTATTTACTTTATTGAAACACATTTTCACTAACAGAGAACACAAAAAAACATACCTGCACAATGCAGTGCCGCAGTCACAAGTTGATTACAAACAGTTTGATTACAGCAGTTTTTCCGGCTTTATTGCATGATCCACACTGTGTACGTGTCTAACCACACGAGATGTGATCAAATTCTAATTCAAAAACAGCTTTATTGGCTTGTAGCAGGGCGGAAGCTCTACACATGGGAAATATGTAGTTTTATTGTATATTTTTGCGTTATTTGTTGTAATTTGATTTAATTAATTGTTTAACTGCTGTGGCGCTCCGCTGGGGACGATAACCTGTCTGCATGGAGCAGCAGCTGAAAGCAATCAGCTGTTCCAGCAGGCAGGTGGGCGTGTCTCAGCAGAGCGTCAGTATAAAAACATAGCGATCACTATGATCAGGGCTGCTGCAAGGCCTGCCGTTTTCACGGCACCTTTGATGTATAGTTTGTTGTATTGTGTTTTTATTTTTAGTGTCTTTTACAGTCTTGTACTGTCCTCTGTGCGCTACCATCGCTGGTAGCGTCACATTACATTATTGTTTGGTTTTTTCTTTGTTTTATGTGTTAATAAATACTGAGCACCATGCTGACGTGTTTCATTGCACCTGTGTCTTCGTGCCTCCATTCCGGCTCTCACCTGCCTGTCTGCCTGCTTCAGTGTGGGAACAACACGCAAGAACACCACATAGCTGTACACATCATGTAGTCAGTTTGCCCCAAAATGATTCTTATAAGTGGATTGCTTGATTCTTACAAGCGGATTATTTTACATTGGTTGGTATAGGAATGATTTGGTCCCAGTGGTTTTGATCACTATATGCGGTTGATTCTTATATCAGTGATTCTTATAAATGGAGTTCACTGTAGTTAGATATGGTAGTAACATGGCAGCCTGCATCAAAATATACTATTCTGTCACTTGCGAGACAATGCTCTGGGTAAAAAAACGGGATGAAATGAGCATCCCAAGAAAGGTTCTGGGGACACTGAGACTGGACGTCTGGTCACCTTAAGTATATTGACACACTATACCTAATAATCCCGAACTGAAATGCTACTGTCAGGTCCCAGAAAATGACTGGGGGAGGGAGGGGGGGGGGGGTGGTATCTGAGTTTAGTACCACAGCCCCAATATCTGGCCTTTAAAACGACCTACAATAGTTAAGGTTTAATAGAATTTGCAGATTTATTATTTACTGTGGTCCCTTACAATACAGTACGAAGTATTACAAAAACAATTCTTGAAAGAAAAGTACTGTTATTTGATCACTTGAATCCGCCTTGTGGTTGCTCTTATTATGTAGTTTTTACATGGGTTGTGACATTGTATGCTTGCTGTATGTAATTTCCTATGTATGTAATAACATTTTAAAGTAAATAAATTGCAAAACACACAAATGACTCTGAGACTTAAGCTCCCTAAACAAGTGACAGTTATAGTGTTTCTATTACCTTCAAATGCAAGTCATGGAGATCTTTTTATCCAACATTACTTAAAATATTGTACCCAAAACAGAATATTTCTTATGTGATTCTTAATGCAGTTACTGTTTTGTAAGGTTGTTTATGGTCCAAGTATTCTGTTTTTTTTTACTCTTGTTACAAGAGTATGAAGTAGAGGCTTTTCTATATGAAGCTGTAGCAGGGCTGAGATCTGTGCTGACTCTGCTGGCGTGTTCACAGTGCTGCAGGAAGAGGGCAGCAGTCGTCCAACAACCGCCTGTGAGTCATGGCCGTGACACGGGGAGGTGGGAGAGGGGGTGTGTGGACTTTCCCTCTCTCTGAATGGCTGGGAGGCGGGTCTTGGGGTGATTGTTGGCCCTATAAGATAATGCTCTACTGTTTCCTCAGGTCTGCCAGATTTTAATGAATGGGCCAGCAGAGACCCTACGGACGGACAGAGAAGAGAGCCGCGCGCAACTTGAAAAAAAAGAAAAGACAACGCTGAAAGAAAGAATAAGTGTAGCGTGGAAAATAAATGGGCAGACCCCAGAATTGTATAGGGTAGTGAGGGAACAGGGTGAGTGTAGGACGGAGTCCCGGGCCGTGTGGCTAGCGACGGTTGGGGTTTGTTTTGGCTGCCGATTGCAGTACCTTTATTTTGTAGATTTTTGGTATTTGTTTTTGTTTTCTTTTTGCCTTCTGTTTTTCATATGATTTATTGCAATGCCGTGTGCACTATAGGTGAGCACTGAGACGCCTTTACCATCGTTGGTAGCAACGGTGTCTTAGTGCCACGTTGTGGCGAGAAATAAATAGTGCACCCAAGGGGTGTTTAGAAACCCAGCTTTCTGTCTCCGGTGTCAGTGATTTCCCCCACCCTTCCACACAGTGGGATTCACTGGCATTGCCCATTAAAAGCAGTGCAACCCCAGAAGGAGCCGAAATGGATGCCACACAATTTGCGGCTATGATGGACCTCTTACGTCAGACCCTCACTGCTGCGATGCAGGGGGCTGCTAGACCCGCAGGTCCAGATCCCAGGTTGCAGAGACCCACCAAAATGATGGCTGATGATCGCCCTGAAGCCTACCTGGAGGTGTTTGAGGCTATGGCAATCTCGGCCGGGTGGGACCAGGCACAGTGGGCTACCTGCCTCTTACCCCAGCTGACGGGAGAGGCACAGGCAGCCGCGAGGGCGCTGTCCCCGGAACAAATGATGGATTACCCCACACTAAAGGCGGCCATCCTTAATCGGGTGGGGGCCACGCCAGAGGGATATCGGCGAAAGTTCCGGGAGGCGCGTTTTTCGGCGGAGGAGCATCCCAGAACCATAGCCCACCGCTTAAAGGATTACGCTCTGGGCTGGTTGAACCCGGACGCGACCACCAAAGCCAGGTTGGTGGAGGTGATCGTGGTGGAGCGATTTCTGGAGTGCTTGGCTCCAGGACCTCGGCTATGGGTACAGCGGCAGGCCCCTGCCACTTTGGACCGGGCGGCTGAGTTGGCGGAGCAATACCAGGCGGCGGAGCCAACGCCAGCAAAACTGTCTGGACGAAGTGGGGCTACCGGAACGTTCCCTCAACTGGCCCCGGAGAGGGCGAAGGGACTGGGGGAACGGGGTAATCGAGGATTTGGTCGGGGGTGTCGGCGGGGGCTCCCGGCCCAGGAACTGGGGCAGGGTGGGGTTACCCACGGGCTGCTGCGGTGTCGGACTGGGGTCTCGCACGGACACCTTATTGGCGAGCCTCTTCTATGGCTCCAGTGTTTCCCCTTTTTGTCGAAGCTTCGGGGAGAGAAACCAGCCCACTGAGGTGTTGGACATGCAGGGAGGTGGGCCCCGTGATGGAGTGTGACCTTGGCCGACCCGGTAAGCACGTTCAATTACCTCAGTCACTTCAGCACACGGGTTTTGTTATTCCTGTGATAGTGGATGGTGCAAAAACCCAGGCTCTCCTGGATTCAGGGTGTGATCAGTCTCTAGTACAGGAGAGCCTAATCTCACCGGGGCATAAACATATACTGGGACGGGTGCATATTAAATGTATTCATGGGGATGTACGCTCCTATCCCAAGATCAATGTGAATATGATGATTGGCCAGCAGGTGACGGAGGTGCAGGTAGGATTATGTCCTCAATTGCCAGTGCCGGTAGTTCTGGGACAGGACTGTGAGCAGTTTAAAGATTGGTTAGCTGCCCTGACAACCCCGTCCTCCTTATTGGCTAAGAAAGAGGAATTGGAGAGATTTTTCCCTTTCGTGATCCGGAGTGGTTTTGTCATAAATTTAAACCCCGTAAAACTAAACAGGAGCGTCGGATCGCTAAGAATGAGGGCTGGCAATGGAGGGGGTCGGAGAAGTTTCAGGTGGGGGCGGTTGGTGAAGAGTCTGGGGGGGAGGCCGCGGAGCCAGCGCAGGGGTCTGGCTCGGCTGCCTCTGCTCAGGACCGACCTGACCCAGAGTTGGAAGCCATGGGAGCTGATTTTCTAGCTCACTCCCGTGACTTCCGACTTGAGCAAGGGCGTGACGATGTGCTGGGCAGGCTCTTTGACCAAGCATCTGTGGTTAATGGTCGGGTGGTCGAGCCCAGACGCGCCGCCACGTACCCTCACTTTGAAATTAATCGAGACCTTCTGTATCGTGTTGATAAATTACCCCAGACCAGGGAAGTGCGTCATCAGTTGCTCATTCCTCAGCCCTTTAAGGAGGATCTGTTGCAGCTTGCTCACACTATTCCCCTGTCTGGTCATTTGGGAAGGGACAAAACTAAAGCGAGGCTCGTGACACGGTTCTATTGGCTGGGGTTGGATGGTGATGTGAAGCGTTTTTGTGAATGATGTGGAGAATGTCAGAAAGCTAGCCCTAGAGCCGTCCCACGCGCCCCACTGGTGCCATTGCCCCTAGTGGAAGCTCCGTTTGAGCGCATTGGAGTGGATATAGTGGGTCTGTTAGAAAGGAGTGCGGCAGGATACACACACCTATTGGTTATTCTGGATTACGCTACGCGTTATCCCGAGGCCATTCCCCTCCGATCTGCGTCCGCTAAATCTGTTGCCAACGAGCTTGTGAAGGTTTTCTCCCGGGTGGGGATCCCCAAAGAAATACTGACCGACCAGGGTACCAACTTTATGTCTCGGCTAGTCCGCGGAACATGTAAACTTTTGGGGATTAAGACCATTAGGACCTTGGTTTTTCACCCTCAGACTGATGGTCTTGTGGAGCGATTTAATAAGACCCTCAAGAACATGTTGCGCAGATTTATTGATAGTGACGTGCGCTACTGGGACCAGCTGATTCCGCCCCTTCTCTTTGCTATCAGAGAGGTACCCCAGGCGTCCACAGGCTTTTCACCATTCGAGTTGTTGTATGGACGGAGACCCTGGGGTGTACTCGATCTGGTTAGAGAGATGTGGGAGGAACAGCAGGACAATTTGACTAATACTGTCCGGTATGTGTTGGACCTGCGCAAACGTCTGGAGTCTGTGGGAAAGTGGGCGCATGACAATTTGCAACAGGCTCAGCACAGACAGGAGACCCAATATAACAGGGGGGCTCGGTTGCGCACGTTTTAGCTGGGGGATAAGGTGCTTCTATTGTTACCCAGTTCAGAGCCTAAACTCCTGTCGAAGTGGCAAGGGTCGTTTGAGGTTACACGCCGGGTTGGGACGGTGGATTATGAGATCTGCCAGCCGGAGCGACGGAGAGAAAAGCACATTTACCATATCAACCTGTTGAAGCCGTGGTTACAGCAGGAGGCTTTGTTAGTGGCGCAAGCAGATGACGTCACAGACTTGGGACCTGACCTTTCTGTGTTGGCGAAAACAGGGTCGGTACAGATTGCAGATAATCTGACACCAACACAGAAATGTCAGGCTCGGGTGCTAGTGGCGGAGTTTCCTGATGTGTTTTCTCCTGTCCCGGGGCAGACTCGAGTAGCCCACCATCACATTGAGATTGAGCCGGGGGCGCGAGTTCGCCAGAGGCCGTACCGCATACCTGAGCGCAAAAGGCAGGTAGTAAAGGCGGAAATTGATGAGATGCTCAGACTGGGGGTAATAGAAGAGTCCCAGAGTGACTGGAACAGTCCAATTGTGCTAGTGGATAAGCCGGATGGACCAACTCAATTTTGCATTGATTTCAGGCGAGTTAATGAAAAATCGAAGTTTGACGCTTATCCCATGCCCCGGGTGGATGAGTTGCTGGAGCGTCTTGGCACGGCTCATTTTATGATGACACTGGATTTAACGAAGGGGTACTGGCAGATACCCCTGACTCCGGAATCCAGAGAGAGAACGGCGTTTTCGACTCCCTTCGGGTTGTACCAATTTAGGACCATGCCCTTTGGGTTGCACGGAGCACCAGCCACTTTCCAGCGGATGATGGATCGCATTTTGCGGCCCCATCAGCAGTACGCCGCTGCTTACATAGATGACGTGGTGATCCACAGTGAGGACTGGCCGGGTCATCTGGGTAAGGTGGTGGCGGTACTGCAATCCTTGCGGGAGGCTGGGCTCACTGCTAACCCAAAGAAGTGTGCCATTGGGAAGAGTGAGTTGGAGTATTTGGGTTATCGAGTAGGGAGCGGCCAGATCAGTCCGCTGATTGCTAAGGTGAAAGCCTTGGCTGACTGGCCGGTCCCTACAACAAAAACCCAGGTGCGTTCTTTCTTGGGACTAGCGGGCTATTATAGGAAGTTCATCCCGAGCTTCGCTACGCTCGCTGCTCCCTTGACAGACCTCACCCGGAAGGCTGCCCCAAATACAATTCAGTGGACAGAGCCGTGCCAGAGGGCCTTTCTTGCCTTGAAGCGTAGGCTGTGTAGCAAGCCAGTGCTGTGCAGTCCTGATTTCGGCAGGAGGTTCACCCTGCAGACGGATGTGTCAGAGACAGGTCTCGGGGCAGTGTTGTCTCAGGAGGTACGTGGAAGCGAGCACCCGGTCCTGTATATCAGCAGGAAGCTCCTGCCCCGCGAGAAAAACTACAGTACCATCGAGAAGGAGTGTCTTGCGGTAAAATGGGTAGTCGAGTCACTCCGGTACTACCTCCTGGGACGACACTTCACCCTTGTTACAGATCATGCCCCCTTAGCATGGCTTCACCGGATGAAAGATAACAATGCCAGAATCACACGATGGTACTTGGCCTTGCAGCCCTATGTCTTCAGGGTAGTCCACTGAGCAGGGAAACTGCATCAAAACGCAGATTTTTTCTCTCGGGAAGGCATGGGGTTGTAGGATTTTCGAATGGACCGGTGGTGCCATTCTGAGGAGGAGGGTATGGAGCAGGGCTGAGATCTGTGCTGACTCTGCTGGTGTGTTCACAGTGCTGCAGGAAGAGGGCAGCAGTCATCCAACAACCGCCTGTCAGTCATGGCCGTGACACGGGGATGTAGGAGAGGGGGTGTGTGGACTTTCCCTCTCTCTGAATGGCTGGGAGGCGGGTCTTGGGGTGATTGTTGGCCCTATAAGATATTGCTCTATTGTTTCCTCAGGTCTGCCAGATTTTAATGAATGGGCCAGCAGAGACCCTACAGACGGAAAGAGCGGGGCTGGAAGAGAGCCGCACGCGACTTGAAAAAAAAGAAAAGACAACGCTGAAAGAAAGAATAAGTGTAGCGGGGAAAATAAATGGGCAGACCCCAGAATTGTATAGGGTAGTGAGGGAACAGGGTGAGTGTAGGACGGAGTCCCGGGCCGTGCGGCTAGCGACGGTTGGGGTTTGTTTTGGCTGCCGATTGCAGTACCTTTATTTTGTAGATTTTTGGTATTTGTTTTTGTTTTCTTTTTGCCTTCTGTTGTTCATATGATTCATTGCAATGCCGTGTGCACTATAGGTGAGCACTGAGACACCTTTACCATCGTTGGTAGCAACGGTGTCTTAGTGCCACCTTGTGACAAGAAATAAATAGTGCACCCAAGGGGTGTTTAGAAACCCAGCTTTCTGTCTCCGGTGTCAGTGATTTCCCCCACCCTTCCACAGAAGCATATATGAATCAGGCACAATTGTATATTCCTGTTTCAAAATGTAAACCATGCTTTACAGTGTTACATTTCTGTAAAAAAGTGCAAAGTTTCTCCTTCATTTTTAAAAAAAAAATAATTAACAGATTTTAATGTTATAAAACCATCAGGAAACAAAACTATATTGAAGGCAATTGTTAAAACAATAAGGGCCCTATTTCAAAGCGTGGAGAAAGGCAACCTTTCTAAAAAGAAATAAAAACATTTTTACAGTATGTAACAGGGCAGCATCACGTCACCGGCTTCTCGGGTGCATGTGTGTGTTTGCAAAAGAGAGCCAGAGGCTCTGTCTGTGACGTGCTGCCAGCCGAGTTTTCTTTACAGGGAATCATAGCCAAAGATTGGTCGGCTGCTGTTCATTAACCAGCATCTTATACATATAAACACTAGTCCTACATCAAAACCATTAGAAAGACAACAACAATCACAGAGCAAAAGATAAGTCAAACTAAACTCATCACATCCGCACACAGTCAGTAGTCCAAAACCAGGACAACAAAATGGAAGTATATAGTCTAGCTAAGATCATGTTTTGTCTTTTTTGTTCTAACTATAAACATGTCAGTTATAGTTATGAATGTATTTCTGACAGAAATTAAAAGTGTTTGATCATTTTTTATGGTTTTATGTTTTTAATAATCAGTTTTATTAAAAACATAATAGTACTCACTGGAACCGGTTCCTTGATATTTGTATCCAGTTTGTCAGTTCCAAAGCAGGAACTAGGTACCCAGTTTCAAAGGAACCAGTTCGCACATCACTACATACTAGTCCATATGACCGCGAAAGGAAGACGCCTATCTGTGTGGTGAGCCACCAAGAAATCTTTAACTCTGGACCACCGCATGTCCAACCGGGGTCAGAGTTTTTCAGTTATTTATCTAGGGAAGGACAGGGGATTAGTCTGGGGATTTGTACCGTAAGGATTCCTGTGTTTTTAATATGATCTAGAAAGCTTGTGACCTTTACAGTTTTTAAATCAGATATTTCTATTTTTTAGGGATTCTATGCTGTCTTCATAACTATATCCTTTCTATGTGTATGTTTCAGGGAATCAAAAGAATCAGTTGCAGTCACTGTACTTCGCTACACTTCAGTAAGTATGCTCCATTTAATAAACAAGTCAATGGGTGTGCATTCAATAATTACATATCATGCCTTCATTCCCCCCCCCCCCCCCCCCGAGAATACATATCATAATCTTGGGGTACATAGATTCTGTCTGCGATTATCCAATTGGGACAATAAGAACATCCTTTTGCACAAGTTATTGATTGTCAAAATTCCCAACTTGTATATTAAATTATATTTTTGAAAGTCTGATGGGGGGTATATATTATTGGAATACTTGTTAGTTTTTGTTTTTAGTCCATTAAAAATAGTTAGCATTATATTATATGTTAAGCATGTGTCTGCTTGCACCTGGGATAATAGATAATGTAGTACTCGTCAATGCCCCCTTTCTTGTGATAGCCCCTTGTCATTTAAGACTTATGTTACAATGGTATGAACACTCTTTCTTGTCATCCCCAATATGAACAAACTCCAATGTATTCCCCACCAGCGGTTGTTTAGAACAGTGAATTTAATAATACTGCTGATAAACGTAAAAGTAATACAATCTGATGTTTTTTTATATATATATATATATATATCATTTTATAAAGGGACCGAAGTCATCCTTTATCACTGCTGAGAAGCGAGCCAAGCTGAAGTCGAACCCTTTTAAAGTACGCTTTGCAGAGGAAGTGATAGTCAATGGACACGCTCAGGTTTGTTTGATTCTGGATCCTTCTCTTCATTTCTGTGTATTCAGTGATTAAAAGTAATCAGGTGTTCTAAAGGGGCGTTCACACCGAATGCCACGTGAAGGCAGCATGCAGGAGCGGCCAGAGGCCACACTCGGGGCAGCAAGCAAGAGATAAAACATTTTAAACTTTTGCTGTATCAGGTTTAAAATGCATATCAACAGGACACTCAGTACTGCATCTCCAGCCCTGCCCCACTCCTTGTTCGCTGTATTTATCACATACCTCTTTATAGTAGTGCATACTGATAAATCATCTCCTGATCACTCGTTTTATCACCAAACTCCTCAGTAATGCTATCAAAGTCATTATTTTATTACTATAACATCTCAAGAAGCTTGGCAAATGTGTCAAGCACAGGTTTCTAGAAGAAACGACTAGAAACCTGTGCTTGACATCTTTTTGATGATGTCGGACCGGAAAGGAAAAATTGTAATGTCGGACCTGGTCTGACATAGGACCGCAAAGGGTTAATGGTTTGCAATCCGATTGCCTGATGACGTAACAGTATATAATAAACAATGTTAACAGGCAATACAGCGGCGTGTATTGCTCTGTTTAAATCCACGGTTGGTTCCCAAATAATAAACAGTCCCGTTCTTATTCACCCACACATAACACGTAACACAAACACAAACACAAGTCCACAGTGCGTGCTCTAGTGCTCGTTGTGAATATACAGTCCTGAGGAAAACAAAGTGCAGTGATGTTGTCCGGGTTGGTGCTGGCCTCTGGCGGCAGCTCCAGATCGTGTTAGCCGTCTAAACAATAAGAGTATTTTCGGACAAGACAAAACAAACAAATCACTCACGATATATTTCTTAACACTGGTCCTTCCGGGTCCTTCCCGTAACCATAACTGAAGGGACAGATTACGTCGCTTCGTCCCCTACTTATACCGTCACTCATGACCCCTTGGTAAACAATTGCAGCCGCTCCTCCAGTCCGTGGCTGCCACATCATTTCCCTTTCGGGTCCATGAGTTAATTTACTAAAGCTCCGCCCCTTTTCTAAATAGCCGACTTCCTTTTAACCCTAGGAATGAAGTGTCAGGCCAAACAATCCCGGATACTCTGTTCCCGTTACTTATCGCCCTCCAGGTCAAGAGGGAAATTTACCACCAAGAATCATTGTCTTTCTGTCACACTGACCTACTACTGTTGCGTGGTTAGAGTCAAGATGCAGTGTACCTACTACGTAAGCAGTAAGTTCCTCTGAATTAGCAGTTGTAAAGCTCTGTGGGATGAAAATAATGTACAAAACACAGTAGCCTTGATCATCAGTGGCCTCGTCGCATACAACGCAAACAGACTCAGAATCTTCCATTTTTCCATTTAAATATTCTTTGTGTGCTGCATACATTTTAGGGAAACAATTCAGGATTTTTTTCATTAAAAAACTATTTCATTGACTAGCTGTTTTGTTGGTATGTTCACTGCACTAATGGCTTCCACTGATTCCAACTTGCTGTGTACTCCTGTGATTGTGACCTGCTTGTTTGGTAATTGTTTAGCTTGATTTTCTTGTTTTTGTGTACTGCGCTGTCAAGATGCTAGTCAATAGTACCTTTTCTTAGATGATCCAAAGACACATTACAAGTTGAGCAAAACGGAATTCCACCATCTGCATGCAACGTCCCCTTTTCGTAGCTCTGAACGTGATCTTCTGTTGAAATTAATTTAGCTTTTTTTTATTTGTCAGCTGTCTGCATTTTTAATGTTAATCATACACTGCAAGCTAATAAATCAACACTATCTAGATAAACATTTTAAACTTCCCGCCAATGTTACATCATTGTACATAAGAGGAATTCACCAATCATTAAGCCGGTATTTGTTTGACCCTGCTGCCGTAGAAAACCAAATGCGCCGCATTGATGCCGGACCGTGTACAGCTACTTTAGCGCTGCTTCTACTTAATAAAAAGTATGATATGAACAGTGGAGGTGAAGAGTAATGGAAAATACTCTGTAAGGAAAATAAAATACATACTTTTCACGTTAGGCAGTCAAATACATGATTTCTGTGAAATTCGTGATATTGTGATTTTTCCGGGGCCCTACTATAAGGCTAGTATGATCTGTGCTTAATCTGTATCTAGTTATTACCTCCCCCTCACACAGCCCTGAAATACTCTCTCCCTGACTCTTCTCGCTCTCCTGTGCAGCTCTTCTGCTGGTTCTGTGGCACCGCCTGGTTTCAATAAGCGGTACTTTTAACACACGCTGAGGCACCTTGTAAAGTTAGCACCCTTAAGTTAATATGGTTTGTTTATTTTGTGACATAATTTGCATACATTTCCATCCATTAACATTATTCATTATATTTAAATGGCTTGAACGCTGTACTTTTTCTATGCACTTTTTCCATGTGCTAGGTTGTCTGCCACTGCTTGGTGGATACAGCAGTTGCACAAAGCACATGCAAAACACATTACTGCTGTTTAGTGAATGAGGCCCTTAGTAGTGTGACCAGACATCCCGATAAAATCAGGATTGTCCTGATACTGGGGGCTTTGTCCCGTGTCCCGAACGTTGAAAAACCTGCCGCAAAATGTGAAATTTTGATTCTCGTTAGGAAATTCCATATATGTGGCTGCTGTACTGTCTCGCAGTGCAACAGCCGACTCTACTAGTTTAGGGCGTGTTGTTTGAGTGAGTTGTTTGCATCTATGCGGCTATCCAATCACATTAACCTGCAGCAAAGATCTTCTATTCCATCTACACAAGATGGTCAACTCCGCTGATTTAACATTGGAGCTTCCGTCCGTGCCTAAGCGATGCATCATGGGAATCCAAAGAGTTCAGGTAGCGACTTCCTCATTTCCTATTCCAAGCCTTCTCTTTTTAAAACGATTGCATTTTTCAACACGATTCACCTAGATTTATTTAGAGACATCCCTCCTTAACACATATGTGTTATTATTTCTATGATCAATGTTTTCGCCTGGCCTTACAAGAGCTCTTTATTGCCGAAGTGCTGTCAGAAATTGCCACTGTCATGCATATTCATGAGCAGTCAACTGGGGCATGGTTTGGTTTGGTAGCGGATAGATTGGGCCTATAATTATTATTATTGTAGCGTTTTCGGATTCTCCTGGGACAGAATTGAGAGTGCAACCGTGAGTAGATAAAGGCTCAAGCCGTTTATTATTTACAATTACTACATTTATCACAAAATAAATCATAAGATGATGGAAAGGGAACTGGGAGTCAAATGAAAATAAATGATTACAATTAGTAGTAGTATTGGTTTCGTTTGATCCTTTTCCTCTCTATCGCTCCCCACACACACCCCTCTCTGTCACTCACACTTTCTCCAATCTCCCGGTCTTTTTCCTGCACTCTTTTATATGCCCTCGCTTCCCCCGCCACCCCCCAGTCTTTCGCGCCAAACCTGCAACCCAATTCTCCTCCACACACACACACACACAACCCCTGCATGCATACACACCCAATACAATCCCTTGCACACACTCTACACTATCCTGATTCTCTTCCCTCCCCACCAGGATCGCTACATTATTATTGCAATCACTGCTACAAATAGTATGTCTCTGAGGTGTTCCACATTTAATTGTGGCAACGCAGTAAAAAAATAATAATAATAATAATATCTCCCTTTTCAATTTTCTACAGTATGATCTTTTGTAAGTTTTACAACTCCTGAGTATAGCTTTTTATTTATATACAGTAGATGCTGCTTAGCCATCAAAATGTTGTCATTATCTGAAAGTTGTCAATAAGCGAAAAACGATAGGATTGGTTCCTGTAAAAATGTTAATAACCAAAAGTTGTCTTTATCAGACTTGCTAATAAGCAGCATCTATTGTATATATTATATTTCTGTTTTAATGTTTATCTGTACAAATTCTTAAGTTGTTTTTTAATTTGATATAACAATGGTTATATAGTCACACCTGATTTTTCCAAACATTTTATGTAATGGTGAATATTGTGATCAGTAACTTTTATATATATATATATATATATATATATATATATATATATATATATATATATATATATATATATAGATAGATAGTTAGATAGATAGATAGATAGATAGATAAATAGATAGAGATAGATAGATAGATACACACACACACACTCTAAATCTGTTCTCTAGCAATTGATGAAGACATACTTTATTTTGAAATGTGTTGTTTTTTTCTTTAGTGTTATATAACCCTTCTATGCGCTAATGCTAATGCACAACAAATAAATAATTTTCTTTTTTTTCACTTCTTTTTTCATTTAATTTCCCAGGGCAATTCGCTTCTTTTCTTGCCTAATGTTCTTAAGGTGTATTTGGAAAATGGTCAGACTAAAGCATTTAAGTTTGAGAAGAAAACTACTGTTAAGGTAAGTTTTTGTTGTATTTAAACTAGGCAGTAGGCCACAGAAATGAGATCAAACTGATGATTCATAACTGAGCACCATATGAAAAACATTATTACATAACATGTTTGAATTCAAATCCACCATTGCACCATTGAGTTGGCTTTGAGTTGCTGTCTGGATACTTTTTATGTCCAGACGTAGAGTGACATTAACTCATTTGGGGAATGTCTTTGTCTTCACAATGCATTTCAAATGATCATGCTTTGCCTGGCATCTATATGCTGTAAGTCTACATGTTCATAACATTGGCTGGGTTTCCATGGAAAAAGATAAATAAGTCTCACCTTTCTTTTAGCCAGAGAATTTCCTTCCAATTTAAAATTAATATTAAAATACAAGAGGGTATATTTACATGTTTCTGTCTGTGTTCCAATTTGGCCTTGCATGACAACTGATATTGTACAGCTTTCTTAAACTGGGTTTCCACAAAGTTTTTAGTTTGTGTTGAAGCACCGCAAGTGCAGTCTGCCTCATTTGGCCACCAAAAAAATATAATAAAAAAGTAGGGGAAACAAAGCAAATACAGAGACATAGCTGTGGTGTAGCCTCCAGGTAAGGCTGGTCTGCGCCTTTTAATATTAGACCCAGACACTGAAACTGCAGAACGCTTATTGCCCAATTTTATTTTACCCAAATATACAAAATGCTGGAACATATAAAAGGTTTAAACAAACCTCTACAGAAACTCCTCAAAAGATGAAACCCCAAGTACGACTGTGCCTGGTGGTGCAGTGACCTGTGAATTAGACAGCAGAGGCTCTGGAGATTGCAGCGGCTCCTCCCCCGTTGGTTCTGGAGATTGCAGCGGCTCCTCCCCCGTTGGTTCTGGAGATTGCAGCGGCTCCTCCCCCGTTGGTTCTGGAGATTGCAGCGGCTCCTCCCCCGTTGGTTCTGGAGATTGCAGCGGCTCCTCCCCTTTTGGCTCTGGAGACGGTGCTGTGTACTATCCTTGTATTATTATTGTAACATTTTATTTACTGCTTATATAGTTATTATAAACCCAAAGCTCTCGGGGACTCTGGTACCCTAGTCCTTTACACACACATGGTTTGTCCGGACCCTCAGGTTTTCAGTTGTCTACTCCCCGGGAGTTGTGTGAGGTGGAAGCTTCAGAATGTTCACGGGCTCTTACTTTGTGTTGTAATTCCCACAGTGGAAAACCGGAAAACACGGACCCGGGTACGTCTTAGATCGTAGCGGACTGAAGGACTGAACACTATACTTGCATGTTTTGCTGAAATCCATTTCAGGCTTTCTTACTGACTACTTCACAAGCATAAGCAACTGTTTGAAATACTTAAGCGGCTGCTGACAAAGAAATGACACAGAGAAGTTTAATGTTAAAAAAGCTCCTCTCACTTTAAGTTTGACATTAATTATGTTGATGCAGTTTTAAGAAATGTAACAAAAGCAGGACTTCACTTCCCACTTTTCTAGAGCTTTGTGTCTGTTCTGGAACTGAGAGCAGAGTACACATAGTTTGCAATATTGAATAGCAAGTTGGAATTTAGCTTTTGTGGATTCTAGTGCTATGCTGTTTAGTTCTTTCTTTTAGACAAAAACATCTGTTTGTGACTTTTAGTGTTTGTTTCTTGTAACCTTTTAAGGTGATTCAGGGGGCAGGAGCTAGAGCTCCACCCCTGCCAACATTATCAATTAATCACCAATGACAAAGCCCCCCCCTGTCGGTTTGCGCCCTTCAAACACTTGACCCAGACACAGAACTGTAGTTAATTAAGCGCTTTTTGCGTACATTTATTAAAATCAAACGCAAACAAAACACAAAAACAAAAGCCTAGCTACAACTTGGAGCATTAGTTAAACTTTTCTCCAACTAAACTAGCACAGGACCACCAAGTGGTTTGTACAACACACAGTTGTAAACCGTACAACACAGTTGGTTAAATGCACACACAGTACTAACAATTTCCCACAATCAGATTCCTACTTCACCCACCACCAACACAGACAAAGACCAGCATTTATACACAAGCACATGGCACTAATTACAAACACTGAAACAATAATTAAATTAATAATGCACATAGGTGTTTCCCATTCAGCCCTAGAGGCTTCTGGGACACGTAGTATTTTAGGCCTTTGGCCATGACACCTCTCCCGTGGACTACAAAACTACATCACACACAAGGAATACCCAGCAGGCAGGACTCTCACCCTGCCACACACCCTATTTAAACCCTGGAATGCACCCAATTGTCTGTCTTGCTTTTTCATTTGCATATTGTCACGCAACTCTGTGTTTCCATTTTCTGCTGTCTGTGCTTCCCTATGCATTGCCAGGCTTTCACTTGGCATTGTTACACTTTTCTGTACTTTTGCTGAGAAACTTTAATAGGGCTGGTTTGCCCTGGGTTGTTTTTATATGCAGTTTGCTTGCCTATGCTTTGTTGTGCATTTACTATGGGAATATTTTATCCCCTACTTTCATTTCTCCTATTTTTTGTTTCCTCTTGGAAGATAATAATTTTGTTATAAAATCGCTACAGTGGTATCTATTTATGATAAAGTTATTATAAGCACAAATTATTAAGTTATCTTGAGATTATATTATCTAGGGTTTTACCACAATTATTTCAATCAAGAGTTCCACTGTACACATGGATATTTATTCTACATTAATAAGAGAATTCTGGCTACAAATTAATGTAAAATATGACCTAATATTTTAGACAATATTCAACTCTGGTTCAATTAAATGTTATCATATATCAGCGCTTATTTGACATTAAAAAACAAAACAGATCTTGTTAAAAGTAAAAATACTTTATTTTAAAAGTTACAAACATTATATGTTGAAAATTATTTATTATAATCTAATACAATTGTAAGAAAATGTTTAAGAAAACTATTAATCATATTAGATAGAATGCAGTCATATATTTTATCAGACCTACAATTCAACACAGGGGGTATGGGTTAATATCATCACATCATACACAACTAAAACATAACTAATCCTACAAATCTATGTATGCACCATGGAAATTCATAAGTGGTTTAGTTACCTGTCCTTATTTGTGAAAAACGTAACAGTCTTCAATAAAATATTATATGGCTTTCTCTGTGTGGTTAATAGCAGTTCCTTTTAAATTTGAGATCCGAGCTGGGCTCCATAGATAATGGATTTGAAGAAAGGCAAGATGATGTCTTCTCCATGTGTTACAATGTCTCACAATGCAACAAAATCACACACAAGATGGTGTCCTCCACATGTGTGTTGAAGGTTGTTTGATATGCAGGTCAGAACAGCAGCAGTTTCATTACAGCAGTTTTAGCTCAAGCATATTTCTAAATAACTTTGTTTTAAAATAACTTCAATATTCTTTTGCATACTTCTTCGGGTAATTTTAGTAGACACTTAGATTTTCTAGCAGCAATGATTTCTTTGGTAAACTACGTTTAGAAAACATTTATCTTCATCGGATTTCCAGGAAACAGTGTCAATTATGATGATTTGCTCATTTAATATCTCTTTGGAAAGTTGAATTCAGTTCTGTTTCAATCAGATTTAACATTACTGCTTTTGATTAGTGAGATTGTACACAAATACCATTTGCAATTACTTTGCATCTCACTTCATTATTAAAAGTAAACGTTTAAGCAGTTTCAAATAAAGTTTCATAGTTTACGGATTTGTCCATCGTTTCAAGAAGTCCTTTTCTTGTTGTTTCCAGCAGCTGTGTTTGTTTTCAGGCCATGGAGTCGGATTGTTAGGAGAGCAGTGATGTGTCCTGGCAACGGTTTTCAGGCCGAAGTGTTGTTGAATTGCTTACACACTTAGGATGTTTCCATGTGGCTTTTCCTTCCAGAGACTAAATCAAATGCACAACATGTGCATATAAATGGATTATTCTTTCCCATCATTAGTTAAATGATTGGCCTTTTTGAAACCAAGCATGATTACGTCAGGCTTTAGAGACATATCACCTCCCATATTGTTTCAAACAAAGGGTCCTAAATACTTTTACATGCATTCCGTTAAAATACACTTCTGTGAAATAACTTTTAAGTTATACATTTTTACTTGATAATTAGTTATTCTCCTTATTTGATTTCACACAATGCCAAATACCAAATAAAAGTCGGCATTTTATTTATCATTTTAACAAATTCATTGAATTTAAATAATTTTCTGAATGAAAAATTCACTTAATTGTCAGCGATTTAAGTAAGGCTTTTAACCACTTCTAGGCTGTCTAACGTTTCTGTTACGTCTTCAAACACACTCGCTCAGTGCTGCCTAACGTAAGAGATATGTCCTAATTTAAAAAAAATAAATTCAAGTGGTAAATCACCGGGCCCGGATGGGTTTCCCATACAGTTTTATAAAGAATTAAGTTCTCAACTCTCTCCCTTATTAACACTAGAACCACCAGATTTTCAAACTACCTAGAACCGCCACTTTGATCTATACATTTTTAATCTGCTTCCTTATGAAAATGAAACATACTATCGGATACGACTGAAATATTTTATTCATGAACATCATATCTAACATTTGCATTGCAGAAACACCATATTTAAATGGAAAATTAAACCTAAAAGGCTTTATTTTTAAAATGAATGCATATACAGCACGACTACAAACAGTAAAAAATATAATAAAATATACATTTAAAAAGAAACAGGTATGTACATTTACCTGTGTACAGGTGTAAACGGGTATATGTACACACAAAACTATAAAACCAAAATCATTGTTTCTAATACTACATAAAAAGAAAATATAACACTACTTCCGGTATGACGGCTGCATTGTACTCTGTGGAGGAGCGTACACTTCTGCCAGCTGACTGTGCCTGCACCCAGGAGCTGTGTTGGAAACACAGACACAGTTCCATTGAATACTACTAAAGTGTAAACTGGTACATACAAACCTGTAAAACCGAAATGTTTTTTTTTTTCTAAAAGTAATATAAAAAAAAGAATATATAACATACGTTTCATATTAGGCACATAAGTTGTTATCCTACCTGTCATTTCAGTTTGCTGTATGCATCTGAGTGCAGTTTGCCGTATTCCAATCAAAATGACTACTTTCAAGATTAAATATTTCCTTCTGATATATTCCCAGTTGCATTTGTGGAACAAAACAAAGGATTGATGTCACCCAGGTACATTGAAAAATAAGCAATAGGCTTTCACTGAGTTGGCATCTTGACAAATTCACAGTCATAGCAATCTCTGTCTTGTGGTCAGTCTACAAAAAAAGAAAGACTTCAAATAAAAAAAAAAACACGTGTGCTTGGAGGAGGCGTGTCTTGTTTGTTGCATTTACAAAAAAATATAGAATATCATACGTTATATTAAAAAAAGTATCGTAATGCATGGGTCACATTGAACCACGTGGCAGTTCAAGGTAGAACTGTTTATAACTATCATTTTTGCATTTCGCCGCCAGGATATTTATTTCATATATTTAGGAACAGTCAAAAATGGACACACATGTACGATTTACAACGGAAGAGTAATTAACATTTTAAATGCAAAATGGATCAAACTGACCATAATGGCGGTTCTAGTGTTAAGCTCTATGTTTGCTGATTCCCTTTCTAAATCAGTTTTACCTACACTGTATAAAGCTTCAATATCACTACTAAAGAAAAATAAGGACCACGATGGCTGTAGCTCTTATCGCCCCATTTCCCGCCTTAATGTAGATGTTAAAGCACTTGCCAAGGCTTTAGCTCAACACGTCGAATCGGTTCTCCCCTCCATAATCTCTCTAGACCAAGCAGGCTTTGTTCAGGGTAGATGGTCATTCTTTAACCTTAGCCATCCCTTTAATATTCTATAATCCCCCTCAGACTCACCTGTGCCTGAGATCCTTCTCTCTCTGGACGCAGAGAAGGCTTTCGATCGTGTTGAGTGGGATTATCTTTTTATAACCTTACAGAAATTTGGTTTTGGTCCCAATATTATTAACTGGATAAAACTACTGTATCTCCTCTTGCCTTAATACGTACCAATAACACACATTCTGAATATGTTCCTCTCCACCGCGGAACCAGGCAGGGGTGGCCTCTCTGGGAATAACTGACTCGTTCATATAATAATCTTTTTAATGCTAACTTTAACCCCGTTTTAGAACGTACTAAACAAGACTTCAGCCTTTGGTCATCCTTACCTATTTAATTTATTGGCAGAATAAACTGTAAAAATCAGTATTCTTCCCAAGTTTTTATACCTCTTCAAATGTTTTACTATTTTTATTCCAAAATCTTTTTCTATATCCTTAACCATTCAATCTCTTAATTTATTTGGAATAATAAGATGCCCCGTGTTCGCAGAGAAACCTTGCAGAGGTTAAAACCTACAGGGGGATTGGCTCTTAAAAATTTCCAGCTCTATTACTGGTCTGCCAATATCCGCAGTGTTTTGCATTGGTATAACCAGGTTCCCATCTGGATAGACCTGAGTGGCTGCATATAAAGGAAAGCTCTTGTAAAGCCTCCTCCCTATCTGCTCTTTTATGTGCCCCACTTCCAAATTTAGTAAGGACCAACTTGTTTGTCATTCTCGCCGGATCTGGGCACAGTTTAGACAGCATTTCGGGTTACAATCTTTCTCGATTTTTGCCCCATAGACTCAAATCACCTATTTTCCCCTTCAGTGCAATAATGGCATTTCAAATCTTAAAGACGTATATACTGATGATAATTTTGCCTCATTTGAACAGCTGTCACAAAAATTCGAACACATTTCTTGCAATACTTGCAAATTCGTAATTTTGTATGTAATATAGTTGTGCCGTTTCCCTCTCTAGTCCCCTGTTGATTCTATACTAGCACTAAATCCTTCATCTACAGCCATATTTTAACACTAAGCTGTCCATCACTAAATATATATAAAAAAAAACTTTATGGGAATACTTTAAGGCATCTGGGGATCTATTCTGTCCAGAGTGCATTCTTCTTCATCCTGTGCTCGTCATGGGAGAATCCAATTTAAAGTTTTACACCATCGACACTTTCTAAAACTAAATTAGCCAGAATCTACCATGGATTGAACCCAACCTGTGACAGATGCAAACAAACACCTGCCTCTCTATTTCATATATTTTGATCCTGTCTGGAGCTGACAGTTTTCTGGTCATCCATTTTTTAAACTTTTTCTCAAGTGTTAGACACACTCATTGATCTCTCACCAATTGTTGCACTCTTTGGAGTTTAACCTGAAAGAATTGGTCTGTCTAGGATGCAGCCTGACACTCTGGCCTTTGCAGAGTGCCAAATTGTATGCTGTTGGAAGCAGGCTGCCCCTCCTCTCTATGTCCACTGGATTAGGGATCCCATGCAGATGCTCCAGTTGGAGAAAATGAAATTCACAATCTGCGGAGCCAGTGACAAATTTGACTCTGCCTGGCAGCCTTTCCTATCCCACATTGCTTTCCCTCTCTCTCCTGACCTCTTCACACAGCCTTCTGGGTGCTAAGCGCGACATGCCTATCTCTGTCCCTACTATTGTTCCCCTGTAATTTAGTTATGATTTATATATTTTGGTTTATTATATTTTTGCTGCATAGATCCATGTATATGCACGTTTTGTATTTGATTTTATATGCATGTGAGAACCTTAAAATGAATAAACAGCAGAAAAAAACGCTGGATTGTCGTTTTTTCACTCTGAATCAATCATTTAGATGCTTTTACAGATAATATGTGGTCGGTGGTTCTAATTTCATTATGTTATAGTGATAAAATACCATTGATGTGACACAGCTGTTAGACCTAATTTACAGCCTGCATGAATGCTGCTGCTAGCTAGCGCTGTGATACATCCAGAGCAATGAGGATTGATAATAACAAAATTCTCCTGTGATTAGGAGCTGTGGTACCAGCTTGTGTTTCGTGGAATTAGCTTTGAAGTGACGCACCTGCATTTCTCTGCACTGTACTGCATTCTCTTTTGTTGATGTGACGATACAGAAAGACCCTCCTACTTCTGTGGTTGCCACGTCGACATTATTGAAACTTCTCACGTGTGTGAGGAGGAACTTGAAACATGTGGCCAAAGATACTCTATGTTGTGGCTTCATTATTTTTTTTTTCTCCAGTGACATTTAAGGTCAGCGATCAGAGTCTCAAAGGAACCACATGGTTTTTTGTTACACTGCCTGTACCTTGAATCTCAGACTGCGTTGAGTCTGGTTGAGTTAGTGTTAGAAAGAAACAAGTTCAGATAATTTTCCATTGATCTGCTTATGTAAAATATAATTTTTTGACTTTTTAAATTTTTTATTATTGTATATTTGATCTAATTTTATTTGTCTACCATCTACATATAATTGACAATTTTATTCAAAATGTATCTGATTTTTCTACATATGAAAAAAAAAAAAAATTGATTTAGCTTAGTATTTTTTTTTTTCCTCACCCTTCTAAACCTTTAAAAACATAAACATTCGGCCCATCTTGCTCGTTTGGTTGTTAGTAGCTTATTGACCCCAGAATCTCATCAGGGAGCTTCTTGAAGTATCCCAGGGTGTCAGCTTCAACAACATTACTTTTGTTTGATACACAAGGAGTATCAGAGACCGAAAGATCAGAACCTGTGGCAAGGCTCAGTGAACAGTATTTTATTTGAACGCTGCCACAGTCCGGTAGAAAAGCCTATCCTTAAAAAAGGAGCTGTGTATGTTACCGCAACGGTACTACTGTCCACACTGTCCCTCTCAGCCAGGCCTCTGTTTGGAGGAGTGTTTTGTACTACACGTTACAGGAGTACTGGAAGGACTAAACAGACCTTCAAAACAAACCAATGTAACCAAAGGCAGTAAAAAACACTTTTTTATTTCATGCAGCCATATTACCTCGGGCTCCAGAAGGATTATGAGTAACAAACCATTGAAGGGATATCTTATGCTACTGTGACAAGTTGGCTTGTGGTGACGTCAGACCCGGAAGAAGTAGCACACGCACAGACAGCTCTGGGGTAAATGAAAGCACTGCTTGCACAGTTTAATTAATAAATGAAAAGTTTAAACAAAACAGAACAAAACTCTGCCTGAGTGAATGACTGACAGTCTATTGTTTTTCAATCAGTCATTTTAAAGGCTGGCGCCTGCTTGTCAGCTGCGCTGCTTTGGTCAGTCAATTACCATCGGGACTAGTGAAAATAAATACCAGAGACCATAGAGTTTTACAACGCAACAAAATATGGAGTTGATGTTTTGGATCAGATGGCACGGAAGTATTCAGTGAAAGCTGGCTCCTGACGGTGGCCTGTTCAGGTGTTTTACAATCCATTGGACCTAGCAGCCATCAACTCCTGGGTACTTTACAAAGAATGCACGGAGAAGAATTTACCAAGGAGAGAATATATTTTACAGTTAGCACAGGAACTTCACAAGAAGCATTTGGAACAGTGGGAGACTGCCAAGCGTGTACCCACAGCTGAAGCTGGCAACCCCGCAGAGAGCCGCAAGAGACGCCAATGCCAGGTTGGCAAGTGCAATAAAAATATAAAAATAAAAAAGAAATAAATGACTTTTTTATAACTTCTTGTGCTGTGCTGTGTTCTATTTATCAATGTTGTTCAGTTGCTTTTGCGCATCTGATATTAAACCGATTGCTGTTGAAAAGTTAAAAATGTATCGCTATCGTTTCAGTTTTATAAATATGTATGTTGTAAACCGATGTCTGTTCAGATGTTTATTTATTTACATTTTCTTGTTCTGATTTGTAAAATAAATGTTCATATATATATATATATATATATATATATATATATATATATATATATATATATAAATATATATATACAGTGCCTTGCGAAAGTATTCGGCCCCCTTGAACTTTGCGACCTTTTGCCACATTTCAGGCTTCAAACATAAAGATATGAAACTGTAATTTTTTGTGAAGAATCAACAACAAGTGGGACACAATCATGAAGTGGAACGAAATTTATTGGATATTTCAAACTTTTTTAACAAATAAAAAACTGAAAAATTGGGCGTGCAAAATTATTCAGCCCCCTTAAGTTAATACTTTGTAGCGCCACCTTTTGCTGCGATTACAGCTGTAAGTCGCTTGGGGTATGTCTCTATCAGTTTTGCACATCGAGAGACTTAAATTTTTGCCCATTCCTCCTTGCAAAACAGCTCGAGCTCAGTGAGGTTGGATGGAGAGCATTTGTGAACAGCAGTTTTCAGTTCTTTCCACAGATTCTCGATTGGATTCAGGTCTGGACTTTGACTTGGCCATTCTAACACCTGGATATGTTTATTTGTGAACCATTCCATTGTAGATTTTGCTTTATGTTTTGGATCATTGTCTTGTTGGAAGACAAATCTCCGTCCCAGTCTCAGGTCTTTTGCAGACTCCATCAGGTTTTCTTCCAGAATGGTCCTGTATTTGGCTCCATCCATCTTCCCATCAATTTTAACCATCTTCCCTGTCCCTGCTGAAGAAAAGCAGGCCCAAACCATGATGCTGCCACCACCATGTTTGACAGTGGGGATGGTGTGTTCAGGGTGATGAGCTGTGTTGCTTTTACGCCAAACATAACGTTTTGCATTGTTGCCAAAAAGTTCGATTTTGGTTTCATCTGACCAGAGCACCTTCTTCCACATGTTTGGTGTGTCTCCCAGGTGGCTTGTGGCAAACTGTAAACGACACTTTTTATGGATATCTTTAAGAAATGGCTTTCTTCTTGCCACTCTTCCATAAAGGCCAGATTTGTGCAGTATACGACTGATTGTTGTCCTATGGACAGAGTCTCCCACCTCAGCTGTAGATCTCTGCAGTTCATCCAGAGTGATCATGGGCCTCTTGGCTGCATCTCTGATCAGTCTTCTCCTTGTATGAGCTGAAAGTTTAGAGGGACGGCCAGGTCTTGGTAGATTTGCAGTGGTCTGATACTCCTTCCATTTCAATATTATCGCTTGCACAGTGCTCCTTGGGATGTTTAAAGCTTGGGAAATCTTTTTGTATCCAAATCCGGCTTTAAACTTCTCCACAACAGTATCTCGGACCTGCCTGGTGTGTTCCTTGTTCTTCATGATGCTCTCTGCGCTTTAAACGGACCTCTGAGACTATCACAGTGCAGGTGCATTTATACGGAGACTTGATTACACACAGGTGGATTCTATTTATCATCATTAGTCATTTAGGTCAACATTGGATCATTCAGAGATCCTCACTGAACTTCTGGAGAGAGTTTGCTGCACTGAAAGTAAAGGGGCTGAATAATTTTGCACGCCCAATTTTTCAGTTTTTTATTTGTTAAAAAAGTTTGAAATATCCAATAAATTTCGTTCCACTTCATGATTGTGTCCCACTTGTTGTTGATTCTTCACAAAAAATTACAGTTTCATATCTTTATGTTTGAAGCCTGAAATGTGGCAAAAGGTCGCAAAGTTCAAGGGGGCCGAATACTTTCGCAAGGCACTGTATATATATATATATATATATATACACACACGGGTGCTTCGGTTGTTCAGATGTTTATGTGGCGTACTCAATAAAAAAAAAACTAATTACATCCGACTGTTTCTCCTTTCGTTATACTATTTACAGTGTTTTGAATACAGCAGACAGAAAGACTGCTGGGGGGCTTCTAGGTATGAGTATATCTCCGGTCCTTCTAGTATTAAAGAGCATGGAAAGCAAGAGAGAAAAGGTGGGTCTTGAGAGCTGGGGATAACAAGCAGGCCAGTCGGAGGGCCTCAGCTTGTGGGCAGGGACATAGCGGGTCAGCAGGTTGAGGAGGTACTCGGGACCTGTGTGATGAAGGACATTGTAGGTGAGCAGGAGAGTTTTGAAAATAATCCAGAACTTTACAGGTAGCCAGTGCAGCTGGGCAAGACGGGGGGTGATGTGATCACGTTTTCTGGTAAGGATCCTGGCAGTGGCATTCTAGACTAGCTGCAGTCGGTTTATGGTGCGTGCTGGGAGACCACCATATAGAGAGTTGTAGTAGTCTAGTCGAGAGGAGATAAATGCATGACAGAGTATCTCCGCATCCAGGAGGGAAAGGTAGGGATGGACTTTGGAAATGTTTCGAAGATGGTAGAAGGAAGATTTGACCACAGAGGAGATGTTGTCATCAAAGGAGAGGTTGCTGTCAAGAAGTACACCAAGGCTTCGTACTGTGGGGGAAGGCAGCAGCAGACAGTTTCCAAGGTTCAGGGCAGCTATATTTAGATTCTTAAGTTGAGTTTTAGATCCTACTAGGAGTTCAGATTTGCTAGTGTTCAGCTGAAGAAAATTGGCAGACATCTAGGCCTCGATGTCTTGAATGCAAGCCGAGAGCCGGACCATGGCAGAGGGGCTACCAGGGTCGAGTTTTAAGTTTCGAGCTGGGTGTTGTCAGCATAGGAGTGAAACATGAGGCTGTGTTGGCGAATGAGGTGACCTAAGGGAAGCATGTAGATATTGAAGAGAAGGGGCCCAAGAATACATCCTTGGGGGACACCACAAGTGACTGGGTTTGCAACACCACTGCATCCAGCATAGAAAACAGACTGCATACGTCCAGATAGGTAAGATGATATCCAGGAGAGACAGGTTCTAGAGATTCCAGCATACTTCTGAAAGCAGTCAAGAAGAATGCCAAGATCTATGGTGTCAAAAGCGGCTGTTAGGTCAAGGAGGACAAGCACAGAGGGAGCACCAGCATCAGCATTGAGCAGGAGATCATTCACAATCCGGAGCAGAGCAGTTTCAGTACTGTGATGCGGCCGGAAACCAGACTGTAGAGATTCAAGCAGATTGTTGTCCGTGAGATGTTTCATCAGCTGACTGGCTACAGCCCTTTCGAGAGTTATTGAGAGAAAAGGGAGATTGGAGATGGGACGGGAATTAGATATATCAGCCGGGTCAAGGGAGGGTTTTTTGAGCACCGGTGTAACTCGGGCAAGCTTAAGGGCAGCAGGAACCAAGCCAGAGTCCAGGGACAGGTTGAGAGTGTGCATAATGGAGAGAGCAAGATCAGAAGCACAGAGATGGACAAGATTAGTTGGCCAGGGGTCCAGGGGGCATGTGGCAGTAGTTGATTTCAACAGTAAGCCAGAAACATCAGCAATTGAGAGAGGAGAGAAGGAGGAGAGGGCATGAGGGGCAACCAGAGGAATGTCAGAGTGGTCAAGTAGTAGACTGGGTTTGGGTGGGAGAGTGTAGAATAGATGTTGTTGATTTTGTTCCAAAAGAAAGAGGAGAAATCATGACAGGTAAGAGAGGAGGATGGACCAGAGTTGGATCTGTCGGTGGCTGGATGTAGGATTTGATCAGTGGTCTAAAGAGAACATTGGGTTTACCGTGTCTGTAACAGGGCGAGGAGCCCTGTACATGATTATTTGTTTATTTTTAGAACGGGGTACCCCTCCGCCCCTGGGCAATTTATTATTTTGTATTTGTTTTATTGTATTATTATTATTATTATTATTATTATTATTATTATTATTATTATGTATTTATGTATTTTTAAATGATGGCATAGCTGTGTTGTTTTGCTATTGTTTTATTAAATGCAACGCATTTGTTTGCAGCATGGATGGGAAGCCCCATCCACAATTTAAAAAACCTTGTGTAGAAGGTGGCCATCTCCCGAATTAATTAATTGATTAAGTTGTTGCTAATCAGGAGATGGTCACCTGCATAAAAGCTTTCAGCTCTCTGCACTCGGGGTGGGTGGTCGGAGGAGTGAACGAGAGCGAGCGAGAGGAGGGTAAAAATTAAAAGATAAAAAATAAGTAGGATCAGTGAAGGCTACTGCCCAGCCTGATCGTATTATTTTGTGTTCGTTTTGTTTACATCTTTTGTTTTGCACTGTGAGCAAGTGTGTTTGTGTTTAAATATTTATTTTATTTTTGTTCTTTAAATAAATAAACTGCGCCGCAAGCATCATTTGCCCTGCAGTACTTTGTTTTTGTTCCTGCTTCTGGCCTGGCGTCGCCACACGGCTACCCTGTCACAGTGTCCTATAGTTATGATTTCAGATAAGTATTTCACCCTGGCCGCAGCAAGCACATGCCTGTAGCTCGCGAGATGGTAAGTCCAGATCTCTCTGTGAACCGTTAGTCCAGACGACCTCCACTTGTGCTCAAGCTTGCAGAAGGCAGACTTAAGCTGTCGAAGTTCAAGGGTGTACCATGGGGAGTTTCAATCTTTCTTGACGGTTCTGGTTGTAAGCGGGGCAACAGTGTCGATGATATGAGTAAGGGTGACATTGTAGAGGGTCACCGCATCATCAACTGAGGATGGGAGAGTACCAGTTAGAGGGGATGCAGAGACACATTATGAGAGTTTCAAAGGATTCAGCAGATTCTTGGGACGGAAGGAGACAACAGTATCAGTAGCTAAGAAAGGATCAGGGAGATTAATATTAGCAGTGATTATGAAATGGTCAGAGAGAGCGATATCTGAGACGGAGAGATTGGAGACATCAAGGCTTCTGGTGATGAGCATATCCAGGGTGTGTCCTCGGGTGTGAGTGGGACGTTGACAGATTGAGAAAGTCCAAGACAGTCTAGAATTGTGTTGAAGTCAGTCACTAGGGGAAAGGAAGACAAGTCAACATGAATGTTGAAGTCACCTAGGAGTAGGATTTTGTCAGTAGAAGTGACGAGGGAGAGGAATTCTGAAAACTCGGCAATAAAAGCAGAGTTGTTCTTAGGTGGACGGTAGATAACAGCAAGGGTGAGGGACATGGGAGAGGTGAGCTTGATGGCGAGATGCTCAAATGAAGAAAAGGCAGGCAAAGAAAGAACTGAGGAAGTGAGCACAGAATTTGCAATAACAGCAGTGCCTCAGCCAGTGAGGCGAGGTTTATCAAAGATGGAATAGCCCTTTGGGGTGGCTCAATGTAGTGAGTGCATGTCGTTTACAGAATGCCAGGTTTCAGCTAGACAGAGAAGATCAAGATTGTTATTGGTTATAAGTTCGCTGAGAAGCAGAGATTTGTTGGTCAGAGAGCGACAATTAAAAAAGGAGATTTTCAAGTTTGTAGCAGGCAGCATAGGGGTAGAAGGAGTTAATACGGGTATGTGCAGCAGGTACTTACCAGTATCCATTCTGGGAGTGGAAAACAAGTGAGCCCGCTTTGTCCAGGGGATCCAGACGTTAGGTGTCAAAGTGGGAATGAGGCCTCTAGTAGCCATTGGGAAGGATTTGGAAAAGGTCCTCGCTCCACCTGTCCTTGCTCAGACTCCCACAGCTCAGACTTGTGGCCCTTAGACTGGCTGGCGCTTAGAACGGCTGGCATTCTAAGACACTGATTGCCAATTTATATTATCCTGTCGGCCTGGAGCCGTATACTTAACACTAAATTTGCATCAACTTCACAATTCAACACGCCCCCAACACAGTTTGGATCACGTAATTCCTTTTCTTAAATTTTTTAATTTAAGTGCAGGCTGCTTACCAAAGCAAGCAACGATTATAACAAATAAACTACAATCTACTTACCTATTTCAACGCCGATTTAAACAGCAATGCGAATTCCAGCCAGGGGAAGAAGCAGATACCACACTAAATAATTGCAGGGTTATAGCTCTCAATATGTATGCAGGACACCACAGAACTCACACACACTTATACAAAACAAAAGGCACGTTGGCCAAAACAAGACAAAGAAAACAGACACAAAACAAAACCAAACAAGTATCGCGCTGGTATACATCCAGCATGAATAGCAATAGCTGCCAGTAGCAATGCTGGCAGTTGCAAGGCTGACAGTTGCAATGTTGTCTGAGGAAGTGCGGACAGTGGAGCAAGGACCTCCTCCATTGGTAATGCTGTCAGCGGAAATGCTGACAGCCGGGCGAGTTCCTTCTCCCGTAGCACCACTGGCAGTGGAAAGGCTGCCGGTGGCAATGCTGTCAGTGGACATGCTGACAGCTCCAAGACTGGCTCCTCCAGCCGGGGCAATTCTGGCAATGGCCATGCTGCCATTGGCAATGTTGGCAGCGGCAAGGCTGACAATGGCAATGCTGTGGCAGTAGACATGCTGCCAGTGGCAGTGCCGGCAGCAGATAGGCAGACAGTGGTGCGGCCCACTCCACCAGAAGCCACAGCAAATCCTCGGGGGTCAGCATCAAACGACCCCCAGGCAGTGACGAACAGGCCTCCCTGGGCGATGGTGAACAGGCAGGTTGATGGCAGTGGCGCTGGAGGGTCACTCCAGCAGTGGCAGCAGTGCTGCGTACTGCGGCAGTGCAACTATTGCAGGTGGAGGTGATCTCCTCACCTCTTCCCCCTTCTCTGTAGCAGGCGGTTCCCTTTTCTTGGGCTCTGACCCCAGAATTTCCTGCAGTGCAACTACTACTGCTGGATACAACAAAGCCCCGGGTGATGACAAGCAGGCATCCCCTGGCAGTGTGGTGCAGGCCTCCCCAGGCGATGGCGAGCTGGCCTCCCCAGACGATGGCGAGCTGGCCTCCCCAGACGATGGCGAGCAGGCCTCCCCAGGCGATGGCGAGCTGGCCTCCCCAGACGATGGCGAGCAGGCCTCCCCAGGCGATGGCGAGCTGGCCTCCCCAGCCCCAGGCGAAGCCGAGCAGGCCTGCTTAGGCAATAACATCCCCCAGTCATGTCTGCTATGCCTTGTTACACTTTTTATGCTTTTACTGTGGGGAACTTTTATTAGGATTAGTTTGCTATGGTTTGTTTTTAATATACTTTACCAAACCTCTCCCATTTAAATGGTTCTCCGACACTCTCCCTCTCCTCAAATCAGACGCAATATTATCAAAGCAGCCAAAGTTAACGTCAACCAATACGTATTCAGCAAACAGTGCTGTTTCTTCATACGTGCAGCTATGGCAGAGAAGCCTTCACAACCACTGCACATTTTTCTTGTGTATTTTCTCTTGTTTTCATTTTCGTTGCAGTCTCTGCTTCCCTTGTGTTGGAGGAATAGCCACAAATGCGTGTACACAGCTACTTTGCGCAGGCATTGTGATGGACCTGGCTGCTGCATTGCCTGTACCCAGTGCTGTGTTTTGATAGTATTTCGTCACAGCACTGCCATTTCAAACCAAACAGCTTCCCGTTTGCAGCTGGCTTACCTGTAAAGTAGCTGCATGCTCTTTTGTTTGTACAGTTTGTATTGTTCTTGGCTCCACATCCTCTTCATCATCATCGCTGAGTGATAAGTCAGCATCACTGTTGCTGGTATCGAAATCCTCCGAACCAACTTCACTCCTGTTGCTCATTATAGAAAGACCACATACGTTGCCATGTTTACCTTTCGCTAAAAGCTGTATAAAACTATAACTAAACAAGTAAAACTAATAATAAAACAAAAAATAATAATTTAAAACACTATATATATATATATATATATATATATATATATATATATATATATATATATATATATATATATATATACTACCGGTCAACACCCCTATTTTTTTATTGAAATTTAAGCAGTTCAAGTCCAGTGAATAACCTGAAATGGTACAAAGGTAAGCGGTAAACTGCCAGAGGTTAAAAAAAAAAGTTTAGGTTACCAAAAACTGAAAAATAATGTACATTTCAGTGTTATACAAAAAGGCCTTTTTCAGGGAACAAGTAATGGGTTAACAACTTACAGTTGTTCTGCAGCAATGGAAGTAAATTAAGCTTTGAAAGTTGATGCTAACAATTCCTACAGGTGTCCCAACTTTTGTTGATTACTTACAAAGTCTGTATAAAAGCAGTGTTGGAACAGACTGTGTTACTACACCCTCTTAAGCATTATTTGGACAGTATTGTACTGCAGGAAGTAGTATATTGCTCTCATAATGGCGAGAAAAAGGCAATTAACAAAGGAAGACAGACAGACCATTATAACCCTTAAAAGTGTAAGTCTTTCCTTTAGAGAAATTGCAAAGAAAGCCAAGGTGTCAGTGAGTACAGTTTCCTACACCATCAAAAGGCACTTGGAAACTGGAGGAAACTCTGACAGGAAGAGGTCTGGCAGACCCAAAACCAAAACAGAATCAGAAGACAAGTTTCTGAGAGTCAACAGCTTGCGTGATAGGCGGCTCACAGGACAACAGCTTCAAGCACAGCTTAACACTGGTCGAAGTAAGCAAGTCTCAGTTTCAACTGTGAAGAGAAGACTTCGAGCTGCAGGTTTGACAGGTCGAGTGGCAGTAAGAAAGCCATTGCTAAGATGGCAAAATAAGAAAAAGAGGCTTGCCTGGGCCATGAAGCACCACCAGTGGACTACTGAAGACTGGAAGAAGGTCTTATGGACCGATGAATCAAAATTTGAAATCTTCGGTTCATCACGCAGGGTTTTTGTACGCCGTCGAGTAGGCGAAAGGATGGTTCCTCGGTGTGTGACACCAACTGTCAAACATGGAGGAGGAAGCGTGATGGTCTGGGGCTCTTTTGCTGGATCCAGAGTCGGTGACTTGCACAGAGTGAGTGGCACCCTGAACTAAAACTGCTACCACAGCATTTTGCAGCGCCATGCAATACCCTCTGGTATACGCCTAGTTGGTCGGGGGTTCATCCTACAGCAAGATAATGACCCAAAACATACCTCCAGGCTATGTCAGAACTACCTTAGAAGAAAAGAACAAGACGGTAGGCTTCAAATCATGGAATGGCCAGCACAGTCTCCAGACTTAAACCCCATCGAGCTGGTTTGGGATGAACTGGACAGAAGGGTGAAAGCAAAGCAACCTACAAGTGCAACACATTTGTGGGAACTTCTGCAACAGTGTTGGGAAGAACTTTCTGAACAATATTTGATTTCCATTGTAGAAAGAATGCCACGAGTGTGTTCGGCTGTTATATCTGCAAAAGGTGGCTACTTTGATGAGTCAAAAATGTAGATTAAATTTTGTTAAACAAAACAATTCCATGATTTCTTTTTTATCTCCAATTGTTTATTTGTTCTATGCTTTAATTTCAGAGTACATTGAGACATTAAACTGCGTAAATTTCAATAAAAACTGGAAAAATGGAGGTGTTCTAAAACTTTTAACCGGTAGTGTGTATATATATATATATATATATATATATATATATATATATATATATATATATATATATATATATATACACTTGTAAAAGTTGAATTGCTTCCCACAATATATCTCAAGTCTTCTAAACACCCACAGGTAGATTGGAATCGCTACATGACACGCAATTGCATACAAATGTCACCTGACCCTCCCCCGACTTTCATTGCACATTCCACAGTACTAGCACTGCCTTAGAGAATGAAACCTGAAATACTAGACTGAGAAACCGATCATAGAATAGATGCCTTCGAAAGGTACGGCATGGTACTGTAAGTGGGTTTTCATTTGACGTACGTGCGTACGTCATGGTGTTGAAGTGGTTAATGAATAATAAAAAAAAGATGTATACCATAACATCAAGACTTTGTACTTCATTGGGACCCCCACAGTTTTCATTGGGACCCCCAAAATTTCCTCTGGGACTTCAGTTTTGTTCAGTTGAGTCCTGGACCCTCAATGCTAAAGTTTTGGAGAGCCCTGAAACCTTTTATACACGTACATATATAAGATATACAAGTTCCCTACAGAACCAGTTCTGATCCTTACAGTCTACAAACTGAGTTAAAATACCAGCACTTTAGGTTAATAATATCGAAATTATCCAGTCAAAATGTTTAATACAGTACATTTTAAAATACAGGCAGTAAATCTACAATAGTCTATCCTACTCACCCACATTTCCCACTAGATAATACTATTTAAATAATAATAATAATAATAATAATGATAATAAATACCTTAATTTGAATTCCCCAGGGACAGTGCAAGGCCAATAGAATGTGGTTAAAGAAATGGTTCAGTGGATAAAGGCGTCTGCTAAATAAACAAATAACAAATAATATATATATATATAGCTAGGGCCAAAAGTTTTGCATCACCTAGAATTTTAGGACTGATACATAATTAAAAACTATATGCTTACGATTTTAAGTCGCCCTGGATAAGGGTGTCTGCTAAGAAATAAATAAATAAATAAATAAATAAATAAATAAATAAATAAAATAAACAACATAATTTAGATATTTTATTTTATTTCATGTAATCAAAGAATCAACAAAACAATATCGCAAAAGTCATAATAGTAGTACAGTTTTTGATGTTAGATTTTGAAATGTCACATTTTTTAAATTTGTCAATTTTTCGTTAAGTATATGGAAAACTACAAAGCGGTATGTAATTCAATATGTTAACGTAACATTATTCTTAAAGCAAATCGGCTATCCGATCACCAAAGATAACAAAAGTGTAAAGGATGAAAAAATAAGGGCTTTGTTACTTATTTATTTATTTATTTATTGCAAAGGGCTGCATTTTTTCTGTTGTAGTAGCTTCACTATTTTTTTTATAACCTTACTTATAAGTAAGGATATGATTTTGTCACAGTGATTTTTAGTACATTTCATGGGCGAATTGCAGAAAAAAAAAAGAATTCACAGAAATGTCAAGGAAAGGCCACCAAATAATGTACTTTTAGCTACATTAACATACATCGGCCCATCTTGCTCGTTTGGTTGTTAGTAGCTTATTGATCCCAGAATCTCATCGAGCAGCTTCTTGAAGGATCCCAGGGTGTCGGCTTCAACAACATTACTGGGGAGTTGGTTCCAGAACCTCACAATTCTCTGTGTAAAAAATTGCCTCCTATTTTCTGTTCTAAATGCCCCTTTATCTAAACTCCATTTGTGACCCCTGGTCATTGTTTCTTCTTTCAGGTCGAAAAAGTCCCCTGGGTCGACATTGTCTATACCTTTTAGAATTTTGAATGCTTGAATCAGATCACCGCGTAGTCTTCTTTGTTCAAGACTGAACAGATTCAATTCTTTTAGCCTGTCTGCATACGACATGCCTTTTAAACCCGGGATAATTCCGGATGCTCTTCTTTGCACTCTTTCTAGAACATTAAAATCCTTTTTGCAACGAGGTGACCAGAACTGAACACAATATTCTAGATGAGGTCTTACTAATCATTGTAAAGTTTTAACATTACTTCCCTTGATTTAAATTCAACACTTTTCACAATATATCCGAGCATCTTGTTGGTCTTTTTTATAGCTTCCCCACATTGTCTAGATGAAGACATTTCTGAGTCAACATAAACTCCTAGAACTTTTTCATAGATTCCTTCTTCAATTTCAGTATCTCCCATATGATATTTTATAATGCACATTTTTATTGCCTGCGTGCAGTACCTTACACTTTTCTCTATTAAATGTAATTTGCCATGTGTCTGCCCAGTATGCTGTCTAGATCATTTTGAATGACCTTTGCTGCTGCAACAGTGTTTTCCACTCCTATTTTTGTGTCGTCTGCAAATTTAACAAGTTTGCTTACTATACCAGAATCTAAATCATGAATGTAGATTATGAATAGCAGAGGATCTAATATTGATCCCTGTGGTACACCACTGGTTACCTCGCTCCATTTTGAGGTCTCTCCTCTAATCAGTACATTCTATTTTCTACATGTTAACCACTCCCTAATCCATGTGCATGCATTTCCTTGAATCCCTACTGTGTTCAGTTTGAGAATTAATCTTTTATGTGCGACTTTGCCAAAAGCTTTCTGGAAATCTAAATAAACCATGTCATATGCTTTGCAATCATCCATTGTCGATGTCCTCAAAAAAATCAAGCAGGTTAGTTAGACACGATCTCCCTTTCCTAAAACCATGATGACTGTCTCCCAGGATACTGTTACCATATAGGTATTTTTCCATTTTGGATATTAGTATAGTTTCCATAAGTTTCCATACATACGCAAGAGCTTTTAAATAGTACACAAAAACAATAATATAAAGACTATTGATTTTGACTGCTGGTTTAAATGTTACTTTAGAGTACAAAACTTAGTTAAAGGTCCTTTCACACCAACGTAACTTTTTTTTTTTTTTTTTTAATAGAATACTGTACGATGCAGGCTTTTATTCCGGCCGCGTAGCGAAACAGACTGTGTCTGAAATAAACTGTGTTCCTATTTCTCTGTGAGCGTCCGGCACAAATGTGTACACACACACACACACACACACACACACACACACACAAAATCAGCATGTCAAATAATTGTTTTCATTACCGTGTTCAAAATGAAACGGTATATATTTTTTCTCAATAATAAGAACGAGACGTTTAAATTGGTTGTTTGAGTAGCCTATAGAGCACTGCCCCTTCAAACATAAAAACAAATAAAAACAACAGAGTTAAGGTCAAATCACACAGACAGCACTGTGTCCAAGAAACGGGGCATCACAAAGATCAGAAAAAAGAACACAAACAAATAAACCTCTCGTTTTATCTACAGTTTGCAGGAAATAAAAAAAGATGTTCAACGGCAATCTAAAGTATTTTGTTTAACAATGTTTAGTTTTAGAGAGACTGAGTATTTATTTTCAAGAGACTACTTGGGTACACTAGCTACATTGTATGAAAAAAGTTTCAAGAAATTTCATTAATATTTTTGGAAGATGCAAGCCCACTTTTTTTGTTTAAAAAATAAATTAACAAGTGCTGTATGTATGTGAAGATCACAACCGAGAGTTTACAGTAACATGCGATCTGTTCATTTACATGCTCGCTCAACTACAAAATACAAATCTGAGGTATGACACAGGCCCAATTTTTGGGATGGAACCGCATAACAGTCTCGCGTTTTGATTGGTCCATGTCTGTCACATGACTATGTCATCACACGAGTGAGAGAGAGAGAGAGAGAGAGAGAGAGAGAGAGAGAGAGAGAGAGAGAGAGAGAGAGAGAGAGAGAGAGAGAGAGAGAGCGCGCAGGGCTTTTTATGCAATAAAGAATCGGCTATACAAAATTAAACCACCAATAAAAATTTGGCTAAAAATTTTCGACAGCATAATAAAGCCAATCCTTCTGTATGGTAGTGAAGTATGGGGTCCCCTTATGAACCCTGATTATAAAAAATGGGATCAAAGCCCCATAGAGAATTTCCATCTGGAATTCTGTAAACACCTCCTGCAGGTTCACAGGAGTGCAGCCAATAGCGCTTGCAGGGCTGAATTGGGCCGGTTCCCCTTACTCCACTCCATACAGAAACGAGCGCTCAACTACTGGGTCCATCTACAGCAGGCTGATCCGCAGTCCTACCACCACACTGCACTGCGGAGCTGCTCACAGCCCCCACAAGAGAATCCCCTCAGTAGAATGGTACTGAAGCTCAGCCAAATAAGTCAAATTAATACCAGCGAGCTTCAGAACACCACCAACAAAAAACTCCCAGCACAAAAAATGAAACAAATTAATCTAAATCTGGAAAACAATTATAAAGTACATTGGAATAACGAAATTGAATCACACAATAAATTACAATGCTATCTGGCCCTAAAAAAAGAATTTACCCTGGCAGAATATCTGGTCAGGGTCAAAAACACAAAACATAGACAGATCCTGACCAAGTGCAGACTCAGTGACCACAGCCTGGCCATCGAAACTGGCCGGCACAAAAAAACCTGGATTGCCAAAGAAAAAAGGCTGTGCGGTCACTGTGATCTGGGAGAGGTAGAAACAGAAATGCACTTCCTGTTGTCCTGCCCAAAATACACAGAGATACGGGAGAGATATATCCCCCAATTTAACCTCCTCTCCAATTCGAGTAAAATCCCCATCCTTCTAGGAGAGGAGGAGCGAACTGCAAATCTAGCAGCACAGTATGTGTCTGCCTGCCACAACCTGAGGGACAGTGTGTGACACCCTGCATACACGACCATGGGTTACTGGTGATGAGGAGGGAGGGAGGGTGGAAAGAAGGAGAGAGGGAGGGAGGGAGGTAGTTATATTGTTCAAAGGGAAGGGAACAATGGTTTTTTGTGTTTGTTATGTTCTGTAATTGTATTTCTGTTTTATTATTTCTGTTTTGTATTATAAAAGCTTTGGCAATACCTGAGCGCTCTCGTCATGCCAATAAAGCATTTTTGAATTTGAATTTGAATTAGAATTTTGAGAGAGAGAGAGAGAGAGAGAGAGAGAGAGAGAGAGAGAGAGAGAGAGAGAGAGAGAGAGAGAGATCTGCTTTCCACAACCTTTCAATTCAAATATAATGTGGTATTTTGCTGTACTAATATAATAAACTGTGGGTTATTAGTTTAAATGAATTATAATCATGTTATGCACGAATTGGCTTTCTGTGGTGGTGTACTTTTTGTTTCAAATAGCATATATCTATAATCGTTTGCGCGATATATTTTAATATAAAATGTATACACTATTGCAGTCTTGTTAAAGGATACATTAGTTTATCTCTAATGTAACCACAGTTTTATATATAGACTGCCCCTGTTTTCATTTAGGTCCCAAATTCTGGGTTGCTTTGGTTTTTAGATAACGTCCCAAATTCCAAGCACTTCTGGTTTTTCGATAACGTCCCAAATTCTGGGCCGCTTTGCATTTTCGAATTCAGCCCAGTTTTTGGGACTCAGCGGACAGCCGAGTTTCTAAGTCATACATGCACAGTTTACCATAAACTGGATCGTGAATTCATTTAAGAGTAACCCTTAGTACATTAATCAAAGTTACTCTCCCAGAAATTTTTTTTTTTTTTTATGAAAAAACAAATAAAATGTAAATGTTAAAAAAATGTATTTCTTATTACAATGAAGAAACTACATTGCACTGAAATAGATACATGAAAATGAATTAAAACAGTTGTTTTCCTTTATTAAAGGCTAATATTAAAACACATTTTTGGGAAGGAACATGGTATTCCAAAAAAAGGTCATCTCATTTGCTTATGTAATGTCCATCAATATATTGTAGCATTTCTGGTTCTTTTTGGGACAGAATTGAGACTGCAACTGTGAGTAGATGAAGGCTGTTTATTTTGACAATAATTAAATAATCACAAAATAAAATAAAGTGAGGGAAAGGGAGTTGAAAGTGAAAATAAATGATGGAGGTAGTTTTTCTTTTACCCTACCCTTCCCAGTCTTTTCCCTGCACCTCCTTATATGCCCTCGCCTCCCGCCCCCTCTTTTGCGCCAAACCTGCACTCTAATTCCCCTCCACAAGCAACCCCAGCACGCATACATCCACCATGCGACCCCTGCACGCATACACCCACAATGCGACCGCTGCACACACACCACCATACAACCCCTGCACGCACACACCACCATGCAACCCCTGCGCGCACACCACCATGCAACCCCTGCACGCACACACCACCAGGCAACTCCTGCACACAGACACCACCATGCAACCCCTACACGAACACACCACCATACAACCCCTGCACGCACACACCACCATGCAACCCCTACACGCACACACCACCATGCAACCCCTGCACACACACACCACCATGCAACCCCTACACGCACACACCACCATGCAACCCCTGCAAGCACACACCACCAGGCAACCCCTGCACGCATACACCCACGGTAGCAATTCTTTACAAAATATATTTTCGGGTGTTCAGCCCCATTCATGTCTATGGCATTGTTAAAAAACACAATTTCAGTCATATCTCTCGAACCAGAGCACCTACAACCACCGTTCGAAGGGTTCTAGACCAGCCTGAATGTAACATGCCCAGTTTCGTAGCAATTCTTTGCAAAAAATATTTTCAGGGCGTTCAGGGTGCTCAGCCTCATTCATGTCTATGGCAGGGTTGAAAAACACATTTTCAGACATATCTCTCGAACCCGAGCATGTAGAACCACCATTCGAAGTGATATAGACTCAGGGGAGCACCCCAAACCACCCACTACGGCGGTTCACCCAAAAACTCGAATCATGACGAAAAAATTCACTTTGCCGAGCCGTCCTGTCATCTGAACCATGAAAACGGTGACTCCTTGTGCGCCGCAAAAAAAAATCAAGTTCCTAACCCCCATAGAACCTGAGATACGCCCCCATCAAAAATTTCCAAAAACGACCCTTTTTGGGGTCATATCTCCATGACCCCGGGGCCTAGAAACCGGGTTGAACTTCCTAGGGTCAAGTCTGGGGGCCCTCTTTCACAGGGAGCCACCCGTTTTCAAATGCTACATTTTCAACAAATGTTCACATTTTCAGCATGATGGTGTGTCAATGTTGCATTTCCAATAGCTTTTGAGCTCCAGGTTGGCAAAAAAAGTCAAAACTTCTAAACAATGTCTTTCTTTAACTAAGACTCTTGTGCACACAGATTATAATCCATTTTATTGTAACTGAGGTACCATTCAGTTGAGCGAAAATTCTAAAGGGGTACTCGAGCTGAAACCTCCAGATAGAAGGGGTACAGTTTCAAAAAAAGGTTGAAAACTCCTGACCTACAGTATAAACTATCAGGAATAGATAAGGGAAATGTTGACTAATACAATACAATAAGATTTATTTGAAGTTGTTGAAGGGCACTGGTCTCTTAAACCCAGAAGGTCTGATAAACCCCTATGCCTCACTATATATTGATGGACATTACATAAGCAAATGAGATGACCTTTTTTTTTTTTTTTGGAATACCATGTTCCTAAATGTTTTCTGAGGAGAGTAAAAAATACATTAACTTTGATTCATGTACTAAGGGTTACTCTTAAATGAATTCACGGTCCAGTTTATGGTAAACTGTGCATACAAACTCGGCTGTCAGCTAAGCAGAATATCCCAAAAATTGGCCTGAATTCGAAAATGCAGAATTTGGGACGTTATCTAAAAACCAAAGCGGCCCAGAATTTGGGACAGAAATGAAAACAGGGGCAGTCTATATGTAAAACTGTGATTACATTAGAGATAAACTAATGAATCCTGTAACAAATCTGTAATAGTTTGGAATACATATATTTGATATTAAAATATATCGCGCAAACGATTATAGATGCTAAAAAGTACACCACTACAAAAAGTCAATTCTTACATTTGTGCATAGCATGATAATTCATATAAAGTAATCATCCATAGTTTGTTATATTAGTACAGCAAAATACCTAATTATATTTTAATTGAAAGGCTGTGGAAAGCAGATCTCTCTCTCTCTCTCTCTCTCTCTCTCTCTCTCTCTCTCTCTCTCTCTCTCTCTCTGATCGCAATGTTAAAAATGCCTGCAAGCTTCCCACTCGTGTGACGAAATATTCATGTGACAGATATGGACCAATCAAAACGCAGGACTTATGTGGTTCCATCCCAAAAAACATGGCCTGTGTCATACATCACAAATCTCATTCGTTGACCTACATAGCTACACATAAATGCTGTGTGCATACACAACCAAACAATTTACAAATACTCGCATATTTGTATTTTCAGTGCATGACATACTGCATTTTAAAGGAAATAAAGGCAGTGTCTTCCAAGATTTCACTGACTTTTGTTCAAATTCACGATTTTCCCAATTTCTGTGACCTCTGTGACAAAATCGTATCCTTACTTATAAGACAACTAAACAATAAAGCACAATCATTTTATGAGTCAAATGGCAATCATTTGAAGTGTTGAATAAATTCTTCTTATTATTATTAATTTTTATTTGGCAGATGTTGACTAAATTGTATCATAAAAATGCTGAATGAAGAGGCCTCTAAACCCCTCACTGCATGCTTATTTTTTACTATTTGCTAGAGCTACTTCCACCAGATTTCAGACAGTGGCGGACATAGCGGTTGGCAACAGTAGGCACGGCCTACCAAATTATTTTAGTTGCCTACCAATTTCCTGGGGTATTAAAAATGTTTTGAACAGAGCGCACACCCTTAAAGATTTTCAGTAGCGCTGCAAAGCTACTGCTTTCGCTTCCATTGCATTGATACACAGACACGTCTTTTTTTTTTTAATTATCTACACGTACTTGAGTCATATGATATAATGGTAATGATTGGGCATCCATGAACTCCCGCCCCCTTACAAGTCAACTGTGCAATCTATTGGCTACATCATTTTCTGGTTTGATTCGGACATTGGAAAACACGTTAGTCTGACAGGAGAAAGAACCAATACACTACATGGAGTTCCCGTTAGATTCTGAAAGGCCCAATCACCATTTAGTGTTATCTTTTACGTGTTAGAAATGCCATGCATTTCCCTGTGTTCAACGCAGTCGTGTGTGGTAGAGGATTGAGTAAGGGCTATTGATGATTAGTGTGTCTCTCAATTAAATAAATATAATTGGCAGTGTTATATTGGTAAAGGGTTGATTAAAAGTGCTGGGCATCAAGAAAATATCAAACAACTGGTTGTAGACATATTAATGAAATGGAATGGAAAATTAATACATTTAGACGCTTATGATCACAAAGGTCTGTAAAGGGGAGCCTAGTCACGTGACCTGGCTTACTACCAGCTTGTCTCATAACTCATTTTCATCTTGTTTTTGTTCCATTTTATTTTCAACTCAAAATATATTTATTTCCCCAAAACTGTTCACATGCGAGTGCTTCCACCTAATAATTTAATTTGGTAAAGCAACTATTCTGGTTGTTCACTAAATAATAAGTTACAGAAATAGACAGCATTTCAGTAAAAAAATAAATAAAAAGCATTTGTAAAATTAAAAAAAAACAAGAGAAGTGTAGCTATTTTTTATTTTTTATTATTTATTTTTATTTTATATTTTGTGAAATAAAATGCAGAAGCAGCAGCTCACACTGCAAAACTTTCTGTAGAAAGTTTACAACACACAGCAGCAAGTAGTAGTTTTGATTTTGGCTACAGGAGCCAGGGATGGAAATAAGACTCTGCATAGCAGATTCACAGATTCCAGATTTTAATACAAGCTTGATTAGCCACAGTGTGAATAGGTAACAATCTCAGGTGTGTCTTATTATTAAACTCACAGTAAAACCAGGAATGGAGTCTTTTTCCATCCCTGGCAAGAGCCAATGAAAGTGTTACTCAGCTGAATCCCAGCACCAGTCCTTCATGTTCTTCCACTGAAAGATCAATCATGGCTTTGCATGCATCTGTTGCTCTAAGTCTTTCTGACCTTGGCTCAAAAGAAAGTGGTCCACAAAGGCCTCAGCTAACATTTGGCTGGTCATGTACAAAATGAACACTGCCTTATTTCTGTGTCCAGATACATAAGAATACACCATTTTGTTTGCCTAAGTGGCCCTTGGACCCCTACATATAATTTGCTTACTTCAGATATTCAATTGCCTACCAAGATAATAAAGGATTGCTTGGTACGGCCTTTAGTTATAGTACAAAGTTGCGTGAGGTTACGCCACAAACGGGATTTTCACTGTTGAAGTCACATGAGCATACTGTACGGCTTTCGGAGATGTTTGTTGTCACTTGTACAGCTTTTTAGCGTGAGAAGGCGATTTACCCAACCTTAGACATGCACTTACTGTAACGGGAGGAATGTGCATGGTATCTGCTCGTGACAGTGGAGAGAGAATTTGGAGTTTCTAAACTGCATGGAAACCCGGCCAATGTTCCTGTCCTCTATGTCTGTCTACTTGTAAATCTGAAACAAATTGCTGACAGATACTGTAACAAAATCCTTTTGAGTTGTATATATAATCAGTGAAAGGTATGCCAATCTTTTGGTAGTATTTGTAAGCCACCACATATTCGCCAACAGTATGTTGCAAAATGTTATGTAAGGTAAGTATCACAATTTCTATGTGATTGAACTATCTACCAGCGCTAAAGTGGCTTGCTGAAATGCTTTACAGGGTGGAGAATGAAATGACATTAAATACTAATCTGTATTGCACAATTCCTAGGATATTGTCCTGACCCTGAAAGAGAAGCTGTCTATCCGCTGCATTGAACACTTTGCTCTTGCTTTAGAGGAACAGTACAATATTTCCAGACTTTACCTCCTCCATGATGATGAATGTATTGAACAGGTAATGACAGTCATCTGTGACACATCTAAACCTCAGCAGTAAGACTGAACTGAAATGGGGAGTTGGAAATTATGGAGACCAAGGGGGAGATTCAATAAAAAATACTGTAACTTTGTTAACTCACTGTTTTAAATGGCTTAAAAGGGCAATTATTATTATTATTATTATTATTATTATTATTATTATTATTATTATTATTAGGGTTCACTTTGTGTATCATTTTCTGTTTCATTCATCATATATAGTGATTTTTTAAAAATATCTTTAGAGATCTGAAATGTGTATAGCTGGCTCACCAGAGTTTACCCATGTATCTGCCCCCTGCCCCCTGCCCCCTGGACTATGGGGTATTTGTATTATGGGGCATTTCTTACTGAAGTATTTCTTACAACCACATTTGAGTTGTACAATGGTCACCAGCATGTGATGACCAAAACTGAAAAATATGTACAAAGTGATTTCAAACTGAAGAATAACACATAAAGTGATATTTTCTTCCCATGCCAAGTTGCTCTTTATGAGAATGTTAGCACAGTTATGACTTTTTTGATAATGCTGTGCTTTGTCCATGAGTCTGAAATTTGGATTGCATGAAAATGCGGTAGGGAAATATCATAAAACAGCTCTGAATCAATACGTTTCTGAATTTCAAATGGTTTAGTGCTCTTAAACCAAATATCTGCTTCGTAAAATGCAAATACATTACTTCCTACTGGTTTATAGAAGTTATTGCTTTTACTGTGTTTTTGAAGGAAAATTATAGTTCTGGTTCATGCAGAATGTTCCTAATTAATCCTGTTCTGTACTAGCAACTTTAAAGAGATATCTTGCTATGCCTCAGTACCAGTGCCTGTGTCACAGGAAATTGGTAGATTGTGAAAAAAGGAGATATCGCCTTTACTGTAAATGTGCGAATTTCTGAATTTAAAGGCAAGGTTAATTGGGCATTCAATGAAGATTGCAGAAACGAAACGCCATTAGTTATTTTTCAAAAACAGACAGGCACATACAGTGTTTTTGTATAAAATGTGATTTTTGTCTTCTCATCTAGCTAGACAAGTAAGTTGCTTCAAGTTTTTTTCCACAGACCTCTCACAATTTTAAAATAAGCTTTTTTTAACAATATATATATATATATATATATATATATATATATATATATATATATATATATATATATATATATATATTGAGAAGTAGTGGGTTATGAGAAACAGCAGGGAGGGGGTTAAAACCTCCCTGCGAGAGAATCATGTGCGGAATGCACATTTTGTTTAATTGTTTTATTATTTTGTTTAATTGTTTATTGGTTAATTATCACCCGCAACTGAGCTATATTGTAAATTAAAGCCAGGCACGGGGTATTTAAGACGTGCAGCCTGTCTGTACGAGGCTGCTGAGTAGGAGGAGACAGAAGACGTGCTCTGTTTCCGAGCAGTCCGAAGAGTAAGTGCTGTGTGCAGTTTATTTGCGTTTGTGTTAGCAGGTAAACGGCTTAGCCGTCCTGCAAGGTAGTAAGGGAAATACCTGTTTAGTAAGCACTCCAAATGGAGTTAGGTGTTTGTTTTGGATTTGTTTTAATTTTGTGTTTATTAAAATATTAGCGCAACCGCGCTTAAAACTCAATTTCTTGTGTCCTGGGTCGTACTTTTAAAGGGGCAACGAACCCGAGTGAGTGCCGGGCCGTTACAATATACAGTGCCTTGCGAAAGTATTCGGCCCCCTTGAACTTTGCGACCTTTTGCCACATTTCAGGCTTCAAACATAAAGATATGAAACTGTAATTTTTTGTGAAGAATCAACAACAAGTGGGACACAATCATGAAGTGGAACGAAATTTATTGGATATTTCAAACTTATTTAACAAATAAAAAACTGAAAAATTGGGCGTGCAAAATTATTCAGCCCCCTTAAGTTAATACTTTGTAGCGCCACCTTTTGCTGCGATTACAGCTGTAAGTCGCTTGGGGTATGTCTCTATCAGTTTTGCACATCGAGAGACTGAAATTTTTGCCCATTCCTCCTTGCAAAACAGCTTGAGTTCAGTGAGGTTGGATGGAGAGCATTTGTGAACAGCAGTTTTCAGTTCTTTCCACAGACTCTCGATTGGATTCAGGTCTGGACTTTGACTTGGCCATTCTAACACCTGGATATGTTTATTTGTGAACCATTCCATTGTAGATTTTGCTTTATGTTTTGGATCATTGTCTTGTTGGAAGACAAATCTCCGTCCCAGTCTCAGGTCTTTTGCAGACTCCATCAGGTTTTCTTCCAGAATGGTCCTGTATTTGGCTCCATCCATCTTCCCATCAATTTTAACCATCTTCCCTGTCCCTGCTGAAGAAAAGCAGGCCCAAACCATGATGCTGCCACCACCATGTTTGACAGTGGGGATGGTGTGTTCAGGGTGATGAGCTGTGTTGCTTTTACGCCAAACATAACGTTTTGCATTGTTGCCAAAAAGTTCGATTTTGGTTTCATCTGACCAGAGCACCTTCTTCCACATGTTTGGTGTGTCTCCCAGGTGGCTTGTGGCAAACTGTAAACGACACTTTTTATGGATATCTTTAAGAAATGGCTTTCTTCTTGCCACTCTTCCATAAAGGCCAGATTTGTGCAGTATACGACTGATTGTTGTCCTATGGACAGAGTCTCCCACCTCAGCTGTAGATCTCTGCAGTTCATCCAGAGTGATCATGGGCCTCTTGGCTGCATCTCTGATCAGTCTTCTCCTTGTATGAGCTGAAAGTTTAGAGGGACGGCCAGGTCTTGGTAGATTTGCAGTGGTCTGATACTCCTTCCATTTCAATATTATCGCTTGCACAGTGCTCCTTGGGATGTTTAAAGCTTGGGAAATCTTTTTGTATCCAAATCCGGCTTTAAACTTCTCCACAACAGTATCTCGGACCTGCCTGGTGTGTTCCTTGTTCTTCATGATGCTCTCTGCGCTTTAAACGGACCTCTGAGACTATCACAGTGCAGGTGCATTTATACGGAGACTTGATTACACACAGGTGGATTCTATTTATCATCATTAGTCATTTAGGTCAACATTGGATCATTCAGAGATCCTCACTGAACTTCTGGAGAGAGTTTGCTGCACTGAAAGTAAAGGGGCTGAATAATTTTGCACGCCCAATTTTTCAGTTTTTTATTTGTTAAATAAGTTTGAAATATCCAATAAATTTCGTTCCACTTCATGATTGTGTCCCACTTGTTGTTGATTCTTCACAAAAAATTACAGTTTCATATCTTTATGTTTGAAGCCTGAAATGTGGCAAAAGGTCGCAAAGTTCAAGGGGGCCGAATACTTTCGCAAGGCACTGTATATATATATATATATATATATATATATATATATATATATATATATATATAAATTGTTTTATCATTAACCGATCATACTGAAATGTCTTTCTGGGCACGATCACAAACGCACACTTGCTGAGCCACCATACTGTGCCGCACAGGTTGGAAACGCGTATCACTGCATATTGAATTTCACTCCCTGATAGTTTATTTTTTCCGTGTGATGTCACTGAGACGGGCATTTTATTTTTAAAGGACGGAGACAGTTTACAGGAGCACGCAGAAACAAAACATCACAGGAACTTGTTTAGAGATCAGAAAGAAATGGAAAAACACTGTAAATCTGATTATTTTGACTGATAATTACATTTGAACAATTATTCTGTCGTGTTTTTAATATATGTTTTTACAACATTTATAAATATCAAGAAACGAGTGGATATAAGCAGATGTTTCAGGAACTAAACTGGTATCTGTTGCATTTTTTTCCCTTATTACTGATAATAATGAAATGAACATTATTTTATTTATAAATATTTATTTTTGAGAAAATAAATCGAGAGTAGTGACCATTATTGCTTATAAAGATCCGGAGGATAAATGTAATAAACAAATAAACCCTGGTCCTGGGGGAGCATCCCACTAAAATAGGTTTGGTCTTTAAAGGGTAAAATTACTACTATATTTATTGCATCGTGTTTTAACAATTTGTTTTATATATGTAATTTAAAAATAATGTCTATTTTTTTAATCATAAGAACATAAGAAAGTTTAGAAACGAGAGGAGGCCATTCAGCCCATCTTGCTCGTTTGGTTGTTAGTAGCTTATTGATCCCAGAATCTCATCAAGCAGCTTCTTGAAGGATCCCAGGGTGTCAGCTTCAACAACATTACTGGGGAGTTGGTTCCATACCCTCACAATTCTCTCTGTAAAAAAGTGCCTCCTATTTTCTGTTCTGAATGCCCCTTTATCTAATCTCCATTTGTGACCCCTGGTCCTTGTTTCTTTTTTCAGGTCAAAAAAGTCCCGAGTCAACATTGTATATACCTTTTAGGATTTTGAATGATTGAATCAGATCACCGCGTAGTTTTAACATTACTTCCCTTGATTTAAATTCAACACTTCTCACAATATATCCAAGCATCTTGTTGGCCTTTTTTATAGCTTCCCCACATTGTCTAGATGAGGACGTTTCTGAGTCAACATAAACTCCTAGGTCTTTTTCATAGTTCCCTTCTTCAATTTCAGTATCTCCCATGATATTTATAATGCACATTTTTATTGCCTGCGTGCAATACTTTACACTTTTCTCTATTAAATGTCATTTGCCATGTGTCTGCCCAGTTCTGAATGCTGTCTAGATCATTTTGAATGACCTTTGCTGCTGCAACAGTGTTTGCCACTCCTCCTATTTTTGTGTCATCTGCAAATTTAACGAGTTTGCTTACTATACCAGAATCTAAATCATTAATGTAGATTAGGAATAGCAGAGGACCTAAGATTGATCCCTGTGGTACACCACTGGTTACCTCGCTGCATTTTGAGGTTTCTCCTCTAATCAGAACTTTGTTTTCTACATGTTAACCATTCCCTAATCCATGTGCATGCATTTCCTTGAATCCCTACTGCGTTCAGTTTGAGAATTAATCTTTTATGCGGGACTTTGTCAAAAGCTTTCTGGAAATCTAAATAAACCATGTTGTATGCTTTGCAATTATCCATTGTCGATGATGCATCCTCAAAAAAATCAAGCAGGTTAGTTAGACACAATCTCCTTTTCCTAAAACCATGCTGACTGTCTCCCAGGATATTGTTACCATATAGGTAATTTTTCATTTTAGATCTTATTATAGTTTCCATAAGTTTACATATAATAGAAGTCAGGCTTATTGGTCTGTAGTTACCTGGTTCAGTTTTGTCTATCGGTATTATGTTTGCAAGTTTCCAGTCTGTCGGTACAACCCCTGTGTCAAGAGACTGTTGCATGTCTTGGTTAGCGTTTTGTAAATAACTTTTCATTTCTTTGAGTACTATTGGGAGGATTTGTTTATTTTAAGAGCTCCTAGTCCCTTTAACACTTCTGTCTCTGTTATGCTAAAGTTATTTAAAACTGGATAGGAACAGGTCGACATGTCGGGCATGTTGTCCGTGTCCTCCTTTGTAAAAACCTGTGAAAAGTAATAATTTAATATATTTGCTATTTTTTTTTCTTCGACTATGATTTTGCCATTTGTGTTTCTTAGACATTTAACCTCCTCTTTGAATGTTCTCTTGCTGTTATAATATTGGAAAAACATTTTGGAATTAGTTTTAGCCCCCTTAGCAATATTGATTTCTATCTCTCTCTTGGCCTTTCTAACTTCCTTTTTTACTTGTGTTTGCAGTTCCAAGTACATTTTTTGTGTACTTTGTTTTTGGTCCCTTTTAAATGCTCTGTAAAGTGGCTTTTTTCACTGAATATTTTTTTTTAATTCATCTATTAAAGCATTTTGGCCATTTTGTTTTGGATTTAGATTTGTCTACTTTTGGGATGTAATTGTTTTGCGCCTCTAGTACTACATTTTTAAAAAACAGCCATCCTTTTTCTGTGGATGTTTTCTCTATTTTACTCCAATCTACTACTGTTCGTCTCTGTTTCATACCTTCATAGTTTGCTTTTCTAAAATTGTAAACCTTAGCTTTAGTCATTACTTTTGGGTGTTTTTAAAAAAAAAAAAAAACACTTCAAATGAGACCATGTTGTGGTCTGAGTTTGCCAGTGACCTCTGTTTTAGTTATTCTGTCTTCGTTATTTGAAAAGACTAAATCAAGGCATGCCTCCCCTCATCTGTCGTGCTCCCCACCGGGTTCTCCCATTTTATACGGGGGAAGTTGAAATCCCCTATTAGTATGGCTTCTTTTCTACACGCTACACATTTCTAATGTCATTGTTTAACAGATTATTTTGCTCGGCATCTGAATTTGGCGGTCTATAGCATGCTCCTATTATTATGCCCTTTTTTAATTGTTTTTTGAATTTTTGTCCATTATTCTGACCCATATTGATTCAGCGTTTTCTTTGTCCAGATTTAACACCTGGGCTTCAAGACTATTTCTTATGTATAGCGCTACCCCTCTGCCTCTTCTGTCCTGCCTGTCTTTCCTATATAGTGTATCCCCACTAATATTATATTCGTCTCCATCACTCTCAGACAACCAAGTTTCTGTAACACCTATCACATTGTAGTTACTTGTTAGTGCAGTAGCTTCAAGTTCTAACAATATGTTTCTCAGACTTCTAGCATTAAGATAAATACATTTAAAAGCTGTCTTACCCGGGTTGTTGCCTTTGTTTTGATGTTTTACTGTGTAAATCCCAGAGAGGTATGGTACATCATATTAAAAAAAAAACAGGTCAAACCATAATACAGTATATATGCATAGTATAACCATATAAAAACCATGGGAAATCTGCAAAATTACTGTGCAAATATACCGTGCTAAACTGTTACTACTTACAGAGCATCACAACTGCTGCTGCAGAGTCACTTATAATAGGACCTCAGTTTTATGTCTCATCTGAAGGATGGAGCACAAGGAGGTTAAGTGACTTGCTCAGGGTCACACACAATGAGTCAGTGGCTGGGATTGAACTAGGAATCGCCTAGGGATGATTTTTCAAAACTTAAAGTTATCGGATTTCTGGTTTTGATCTGGATTATATTGTGCAATTGGGTTTTTCAAAACATCAAAATGTGATTGGGATTATTTAAAGAGGAGATCAGGATTACTTTGATCCAGAATACCAGGATTATTGTGATCCTACTGCAGGAGGTGGATTTAGCTTTTAAATGATAATAGAACATCGATATTTTGTTTGAATTGTCATAGCAAACACACGCTGTGTGTCCAAATAGTGTGTTAGGAAAACACGTATTTAGTGTTATAGCTTTACTAAAAAAAGCATACACATCACATACGCCTCTTTAAAGCTCATCTGAGATGCTGGACTCCCAACCGCCGAGGAAGATGTCTAAAAACACAGATCCTTTTTTCAAAAGTTTTATTTTTCTTCAATTTAGTTATTTAATTTCTGCTAATTGGGTGTAAATAAAATAACCATTATTTGCATGCATTGTGTGCACTAACATTAAAAGGGATTTAGATTTAGTTAAATAATATAAAACAAAAGTTGTGTATTAATCATTATTACCATGATCTTATTTATTTTGTTAAATTAGGTTATCATAAATAAGGCCTTGTGGAAGGGTGGTGGGTAATTCACTGACAAGGGAGACGAGACAAAAGGTGAACTTGAAACATCGTACAGGTGCCCAGTTTTATTAATGGTGGGTAGTTCCACTTTTCAGCCCGCAGAGGGCGCTGTTGACCGTGGTCTGCCTACCAATGATGATAGACAGAACCACAGTAATACCAGAGGCGGTACAGAATACAGGTGCTCAACAAAAAAATAAACAAAAGGCAAAAGAAAAAAAAGAAACAGTAATCAAAACTACAAATAAAAGGTGCTGCACTTGGTTTTCCCCGCTACCACTATTCTCTTTCTTTGTGTTCTCTTTCCTTTTGGGATTTTCCTTCCCTGCCGTGTCTCAGTTCTGGACCAGTGCGTCTCTTAAAAGGGCAGACCTGAGGGAACAGCAGAATGTTATTTTATAGGGCCAGCAAACCCCAAAACCCACCTCTCAGCCACTCAGAGAGAAGGAAAACCCACACACCCTCTCTCCCACCTCTCCATGTCACTGCCATGACCAACAGGCGGATGTTGAACGGCTGCTACCCTCTTCCTGCAGCACTTTGAATACACCAGAAGAGTCAGCACAGGTCTCCCCCTGCTACAGTTCTATTAAATAAATGAATAAAATAATAAATTAAGAACTATAGCCTACTGGATTTCATAATCGTGATTATTTGTTATCTGGATAAATGTAATCCAGCAGTGACATTTTCTGAAAAACTGAATCAAAATGATCCAAATAAAAGTAATCTTGACCATAAAATATAGGATTACAAAATCCAGATCACTTTGATCCAGATTAAAAGATTTTAAAAACCGGACCCTGGTAACAAGCCCCTTTTTTAACCATGGACCACCAAGCCTTACTGCCAGTATGACAAACATTTAGTCTTAAAATGCTCATTCTTATTGTGCTGTGTAGTATAAGCTCGTATTTGTTTTTATGTAGGCTGTGCTACCTGAAATCATTTTCCAGGGTGTCCTCAACTCACCGTGCACCAGCGACCCCTGTAGTCTGGCCAGGCAAGGTTACAGGCTTGCCTGTAACCTGGCTAAGTAATTGGCTATTCTAAATTGGGAGAAAATTATAAATAAAACACCCCACATAGAACAATTGCAGACTACTAAATTTTTAAAAAAATGTAATTACAAATATTATAAAATAAAATAATTAATAAAGATAATTCCCAGTCAGCTGTATCGTGAAGGAGATCATATGTCTAGGCCAGTCAATACATAACACCCCACAGAGAAAACTATAGCTAGTACTCCAGTGAGAAGTTAGGTTATACATTTGAAGTTAGGTTACCCATTTGAAGTTTTTAGCATGCATAACACACCTAACCAAGTGTATATTTCCACTTCTACTTTTGAGAAAGCATGCATTCTATGGCAAGCCAAATTATCATTTAGAGATATCTCAAAATGCATTTCAAGATATCTTAAATTGAACTGCAGATATCTCAAACTAACTCAATTTCAAGATCTCAAAAAAATAGTAATGACAAAATAAACAACAACAACAGTATTGTTTAAACAAAAATAATCATTAAGACAAGACAACATTAACAATACTGGCAGATTCGGGTAAATTCAAAACCAACAAATAAACAAAAAAAAATAAGAAAAGAATATTCCCAAAAAAGTCCAAATCCAAAGTAATCCAGGTTAAGAGCACAAAAAAACAAGACATACATGCAGCCAAATCCACTGGAAAATCATATGCAGCTCCAATTTAAAATCCAAGCAAAAAATTAATAAATAGAAAAAACTGGCCTGATCTCACCCATTCTTCAGAAACTTCAGAGAAAATCCAGAGCTGATATTGGATAGTGTTGCAATCTGTGACAAATAAACACAAACACTCCAAGGAAATCCAAAAAATTTCTAATAAACAAAGAGAACAAAATATACAAAAAAACTTACCAACAAAGAAAGCAGACCAGCCAAAAAGGAAACAAAAAAGTAAATAGGTCATATAAATTACTTAAAACAATTAGTAAGCCTACAAAAGTAACTCCAAAGTTTAGTGCTAGTGAAATAAATAGTTTAGAACTAAACTCATTTTTGTAGTTTTCTAATAGTAACCTGGAAAAACCGGGATATCACTCATACCTTTTTTAGTGAGGCATGAAACATTTATCTCTCCCTCACATGCTGTGCCTTTTGAACTTGGGGTTTCCCTGTAACAAACCCAGGGGCAGCTAATTAGAACACCTGCTGTAAATCAGGTTAAGAAAAAATAATCAACTCCCCAACTGATTCTGAACACTAAGGGGGGGGGGGGGAGTATACTTTAATTCTATTGCTAAGAAATAAATAAATACATTAATAATAATAATAATAATAATAATAATAATAATAATAATAATAATAATAAATCGTAACCAGTCTCGATATTAGAAATGTGCAGCATGAACAGTATTTCAAATGTGTGATATGCACATATATAAATAACATTATTATTATTATTATTTATTTCTTAGCAGACGCCCTTATCCAGGACGACTTACAGTCGTAAACAAAAATACATTTCAAGGGTCACAGTACAAGTAAAATACAATTAAGAGCAAGATAAATACAATGACTTTGGTTCTAGCAAGTACAAGTATGACAAAATACGATTCAATAATGGAGAAAGATTAGTGTGTGTAGAAACTCCACTAAGAATACGCGTGATACATTTAAGGCACGTTTTCACTTTGTCCCTTGCAAGCATACACGTGGTTGCCAGCAGTGACGTAGATGGTATGACGGGTTAAACGTCAGGCACTCACAGGACTAGTAGCATCGATACAATTCACGGTGGATCTGATTCTGCAAATATGCTAGACCGTTTAAATACATGGATTTGTAATATAGAAAGTAATTAAAAACATGTGAAATACATGATTGCAATACACAGATTAAGTTTAAATTGGATTACATTTATAACATTTAAAAAAATGCTTCATATTAATTATGTATATATTCACATGACCTGTTTTTTCAGTGGCAAATGCATTAATCTAATGTATAATTACATTCTTTACAAATTATTGTGCAAAACGTTGTTATGACTTTTTGACCCAAAAGAAATACAACTCAAAATATTATATAATGGGTATAATTATAATTTTGTAACATACAAAGAAAAATGTACTTTTAAAACGTGCTATAATAAATTATGTATCTGTATATTACAGTATAAACAAAACCCATGCATTTCAAAATGATGCCTATGTAAATTTTTTGCAGTGAATCATGTCATATCTCTGTGCCACGCCCTCCTGAGCCAGCGGTAGGCTCTGGCTTAATAATAATAATAATAAAAAATCTTTCAATTTAAAATCACACTGTAGCTTGGAATGAATTTTTCCAGTGAACAGTTTTAGTATTTTGGTGACAAATCTTTTATTTATTCTTTTATTCTGAAAGTTAAAGTCAGTAGAGTGCAAAACTTAAATTCAAGATGGCCACCGGATAGGAACTGTAGTTGAATTTGGTGCGTAAAAAAGCATTTTTAAACATTTTAAAACTTTTTTTAAAAAAAATTTGATTTCAGATATATTTAAGTTAATGGAAAACTATTAATAATAACCTACAGTATTTTGGGTTTTGTTTGTTGAAATCTAAAAAAATGTTTGCCCAACCATATACAATAAAAAGTAGAATAAAATGCTATCCAGTGCCGTGAAAAAAAAAAGTTGATTGCAGATTTAAACGGGCACAGTCGGGTAGTTGTATTATTATTATTATTATTATTATTATTATTATTATTATTATTATTATTATTATTATTATTATTTCTTCTGTCGAAAACCCAAAGCAAATTTAAAAAACGTAATTTTGATGCTTCTAAGATGACCTTTACAGGTATTACGTAATTTTGTTATCTACACAGATTTATACGTTTCGAGGGGACCGCTTGGCATGCTGACACGGTATAGCCAAAATGTGCTCCCTTGTACTGGAACGGTGGACTTGTTCTTACATGCCGAGAATTTGGGCTTCATAATGTTTCTCTGTGGTTAAAACATTCATACGTTCTTTATTAGTATTCTAGTTTGCTTACATTTTGAGTTTGATCGAAGTTCAATATAATGGAGCACTGCGCCTTTAAGAAATGATAATTTGAACAGATGTAGATGATGTCACAGATGACAAGTGAAGATGTGCATGGACTTAAAAAAGTGTACCGTCCGTAGTTGTAGCTTACTACAAAGAAAAGAAATGAAAGAAAATACTGGTATATTTAAAAAGCTTTACCATCACTGAAGGAGACACTGCTTCAAGCAAACCTCTCCATGAGTAGAAAAGAGTCTATTGTTTGTACGTATCAAAGAAATAATACGTATTGCTTTATTAAACATTTAACTCGAACTGTGGCAAAAAAAAAGTAGGCTTAAAGAAGAAAACGGTCTTAAGAACATAAGAAAGTTTACAAACGAGAGGAGGCCATTCAGCCCATCTTGCTCGTTTGGTTGTTAGTAGCTTATTGATCCCATGATCTCATCAAGCAGCTTCGTGAAGGATCCCAGGGTGTCAGCTTCAACAACATTACTGGGGAGTTGGTTACAGACCCTTTCTAGAGCAGCAATATCCTTTTTGTAACGAGGTGACTAGAACTGGACACAATATTCTAGGTGAGGTCTTACTAATGCATTGTAGAGTTTTAAATGCAGAAAATCAGACAGGGGGCAAATACTTTTTCATGGCACTGTATGTGTAGGGAATAGTACAGTGCTGTATAAGAGAGCACAATCAAACTGACACTACCAGACCCACAAAATAATAGTGACTGGTTAATCAAAAGGTACATAGGTCAGAACATGTAATTCCCTCTGTAATGCCTAAAAAAATACTTTGTCATGTGATGAAAAAAGACTGAAGACTGTTGGACTCTCTATAGGTGGTGCAGAAGAAGGAGTCCCATGACTATAGGTGCCTCTTCAGGGTGTGCTTTGTCCCCAGAGATCCACTTGACCTACTACAAGAAGATCCAGTTGCATTTGAATATCTATTTTTACAGGTAGGAAATTAAAGTTCAAATTATATAAGTTCAATTTTAGCCTACATGATCACATTTACTTTAAAGTGATTGACGCTAAGTAAATGTTCTGGTAAATGTTTTTTTTTTAATTTGGCCCTTGAGATGTTCTCTCACTGTTCCGACAGGAAGTGGAACATGTCTACTTTATTAAAAGATTAGGCCGGGGCTTCCCTGTCTACTGCTGTCATGCTTCATCCACAGGTGTTTCTACTGCATAATGGAGTCTATTGGAATTACTCCACTTGTGGTGGTGAAAAGAACAGTAAATGCAAGCAAACTCAGGGTACTGGGGTATTAATTTTAAAGCACAATTTCTACCACTCCAAACTTCATTCTACCTTAGTCTTATGGATTGCTTTATGTTCTACATTAAAACAAGAAACACAGGACATGTACAACTGAATGCAGGTTAAAGAGCAATGTATAATAAAAATATTTCTTCCATTTCCCATAATAAGCAAATGTCCACATGAATTGAGCATGGTCTGCTGTTTTCTCTCTCCAGAGCTGCAGTGATGTCCTGCATGAGAGGTTTGCAATGGAAATGAAATGCAATGTTGCCCTCCGCCTTGCAGCACTGCACATTCAAGAGCGCATTCACACCTGTGGGCAACCACAGAAACTCTCACTGAAGTACATTGAGTAAGTACAAGTGTGCAAAGCCAGAACTAAATGCAATGATGAAATCATTTCAAACAAAATATAATTTAAACATTTCTCTTTTTGTTTTTTGTCAGGAAGGACTGGGGAATCGAGAATTTCATATCATCCACTTTGCTCCGGAATATGAGAGTAAAAGACCTGAAGAAAGCCATTAGTTTTCACATGAAGCAGACCCAAAGTTTGCTTGAACCAAGGCAAAAGGTAAAACTACTGTATTTGTCTGTGTGTGTTAGTACACCAATCCTTCAGAGCAGGGATGAAATTCTGCCGGTACTCAGTAACAGGACTTAGTTTTATGCTGGTACTGGGTACCAGGACTTATTTATCTGCTTTTCATTCAATGCGCATGCATTCCATCCAGTCTTACTCAGTCCACTAGCGTCTCGTCACAGCAACTAAACAACCATTAGATACTGTATCGTCAATCAAAACTCGAAGTGTGTCTTTTAAAAAAGCTCACCGTGGTTCAATGTTACAATTCATAAGATGAAATATGAGGGTTGAAAAATAGAATGGAGATCTAAATTGCATGTTCATTACATCGGCCACCTGGTTAAATATAGGAAAGCTCTGGTGTTGGCTAGATCATCATATTCTAATTTAATTGAAACAAATAAAATATTCCTAGATTTCTTAAATTAATTAATCCTTTCCCTAATAGTCCTACCCTTGACATTGGCTCCTCTCACAGCTGCAATGACTTCTTACATTTCTTTAAAAATAAAATACTAGACATCAGAAATGAGATTCCACAGACACCTTCTATTAAGGAGGACCGGCACAATTTTAACAACTACACCTATTAAGGCTACTATGGGGGATTTTTCTTTGATGAACTTAAAGGAACTGACAGAGCTAGTTCAACATATGAGAGTTACTGCATGCTATCTTGATCATATTCCTACAAAGCTATTAAAATATGTTCTTGGTGTTATCAATACCCACATTAAAAAAATTATAAATGGTTCACTTTCCTCCTGTATAGTTCCTTCAGCACTTAAGGTAGCTGTGGTAAAGCCTATGCTTAAGAAACACAATTTGGGCCCTAAAGTCCTGAATAACTTTAGGCCAATCTCCACCCTACCGTTCTTAGCTAAGGTTCTAGAGAGAGTTGTTGCAATTCAGTTACAAAAATGTCTAACTCTTAATGGTATATTCAATAAGTTTCAGTCTGGTTTTCGTGCTGCACATAGCACAGAGACGGCTCTTGTCAGAGTTGTGAATGATCTGCTGATAAGCTCTGACTCTGGCTTTCCATCAGTTTTAATTTTTCAAGTTCTAAGTGCTGCCTTTGATACTGTAGCTCATAGGTGCATAACATACGGCCCGCAGGCCAAATCCGGCCCGCATAGATGTTTCATGTGGCCCGCCAACACACATGAAAATGTTGGGGTTTTTTTACCTTTTTTTTTCTCACGCTTTACCGATAAACTAGCTCAGTATAAGATCACACTGAGAAATACTTCCCGTTTAGTACACGCCTACTCATTTGAGGCGGAAGTTATAGTAACCAGCAAATCCAATTTGATGAATTTTGTTGTCTCCATGGTCAACTTCATAAAATCTTGTGGACTCAACCACTGTCAATTTAAAGCGTATTTAGAAGAAATTGATGCTGAGTACTTTATCATACAGAAGTCAGGTGGCTCAGCAGGGGTAAAGTTTTGAAAAGGTTTGTGGCGCTGCTGCTGGAGATTAAATCATTTTTGATAGAGAAAGAAAGACCTGTGACCCTACTGGAGGATGCTAAGTGGCTTTGTGGTCTTGCTTTCCTTGCTGACCTTACTGCCTATCTTAATGATCTCAATGTTTGGCTTCAGTGTGTGACCTCGCCAGCCAAATCAGACTAAACCGAAACTGTTCTATACGCAACTGCAGTGAGGTGATCTCTCTCACTTTCCTACATGCCAGCAGGTGTTTTCAGATCACAACTCTGGGCCCTATACTGAAGTCGTGGGGAAGCTTCAGTATTCATTTGAGCAGCAATTCTCAGACTTTCATAGAGACACTCAAAAGCTGATGTTATTCACTGACCCATTTTCAACTGACCCAGAAGCAGTGGAAGGAGTATTCAACTTGAACTTATTGATCTGCAATGCTCTGACTCGATTCGCTGTAAATACCGCAAAGGAAATCTGCTCAATTTCTACAATTGCCTTGATTCTGAAGTTTCAGAACCTGCCACAGAGAGCCATGAAGTTTGCTTGTCATTTTGGCAGTACGTTCATTTGCGAGCATGCCTTTTCTCTGCTGAGTCTCAACAAATCTAAACAACGGAATCGGATTACGGATGATAAACTTGAAGCAGTTATGTATCTGGCAACGTCGAAAATAATATCTGACATTCTGAAATTGGTCTCTGAGAGGCAGTGCAACACGTCACACTAATCCCTAGAAAGCATTCACTGGTAAGTATCACCTTCTTAAGTTATCAGTGTTTTCCATCCAGTCATAAGTTCTCACTAACAGCCCAGGTGTTTGCTTTTTCCAATTAAAAAAATATTCAGGGAAAAATAATAATTGTAGATTGCTTGTGCACAGTAAACAATTCCCACAGTCCATTTATGTCCCAAAACATGATTGTTTTAATTTATAAAACAGTGAATAATTTAAAATCAATGACAAGATGATGGTTGGATCACAAACCCGGACTTAGTGAGTCTCCAGGACTGATAAAGACTGTAAAAGTGATTTCAAGCAAATTATGCTGTCAAACACCTATAAACACTGGTCATAATTCCCTGCATTTTCTATAACGTAACCATTATTAGCTTGTTATTGTTTGATAGAAATCTTAACAGAAACTAGGGTGTTAACAAACTTTGGCATTTGGGTCTTCATATACACAAAAAATATTTGTATCTGGTTATGTATGGTTAAAAAAAACAACAACAAAAAAACACATTTTATTAGTGGCTCTCAGAAGTCATTTGGATTGTCAATGTGGCCGTGCCAGCAAAAACATTCTGCACCACTGCTGGAGACCATTCCATCCTACTGAATCGTCTTGAAAGGACAGTAGGAGTGTCTGGCCTTGTCCTATCCTGGTTCAAATCTTATCTTTCTGATAGATTTCAGTTGGTCTATTGGTGAGGTAAAATCGGCATTATCGGAAGTTGTCTGTGTTCCACAGGGCTCTATTCTAGGTCCCTTGTTGTTTTCATTATATATGCTGCCGTTAGGTGACATTATCTGCAGACACGGAGTGAACTTCCATTGCTATGCTGATGATACCCAGCTATATTTGTCCCTAAAGCCAGGAATTTCTTCTGCCTGGGTGTTATTTGCTACATGCCTTACAGCCATCAAGCATTGGATGTCACAAAATGTTCTAATGTTGAATTCAGATAAAACAGAAGTTATGCCAGTGGGCTCACAGAACCAACTAAAAGGAAGTGTGTACCCTTGCAGTCGCTCATCAAAACTTAAACTAGAAATGAATAATTCAGGGGTCATCTTTGGGGTCATCTTTGATCCTGATCTGTCATTTGAGACTCATATTAGGGAAGTTACTAAAGTATCTTTTTACCATTTGAGAAATATAGCCAAACTTAGACCAATTATTTCCATATCTGATGCCGAGAGACTAATGCATGTCTTTGAACCATTTATAATTTTTAAAATGTGGGTATTAATAAACACCAAGAACATCTTTTAATAGATTGTTTTTGAATAGAAATGCAGGAGAAGTTTCTTTGAGATGCCACTTCAGCACACTGATTTAATAAATACACAAGGAGGCGCTTTTGTGTCTTGAATACTGACACCGGTAACTTTGATGCAGTCCCACTGTTTACCAACAATGGTAAAACTACATACAGTTCTTTCATGTGCCCATCGATCTATAGACTCGAGAAGTTTGCGCAGGTCCAACACATACCGGATTGTATTGGTCAAATTGTCCTGCTGTTCCTCCCACATCTCTCTGACGATATCAAGCACACCCCTGGGTCTCCACCCATACAACAGCTCGAATGGAGAAAACCCTAACTCTAATAGCAAAGAGAAGGGGAAGAAACAGCTTGTCCCAGTTGTGCACGTCACTTTCAATGAGTCTGCGCAACATGCTTTTTAGGGTTTTATTAAACTGCTCCACAAGTCCATCAGTCTGAGTGTGATAGACTGATGTCCTGATGGTCTTAATCCCCAAAAGCTTACATGTTTCGCTGACCAGCTGTGACATAAGGTTGGTTCCTTGGTCGGTCAGCATTTCCTGGGGAATACCTACCCGGGAACAGATGCGGAGCGGAGTGGTATGGCCTCTGAATAACGCATAGTGTAATCCAAAATGACCAATAGATGCATGCATCCCACCGTACTCATCTGCAGCGGTCCGACTATGTCTACCCCAATATGCTCAAACTGAGCTTCTACCCATGGCAACAGCATCAGTGGGGCCCGTGGGACTGCTCTAGGTCTGGCAGGTTGGCATTCCCAGAAGTGTTCGCAAAAGCCACACATCACCATCAAGCCCTAGCCAATAGAACCGTGTCACAAGCCTTGCTTTAGTTTTATTCGGGCGTGTCACATTTTAAATAACTTGTGCTGCACACACCCATTTATATCCTGTGTACCAACTACAATACACCAACATTAACACACGCAACATACAACATATAACACACAAATGCACACAGGGGCGGGGTACATTGCCACATATACCCCACCTTGTGCGCAGCACACATGGCCTCAATGGCCACCTCCCCCCTTAAAATCCCCAAAGTCTCGCTCAAAGTCCTGGGCCAAGAACAGGGACTTTAAGGGGTTCATGGGCGGCAATGTTGCCAGTAGCCAGGCTGCTACTGGCCATGCTGTCAGCAGATGTGCTGACAGCTCCCAGACTGACTCCTTCAGCCGGGACAGACCTGGCAGCGGAAAGGCTGCTTGGGGGGTGGTCTCCTGACCTCCCCCCTTCTTCGTAGCCGGCAGCTCCCTTCTGTGGGGCTCCGGCCACAGTACTTCCTGCAGCACATGTGCTGCAGTGGGAGGAGGTCTCCTGACCTGTCCCACGATCTTCGGCAGCGAAACTGCTGCTGGGGTTGATGGTCTCCAGACCTCCTCCCCCTTCTTCAAAGCCGGCAGCTCCCCTTGGTGGGGCTCTGGCCACAGTACATCCTGCTGCGATGTGGAGCACCAGGCAGCCCCAGGCGATGCGGAGCAACAGGCAGCCCCAGGCGATGACTCGCACCAGGCAGCCCCAGGCGATGCTGAGCACCAGGCAGCCCTAGGCGAAGCGAGGCAGGTATCCGTGGGCGGTGTGAAACTCAGCTGCAGCTCCTCTGGTGGTGGAAGTGGGAGTGGCAAGCAATCTTCCCACAGCGGTGAAGGCGGAACCAGCAGGTATTCACCCTCTGTTAGTGGAGGTAGGAGGGGCAAGCAGTCCTCCCACGACAGTGAAGACGGAAACAGCAGGTATTCACCCTCTACTGGTGGAGGAGGCAGAGGCAGCTCCTGCTGCTCTGCTCCTGCCGGTGCAGGTGGTGGAGTCAGAGGCAGGTCCTGCTGCTCTGCTCCTGGAGGTGGCGGAGGCAGAGGCAGCTCCTGCTGCTCTGCTTCTTGCGGTGGAGGTGGTGGAAGCAGAGGCAGCTCTGCTCCTTGCGGTGGAGGAGAGGCAGCTCCTGCTGCTCTGTCCCTGGAGGTGGTGGAGACAGAGGCAGCTCCTGCTGCTCTCCTCCTGGTGGAAGCGGTTGAGGTGGTGGAGGCAGAGGCAGCTCCTGCTTTTCTGCTCCTGGGGGTGGAGATGGGAGCAGCACGTAGTCTCCTGGCGACGGAGGTGGGAGCAGCGTGTAGTCTCCTGGCGACAGAGGTGGGAGCAGCGTGTAGTCTCCTGCTCTTGCAGGGGACTGGTGCGACTCTCCCTCTCTTGCAGAGGACTGGTGCGGCTCTAACTCACTTGCAGGGGACTGGTGCGGCTCTACCTCACTTGCAGGGGACTAGTGCGGCTCTACCTCACTTGCAGGGGACTGGTGCAGCTCTACCTCACTTACAGGGGACGGGTGCAGTTCTCCCTCTGTCTCGGAAGGGGAAACCAGCAGGCATTCTTCCTCTGCTGGTTGTGATGGGGAAACCAGCAGGCATTCTTCCTCTGCTGGTGGAGATGGGAACAGCTGCCTCTCGGGCGCTGGACGCTTGCGGTCCCCCCGTCCGGGCGCTGGACGCTCACGGTCCCCCCGTCCGGGCGCTGGACGCTCGCGGTCCCCCCGTCCGGGCGCTGGACGCTCACGGTCCCCCCGTCCGGGCGCTGGACGCTTGCGGTCCCCCCGTCTGGGCGCTGGATGCATGGGCTCCTCTCACTCAGGTGCTAGTTCCTCCTCATAACTGCGGAAGGGACAGGAGGCAAAGTAATGCTTACCCTCACAGAGGGGGCACAACGGTGATGGCAGCTGGTTGGGTACTGCCTTCCTAGCCTTCCGGCGGAACCACTCCTCCGTGTCTTCCCCCCATCCCATCTTTCGGGACAGTGCCCAAAGAGCCACATGGACGGAGCAGTGCATGGTGGTGTGACAGGTTTTGCCACAGGCGAAACACCACAGCCCTGCTTCCTCCTTTTCCCCTTTGCTCTGCTGCTGCCGGCTGCTTTTTCCCATTTTTTTTTGTACAGTACCCTTTCTGGCCTGAGTCTTGGCGGCGCTGTTATCCCGGTTCCGACACAACGTGTCACAGGGTGGCTTTGTGAATGACGTCAGACCAGAAAGGAATACATAGAGAGACAGTGGTGATGAGTGAAACTGAGTTGCGGCAGCGCTCAGTGTTTAATAAACAAACAAAAGGTTTTAAACAGAAAACAGGACACAGCACTTGAGGCCAAAATAAATAGACAAACAAAACTGATTAACACTTAAACAAAAGGTGGATGAACAGACAAACAAACACGGTGAGTAAGAATAAATAAATAACAATTATTATTTTAGTATATTTTTAGTTTACTTATTGTTCTCCTTCTTCACACTCCCGTTCTCCACTCACCGAACACACAACGCCAAGTGAGTGAAACATGCATCTATATATACTGTTGTGCCGGGATTCAATTACTAATTAATTATTCACTTGAATCCCAGCACGTGAATTAATTATGTGCAACCTCGTGCTCGCATATTAATTACTTTAAATGCATGTGAAGTGATGTGCAATCCTCGTGCCTAAATACAATTATAACTTGTGCTGCACACACCCATTTATATCCCGTGTACCAACTACAACACCAACATTAACACACACAACATACAACATATAACACACAAATGCACACAGGGGCGGGGCACATTGCCACATATACCCCACCTTGTGTGCAGCGCACATGGCCTCAACGGCCACCTCCCCCCTTAAAATCCCAAAAGTCTCGCTCAAAGTCCTGGGCCAAGAACAGGGACTTTAAGGGGTTCATGGGCGGCAATGTTGCCAGTAGCCAGGCTGCTACTGGCCATGCTGTCAGCAGACGTGCTGACAGCTCCCAGACTGACTCCTTCAGCCGGGACAGTCCTGGCAGCGGAAAGACTGCTTGGGGGTGGTCTCCTGACCTCCCCCCTTCTTCGTAGCCGACAGCTCCCATTTGTGGGGCTCCGGCCACAGTACTTCCTGCAGCACATGTGCTGCAGTGGGAGCCGGTCTCCTGACCTGTCCCACGATCTTCGGCAGCGAAACTGCTGCTGGGGTTGGTGGTCTCCGGACCTCCTCCCCCTTCTTCAAAGCGGACAGCTCCCCTTAATGGGGCTCCGGCCACAGTACTTCCGGCAGCGAAAGTGCTGCAGCAGGAGCAGGTCTCCTGACCTCCCCCACGATCTCCGGCAGCAAAACTGCTGCAGGGGTTTGTGGTCTCCAGACCTCCTCTCCCTTTTTCGTGGCCGGCAGCTCCCCTTGGTGGGGTTCCGGCCACAGTACATCCTGCTGCGATGTGGAGCACCAGGCAGCCCCAGGAGATGCGGAGCAACAGGCAGCCCCAGGCGATGCGGAGCAACAGGCAGCCCCAGGCGATGCAGAGCACCAGGCAGCCCCAGGCGATGCAGAGCACCAAGCAGCCCTAGGCGAAGCGAGGCAGGCATCCTTGGACGAAGCAAGGCAGGCATCCGTGGGTGGTGCGAGGCAGGCATCCGTGGGCGGTGCGAGGCAGGCATTTGTGGGCGGTGTGAAACTCAGCTGCAGCTCCTCTGGTCGTGGAAGTGGGAGTGGCAAGCAATCTTCCCACAGCGGTGAAGGCGGAAAATACAACATATAACACACAAATGCACACAGGGGCGGGGCACATTGCCACAGGGCCCAATGAGCCAAATGCAACAAATCATCCCTAAAGAGGTTAGGAATGGGCAACTGATGATACACTTCCTCAATCTGGTTTATCAACTTGGTACAGTAGATCTCGATCAATTTCAAAGTACGGGTATGGGCTCGACCACCCGACCATTAATCACAGCTGCTTGGTCAAAGAGCCGGCCCCGTGCGTCATTACGTCCTTGCTCAAGTCGAAACTAATGGGAGCAATTGATCATGTCAGTCCCGAATGGAGGCAGACGTACCAGGCCCCTGTGTTGGCTCCTCCTCCTCCCCCCTCAGAACCTTCACCAACTGCCCCCACATGAATCTGATCAGATTCCTTCCGTTGCCAGCCCTCATTCTTAGCAGCCCAGCGTTTGCTTTTTTGTTTTTCTGGGCTTGTATCTATGGCAAAACCAAGCCAGGTAGCGGAAGGGGAAGCTTTTCCAATTACTTCCTCCTTAGCCAATGGAGGGGGCGGGGGCAGTCACAGCAGCCAACCAATATTTGAACTGCTTACAGTCCCATCCCAGAATGATGGGCACTGGCAGTCGAGGATACAACACCCACCTGTACTCGCGTCACATCCTGCCCAATTTTTATGTTTACTGAGACTTTAGGATAGGCATGCATATCCCCATGAATACATTTAGTGCACTGATTTACTAAATATTATTAACTTGCAACTTTCAAAAACAAGTTTAAACTATGCATATTACTATCCAGCAAATAACCTGATTTGACTGTCTCGTACGCTACATCCCCCTGAATAAAAACAAATAGGCCAAAAGGGCATTTTCGTCATTTATTCCTCAGCGACAGTTAAGCAGTGTCAATTCAGTGTTATTGCTGGACAAGCATCAACAATCAATTAAATCATTTATGACTCAAGGAAACAAAACAAAACATATTTGCATATATGAAAAAGAAAATTCCAATACATTCGAAAGTCATCAAATTTAATAGTTTCTACTGAATCATGAGGTAAACTAGCTTTAGCATGAAAGTTATTACATATTATTTATTTATGATATTATATCATTAAGGATTCTCAACCTTTGTAGTAACTTAATTACTTCCTATTACACACATGTATTGTACAGTCATTCATTTTAATGAGGGGTTTTACAGGTCACAACCAATGAATATTAGTTATATTAAAAAACATGTCATATGGTTCTTTTTTGTTTTCACAAAAGGGAATTTTTAAATTTGGTTAAAATACTCCTTTATTGAGATTTTACATATTTACAATTTACACCCATTCTTTTTTCATTCATTTTACATTTCTTTTAAAGATGACATTCATGCATACATACATACATTTTGTTTTAAAAGCATTTAAAATACATTTAAAAACACCAAGACAATCGTGCTTTGTACATGGTTAAAACACACAGATTAAAATCAACATGATAAAACCTGTGCTGCTATAAAAGTGACTGGAAAAAGAACCATCTATAAAAAAAAACAGTGCTTGTGAGGGCCGGGGAGTGCTCTCTTAAAAAGGTTCATAAAACACATAAAACAGAACAATAAAACTATAGAACTAAAACTAAAAGGGACAGGGGCAAAGGGACAGTGTGTAAAACAGTGTGTTAAAATTATAAAATTATAAAACACTTAAAATGTAACTTTTAATAGTTGACATTAAAAATCTTTTAGATACATAAAAAACAAAACAAAACAAAATCAAATAAAACATTCAAAATAAATCAAAGTCCATAAAACTGAAACAAAAAGACTACATAAAACCAGGGCACCGTTCAAAAACCGTCATGCCAGCTAAAAAGGGCGGAATGCTGGCATGACAAAATAAATAAAAGGCTTAGCGGTGCCCCGTAGTCCCGCTCCTAGGAGCTAGTGGTTCCAGTTTTTTGTGTTATTCCATCTTCACGTCCTGAAGTCCGGCGATCCTCCAATCCGCGCAGGCCTTGTCCTTCCCGAGGGTCCGGATGTCCAGAATTACAAAGTCCTTGATAAGAGTTTGTGCCCTTCTGGTCGTGGTGACAGTGTCTAGCTCCTGCTTGTGATAGACACAGACGTTACGGCCCTCCCACAGGATCTGCTTGACAACATTGATGACACGCCAAACGCACTTAGCTGTGCTGGTAGCGATTCCTTCCGCAGGCCCATAGAGCCCAGTCTCAGCGGTCATCTTGGCCATGTCAGCAAACCTGTTTAGAAAGACAGAGACAGAGAGCCAGACACTGCCAGCCACATCACACTCCCAGAAGATATGGGCTGGTGTTTCTCTCTTGCGGCACTTTGCATAGGGGCATGTTTCTACTATTGGTGATGGACCTCCCTGGGACACCACAAGCCTGGTCGGGGCCAATGACCAAAGGGAGGTGTACTTGTAGCCGGAGCATCAGAGCTTTGGCTAATATCTTGTAGTCCACGCAAAGGAGGCTGATTGGGCGCCAATTCCGTAGATCTTTAACTTCCCCTTTCTTATGAAGGAGAGTAATTACACTCTCCTGCATAAAGGCCCAACCGCTTCTCCCTGTAGACCTCTGCTAAATGAACTTTTAGTGTGTCCCAAAAAAGATGGTAATACTCACCCGGGATGCCATCTGGACCTGGCATCTTACCGGTGTTCATGGTCTTAGCCATCTGGGTGAGCTCCTCCAACGTGAGTTCTGGGTCCTTCTCCTCCCCCTCCTCCTCCCGCACTGAGTCAGGCTCCAACTGGCTCAGGAACCACTCTATCAGGGTGTCATCTGTAGCTTTGATGTTATATAGGTCCCTATAGAAGTTATCTACCACTTTTTTAACTCCCTCACTATCCTCTACTAGCCTCCCACTGCTGTCGAGCATGGAGGACATTAAGTGCCGCTTCTCCCTCGTTTTCTGGAAGAAGAAGCGGGTACACTTTTCATCTTCCTCCATTTTTTGCACTTTTGCATTGTGCATGACCTTTCGTTGTTCCTCCCTACAAAGCACTGAAAGATCTAACTTGGTCTGGGCTATCTTGTCGCTTACAGGGAAGCTGTAGCAGGCTCAGACGCTGGAGGGCAGCATTCAGGTGTTTATATTTGGCCCTCCTTTCTTTTGCTTTCCTCTTGCCTGCTGCTATGAAATAACCCTTAGTTCTCATTTTGACCATCTCCCACCACTCTATAGGGGAGTTGAATAGGTCACGCAAAGTGGTCCACTGAACAAGCCTGCTCTTATAGGCTGCTGCTATGGAGGGGTCGTTGAGTAAGGAAGTGTTTAATTTCCAGACACCTGACCCCATCTGGGAGGCCTGAGGGACCTCCAATGTTACCTGCAGGAGCCTATGGTCAGAGAAGAAGGCGGCCTGGGTGTCTACTGCTGTCTTCGTAAGGGAGCAGGTATGCAGGACAAGATCCATACGGGAGAAGGAGGTCCCAGATGAGCTCACCCAGGTAAAGGGAGGCACCAGGTCCTTACCTGCATCACACAGGGAGAGATCAGATATTACGGAGGACAAAACTCTACTAGAGCGGTCGTTGCGTGGCCTGCTCCGGTCTACGTCCCTTAGAGCACAAATGAAGTCACCCGACACGATGACGGTTACGTTCCCCAGGAGTAGTGGACGCAGCTGTGGAAAAAACTGAGCTCTTTCGTTTTGGTTAGTGGGTGCGTAGACATTGACCAGTCTGAGGGAAGTGTTATTGTATGTCATATCCACGCTCAGAATTCTACCAGGTTCTACCTCCCTGCTGCTGCAGGAGGTAATAAATGGGTTTTTAAACAGGATACCTACTCCGTCGGCTCTGGCTATGTTGGAGCCCGACCAGAAGGAGTCCCCCAGGGTCCAACTCTCTTTCAGGTCCCTATAATCAGGGCTCGACGAAATACCACACTCCTGCAGAAAGATGATATCTGCTTTCAAGTTAGTTAGATAGTTTAGTACATCAAATTTTTTTTGTGTCTCCCTGATGCTCCTGACATTAACAGACACACATATCAGGGCCATCAGGGTAGCTAACAAGAAAAGGAGTCGCTGCGTCCACCCCATAGTGACTATGATTGGGAGGTCGGGACACTCTTCCTATTCTAAGCTCTACGCTTGCTTCGAGGGGGCTTGGGCTTATTTGCAACTCCCATCACCCCTGAGAAGGTACTCACTGCTGCCTCGTCCAAGAAGGCACCGTCTTTGTATTCACAGTACGTGGAGTTGTTTGGGCTATTCAACTCCCCACAAGGTAAGTCTAGTGGAACTTGCTCAGGGCCCCTCGGAACGTGTGGGTCAGCTTTGTCATGAGGGGAGGGGTTTGACAGACAGCCTTCTTTGGCTGTTACCGTTTGTTGAATTTGAGCTGTTAGCCGACTTCTGGCTTCTCGCGTCCAGGGGTATTCCCATGTCCTCCAGTGCTGTATCTAGGAGGACCTCTAGGGGGCCCCTGGTTTTGCCCATACAAGGGAGGGGGTCAAGGATGCTTTGAAGGGAGGCCCTTCGCTTGAAGAGGGTCATTGCTACCGAGGTACTGCTGGTCAGGGAAGGTGTTGACCCTGACCTCTCCCTCGTGCATTAGTGAACACCTCTTCTGCGAGGTGTGCTAGGGTCTGTGTTAATGACTGGGAGGGCTGGCTGGGGATGCCCTGGCTGGCTGCTACCTGCCCACTAGGGGGCAGTGTAGCCATCCCACTCGCCTCCGTCTCTGCCTGCGAGGGCAAGACTGGGGACTTTGTGTGGACATTAGCTGGTTTTGGGTCTATGGGGGCCACCTGCAACTTGCTGTCTTTGGTCTTTATCTTTCTTTCCCCCCCCTCGTCTCTACCCTTTCTTTTTCCCACCCTCGGCTGGTTCTTCACTCCCTTCCCCTCCTTCTCACTTTCACTTTCACTGTCGCTTTCGCTTTCCTCCCCCACGGACTCAATCCTTATGGAGTCATAACGAGAGCCGAGGGGGAGTGCTGGCGCTGAGAGGGCCCTACTTGGGGGGGGGGGGGCGCTGCTGGGTCCAGGCTCCCTCCCTGCCTCGTGTTCTGTATCAGAGGAGCTACTGGAGGAGCTAGTGAAGTGGCTGTTGTACTCTCTCTCTGGGCTGGGGGAAGGGGTCCTCGTAAAACGGGACATGTCTCGGGGGCCGGGGGGTGGTGAGGGTGCTGGTGATGATGGTGGTGCTGGAGTCTGGGTTCTTGATGCTGTTGGTGGTGATGTGGACTGATCTTTGTTATTTGCTCCCTCTTCCTGCTAAGGCCTAGGCTTGTTAGTATTTGCCTCACTGGCTCTGGCCATGTTGGCATAGGAAGAGGGGCAGTCCTCAAACAGGTGCCCCTTCTTTCCACACAAATTGCACTGCCTCTCTACTCTGCAGTGGCTGGTCTCTGCTTGTCCTCAATCATAGTACACAATGCCTTTTGCAGACTATCTCTCTGAGTTACCAATGTGTCAAACTTATTTTCCAAAGCATTTTTTCACAGACCGCTGATAAATATTTCAAATTTAACTCGTCTCCCTCCTGAACCACCACCTCGTTGATTGGGGCAGAATTAACTTCTGCTTCTTTTGCAGTTGTTATTTCAAACAAATCAGTTTGTTCACGTCCAGTATTTTTAGCTTTCTTTAACTCCTTCAGAGTAAACTCTAACTGCTTCAACCATTTCCATCTCTTATCCGAACCCAGTTTCCTAACCTCAATTTGAGACGTCTTTTGTTTAATGCTATGCTTAAAATTTCTGGTCTAAACATTCAAATTCACAAAATAACAGTGCCATTGTTATTCAAAACAGTACCAGCAAAAACAATTATATCTAATTACTTTCAACCAAAATCTGCTTGCAGCTGATTGTGCCCCGGCCACAACCACACTTTTACAGTATTACTCACAAGCTGCAGTTCAGGGGAGACAAGAAGGGCACGCCCAGTTTACCGACACAGTTTGTGAGAGTCAGAGTAGTATCAGAATAGTGCGCCATGATTTCATTTTAGTATCTCTGAAAATGTGTGTTTAAAGAAATTATTTCTAAATTATTGTAAATGGAATCCAGTTCATTTCAGTTTATGATATCCCAGCAGCCTCTAAAATGTAGTGAATTAGGTATACAATTTATTTAAATATAAATTAGTCTCTAGTCACCCACTCAGGGATGTCAAAATGTGAGAAATGAGATATACCTTATTTAAGTTCACGATCATGTAGAACTCGGATTCCCTTGACAATAATCACACGTGTCAGAAATATAAAACAAGATTTTATTTAAGAATAAAAAGGGTGCTAATCTAACTAATCTAATATTATAGAAAGGAAAGGCTATTGGTTAGAGATATGCATGAATAGTTTACAGTTCATTGATTTCTTAGTCAAACGATTACAACGACAATAACACTATTAGCATACATGGCTAATATACTAATATTAATTATGGCTGATCACACAAAGTGTCTACTTTGCATTAGTATTTTCAATACTCGTTTCTTGTTGCAGTATTTCATATCAAAATGCACAAGAATTAATTCAACTTCCCATTCAGAATCCAACATTCCAGTTAATTTTGTTTAGACGTGATCTACCAAACTAAACAATATGTTATCAATCTCAACTGATTCTATATTAAAATTAACTCAGAAATGGGGCATTGATCAAATTCTCTGCATTTATGAGGCAACTCCTTTGCGTTACACATTTCAACAAAGAAAATACATTTCTTGCACACTCTAAAACAGGAAGTTATATTCTATTCCTAGAACAATTTATCCACTGACTTGGCAGCATTTGCTACAGTTAATTTCTCAAGTCATAAAATGTTTTATATTTGATATGTTGAATACTTATCGAGTTTCAACAAAGACATCGTTCTTGTAGGGTGATGGTAACACTGTAATTTCTTCTTTCTCTGGATCTGATGTTCACAGAGACCATCTTTCTTGTGTTAGGCATTGTGTTGCTTAGGTTCTCAGCAAACAACAGTTATTTTCAAAGGAAGTAGCTTGTTGATTTCCAATAGTCTTGCAACATTATCTTCGACTGGAAATATTTCCGTTGATCAGACGTAAACTCACAGTTCAAAGAATGCGTTGCATTGTAATTCTTCTATATGGCTAGTACATGACCTTAGGCCCAGCTGCTGGCTATGCTTCAGTTTGTTTCGTGCAGCAACATAGAAACAAAGACCCGCTTTCAGATCAATGCAGTGTCCTGTTTACTGGTTCAGTCTTTTGTAGAGCAAAGAGCAGGCCTCTCTTCAAAGCTGATTTCAGCCTTCTCAGAACATGATTTTAGCCAGTCTTCAGACCATTGATTCTTCCACGTCTCCAGCACACTTTCCCATTGCTTTCTCCAAGCTTCAGAAACTTTCTTCAGAGCAGTTCTGCTTCCTCAGAACTACTTTCAATTTTCTTTGCCTGTTTTTTTTAAATTAAGCACCGATCCATCTTGATTGAATTCATGGGTGATGTTTAACATCACGCAACGTTCCTAAACACTGGTTTAGCCACTCCTTAACCTTGCCCATTGCTCATGATAGAGAGTTCAACCAAATTTCTTGTCAAAGGTGTTTGATGCCCCTCCTCCCCCCCCCCAGCTGCAATTGTTAAAATATAAAGTAATATTAGAAATGCAATGTTAAGTGGGACATACACATTATTCAGAATTATATTATTTAAACTGTAATTTAAACAAGATAAATATAGCATGCAGTTGTTTGACAAGAGTCTTTATTTGTAAAATTATGCAAGTCAGAGAAGCATATTCAAGAAGATGATCTGGAGTTGCTTTCTTGTTTTGATATATACTTTAAAATTGTGTTTTTTTTTCTTTTTACTTATTTAATGTAATTGTTTTTCTTTCCCCAAGCAATTGATTTCTGCAGCACAAGCAAGGTTAAACTATCTAAAAATACTGGGAGAGTTAAAAACATATGGAGGAAAAACCTTCAGTGCAACTTTAATGGTATGTAAAAAAAAAAAAAAACCCTAATATCAATGTGACAGTACAGGCTTTTGTCCTATATGTAAGTGGTGGTATATTAAACATTAAATTGTGAACTATTTTTCACACATTTTTATTTTTATTTTTAAAAAATAAATAATTACATATAATGGATAAATAACTTCCACATTGACCAGATTTAAACCATAGGCATTATCACATTTGAAAAAAAGACATGTCTGGAAGTTTTTAGGCATTTAAAAATGTTTTTTTCAGTTGCAGGACAGAGAGTCATTTGTCACACTGCTGGTTGGTGCCAAGTATGGCATCAGCCAAATCATCAACAACAAACTAAATATCTTGACAACCTTGACTGAGTTTATGAATATCAGCCAGGTGCAGCTTAATCCTGAGTCTGAAAAAGTCAGCATGGTAAAAATATACCTCCAGGATATAAAGGTAAAAGGCTTTGTTTTATTCATAATATTATTAAGCATTGTCTAAAGTAGTGGGCATTGCCTGCTAGCTAATTGACAGCGGCAACAGCAAGGGAACTTAACAAAAAGCCAGTTAGCTACAGGTAGTGACCGGTGTGGAGAATATTTGTGTATGAAAATGTGTATGAAGAGAGTTTTTTGTGTTTTTATGTTATATTTTGCATCAGCATCAGACGCCCCTCAGGTGAGCACAGTGCTTTATACTGCCAGAGGTAGATTATAGCATGATGAATCGGTGGAGGGCTTTCTTCATATTTTATATATTGACATGCATTAAGAAAGAATAAAACATCTTATGTTAAGTACCTTTAAACATTTTTAAGTGACTTTTCAGGTTTTATTATCATTACTTTGTTCTGATAATTCTAAAAGAACCATCGGTAGAGCATTCAGTCTGTCTGTGATAATGGACCTTGAATTATGTATTTCACAAGACAAGTCATTTTCATATATCTTTAAGGGGCATTATCACCAATACTATATTTGAGAATGAGCAAGAAACTACAATACTCAAGTCCACAGATTACCATACTGGGTTGCTGTAAATTTTGTAACTTTTTGGTTAGTTTTTTTTACAAAAAACAGGCAATTATTTGTAGAAAATGTATGTAAACAGTATTACACAGGAAGAAAGTAATGTAGAATAAAACACTAAACTGCCTTGCAAATATCTGTAAATGTAAAAAAGAAAAGTGAGAGCTTGTTGAATTCAAATATAAACAATAATTTTTTTTTTTTTTCTGTTTGCTTTCTCCAGCCAATCACATTGCTGATGGAGTCTCATTCTGCTAAAGATCTTGCCTGCCTCATTGCTGGATACTACAAGCTTTTTGTTGATTCAAAGGTTACTGTATTCACATGGACTGGCAATAGTAAAATTCATCGGATATCTGCTGAAGAAGGTAATAGTCTCAATTAAAATATTTCTGTGACATCACCCTTGATCTTTTGATTGATTAATTATGCAAATTTACTAACTAAACTTTTAAGAGAAAGGGAGTGCTGAGCAAATATTTTGTTGATTAACGAATCCAGTTAATGCTATGAAACCACAGTAAGTTGAACAATTAAACAGAAAAGCGAATACAGTAATCCGTCGTGTATCAACCCATCACGTAGCCGCCCTAACCGTTTATCCATGATGATCAAGCTCTTCAGCACAGTGTGAGTGAGTGAGTGAGAGAGAGAGAACCAGAATCAGGGTTGGATACCGAAGAGTGAGTAAGCAAGTCGAAACCGCCGACAGCCGGGCGAGTAGCCGGAGTTCGTTTATTATTGAACAAAGAAGATTAGTTCAGATATTGTAGATCCCACCAAAGTTTATGTACACTGTGTTGTGTGAACTCCATGCACTACCATTGCTGTTAACGTCACGTGAGCTGTTCAGTGTGTTGATATGTAAATAAATTCTGTACGCCTCCGAGGCGTATCAACTTCAACCTCTGTCTCGATCTCCAGCCTGTCACTCAGCATCAAATACACACCCCCACACGGCAGACGGCTACCCTGTCACAAGCATTAATGTTGTGTATCTTTCTAAATAAGGGATTTACAGGAGCTCCCTAATTCTGTGTATAATGGTATTTAAAAACAGTCGGATACGCTGGACTACTGTACCATTTTATTACGCAACAATCATTTCAACAATTAGTTCATTAGTAGTACACATTTAGAAAACGGCTTGCGATTTCAGTTTAGCATTTCACATTGTTTGTTAAAAGTAGGAGAATACAATTATACATTAACAATGTAAAAGCTTTTTTTTTCATAATCACAAATTGTGACAAAGCTTCTTTATTGACCACAGTTCTGGATTTCTAACACGTCTTTGGTGGATAATGCACACTCGACAACAATGGGTGGGTTTAAACAGGACAATGCCTGTATGTTCCCTTTCAAGTAGGAAATGTAACCATTACTGAAAAGGCATTTACCTCCTTGTGGCAAAGTGGTAAGTGGTACGTGCAGGTGCAGGGGTGATGCAGTGCAGTAATGAAACACAGAGAGATTTATAATCCGATTTGGAACAGTTTTTATTTATATCCAGGTCTGGTGACCAAATAATAAACCCTGGCAATACACAACAATGTGTAGTGCACAGAGTATATAACAGCAGGGCTGCAGTCCCAAATAATAAACACAAATATCTGTCCCACAATATACTAACATGGTCACCAGTCTTGGGTGCGTGCAGTGGTGCTCGTGGTGAGTGATACAGGTTTATTTGTGACAAAGGTGCAGTGTTGTCCGGTTTTGTGCTGGCCCCTGGCGACAGCTCCGGAACTGTGTTAACTGTCTGGTAATGTACAAGACAAGATAATTACAAACAAGCAAAAACACAACACTCATGATTTCATTTAAAATGGTGTACCGGCCTTCTGGCTCTTTACTCACTAAAAACCAATGCGAAGGAACCGATTACGATTCTCTGTCCCCCTTATATGCTGTCATGCATGACCCCTTGGTAAACGAATGCAGCTGCCTTTACAATCTGTGGCTTCTACATTGTTTACCTTCCGGGTCAATACGTTCTTGCAACTGAGTCTCGCCTTCTTCCAGACTGACCGACTTCCCGACCCGGGGAAAGAACTGTCAGGCCAGCCTGTCCAAAAAACTCGGTCCTCGTTGCTTAGCGCCCTCACAGGTCAGGAGGGAGATTTACAACCAAGATTCATTATAATTCTGTCACACTCCTTAAGACCCAAAACCTGAGCTGCTCAGCGAGCCTGTGACGCAGTCATGACCCGCCCCCAAGGGTACAAAAGGACTGCGCTCACAGATCTCAGCGCCATTTTTCCTTTCAAGACTGACCTGATCGGAGAGCCTTGTTCAGATAAGTACATTGTTGCTTCTATCTGTATATACAATGCCCTCCATAAGTATTGGGACAGTGAAGTCAAAATTGCCAGTTTTGCTGTACACTCAAGCAATATGAAAATACGAGTAAAAGATTAATATGAGGCAAAAGTACAGAATGTCACCTTTTATTTCTGGTGGTTTCAAGACATACATGTTATACCAGCTAAGAATAACAGCACTTTTAGAGTTCCATCCCCCCATTTTATGTGAACATAAGTATTGGGACAATTCAACTTAAAGCAAATATAGGAAGTATAAAAGCTAGTATTTAGTCGCAAATCCCTTGCATGCAAAAACAGCAGTAAGTCTGCGTCCCATTGACATCACCAAACTCTTGGTATCGTCCTTTGAGATGCTTTGCCACACCTTTACTGCAGCCATGTTCAGCTTTTGCTTCTTTTTGGGGAATTTCTGACTTCAGTCTCCTCTTCAGCAAGTGAAATGCATGTTCAATCGGATTTAAATCAGGAGATTGACTTGGCCAGTCTAAAACTTTCCAGTTTTTTCCCCTGATGAACTCCTTGGTTGCGTTGGCAGTGTGTTTTGGGTCATTGTCCTGTTGTATTGTGAAACGCCGCCCAATGAGTCTGGTGGCATTTTCTTGTACATTGGTAGCCAAGTTGCTTCTGTACACTTCTGCTGCTGCTGCCATCATTCATTACATCATCAATAAAGATGAGTGAGCCCGTTCCAGAGGCAGCCATGCATGCCCATGTCATGACACTACCTCCATCATGCTTCACAGATGAGATTGTATACTTTGGATCATCTGCAGTTCCTTTTTTTCTCCACACTTTTGCCTTCCCATCACTTTGATAAAGGTTAATCTTCGTCTCATCTGTCCACAAAACTCTGTGGCTGACCTGGTTGTTGCCAATTGCTGAAGACACCAGTGGTTTCTTTCTTTTTCAGGACATTCCAAACTGATTTGGCTATGCCCAACTTTTGTGCTATGGTTCTAATTGAGTTCCTCTTTTCTTTTAGCATCCAAATCGCTTGCTTTTCCTTCATAGACAGCTCCCCATGTTGGATTATGCCTACTGACACCAAACACAGACTCCAAAGGCAAAAGCAAAGGATAGAACTGAGACTACACGTTCTTCACAGCTCTTTTATGTGTGAACAATCAATGCAACAGGAAACATCTGATTAATTAGAAACACCTGTGAGCCAAATGTCCCAATACTTATGCTCACATAAAATCGGGGGGATGGAACTCTGAAAGTGCTGTTATTCTTAGTTGGTAAAACATATGAAATATGAAGTTGAAACAGCCAGACATAAAAGGTGACATTCTGTACTTTTGCCTCATATTCATCTTTTAATCGTATTTTCATATTGCTTGAGTGTACAGCAGAAATAGCAATTTTGACTTCACTGTCCCAATACATATGGAGGGCACTGTATTTTGCATGTATTGTGTTTTTACATAAATTATGTGATATTTAATCTAATTGTTGTAATAGTTTTTGCTAATTACGTGTATTGTGTGCTCTACAGCCTGTTGCTTCTTATGTCACGCTGCGGCCTTGTGTCCCACGTGAAGCCAGCAGCTCGAGTCGCTCCTTCCCAGGGACCTATCAACATAAGTCGGCTGACTTTGTGCTCTCCCCCAAGGTTGCATAGCTCCGGCTGGGGCTTATTTTAGTTCTCATTTTTTATTTTTAGCACCATACGAGACATTTTGTATCATTTATGTAATTGTTAATTACTGTTTTTTGTTAAAGTATTTTCTTTTTGTGTTTTCTGTTATTTACAGATACTACGTGCAGGCCTGTCTGTAACGTGGTGTTAAACACACGTGCAGCAAGAGCAGCTGTTGGGCTCAGCAGTACTGCGCAGGACTGTGATACTCTCTTCGGTTGTTGTTGCTTGCAATTCAACCACAGTATCTTGATGCCATTTTGGTGACAGTCCATTCTAACAAGCATGCTTCCCTCAGTCTCTTGTGTGCTACTGACTGAGTGCTTTGCTAGTGGTTTTTGCAGGTGGGCATCCCTGTACATTACTGCAAACCGGTGGACCCATACCAAACTAGTACGAAGGTCACCGACCCGCTTCACTTCTGACCCGGTACCAAATCGGGACCAAGGTTACCGCACCGGTACCGACCCAGTGCTAAAACCACCGATCTGGTACCAATGTTCCCCGGTGCCGTCCCGTTGCCGTCCTTGTACCGACCCAGTGCTAAAGTCACCAAACCACAGGTACCGACCTGGTACTGTACCTTTACCAACACAGTGGTAAAGTCACGGATGGCTAGGGAACTAAAACAGCATCCTGGTAGCATACCAGTCGCATGTGCTGCTGTCTCTCTATAAGAACCACAGGCTGTCACCACAACATCTGGATGAGCTGTGCCTGGTTATAAAAGACTCAAAGAACAAGCTGTAGGGAGAAATCTGGCTGCGCTGGTAGCCGCACACAGGCAGTTTTGGCTTTCCCTGGCACGTGTGCCTGACAGGGTCAAAGCACAGCTGTTGGATGCCCCGATCACTCCAAGGCATACGTTTGGTCCCGCGGTGGACGAGATATTGCAGCGCTGTTACCACATGCGGGAATCCACTAAGGAGCTGGTTCGTCTGCTTCCCAAGCTACCACCTCCAGTACGTAAATCTATGGCAAACTGGCACCCTAGGCTCCAGCAGCCTCAAATACCGGCACAGCCGGCTGCGCACGCTGGCAGAGCTGTGGTTCGGAATCGGTCCGCCATAATAGGTTCCGCCACCCTGTGCAAAGACAAAAGGTACTTCTTTGTGCCGAAGCGATATTCAACCTCAGACAGGTCAACCTGTATCTGAGCCAAATACGGTTCAAGATGTTGACAATGCAACAGGTTGCAGTCAGGGCTTACGGTGGATTATGTGAAGAGCCAGCTCACACCTTTCCAGACAGCCTCCTTCTCGGAGTGTGCTTGGTCTTCGGGTCCATGCTGTCCACTCTGTCGGATGACAGAGCGCAGAGAATAACTGCATGTTTGAAATTCTTTCAGCTAAACACAGCACGAATGATATGATGTTCAAGAAACTTGTGGATCTGATGGCAGCACCTCCAGACTGATCTACTGGGTCTCCTGCATATGTGCCCTCTGTAGGCCTGGTTCAATTGCAGGGTCTTCCAGCCCACATTGAACCACAAATGCCTGACAGAGTCTCACCTCTGTCTAAGGACACTTTCTTTGTGGAAACAGCCGGCCCATCTACACCTAGGCATAGCTCTGGGCAGTGACACCACAAGGGATGTCGTCACCATGGACGTGTCCAGTCTGGGCAGGGATGCTGTATGAAATGGCCAAAGCGTTCAAGGTGTGTGGAACCCCCCATTGTAAGGTTTCCACATTAATGTTTTTAGAGCTGCAGGCAGTTTTGCAGGAGATTCAAGTGAGACATGTGCTTGTCCACAACCACCAGGACGGCCTGCAGTATGACTCAACGAACTCACTGACTCTCAGAGCTGGTGAGCTACTCAACAGAAAGATGGCGACACCCACAACCGCGATCCAGCTGCTATATAAAAATTATGAATGGGATTTAAATGTTGATACTGCGGACCCTCTTTTCAAGGAGAGTACCCAGCAGCACAGTGGAGGCTTCAACCCGATAAACCTCTTTACCTCCTAGGAACCTCTTTGCAACCCACTGTCCCTAGGGGGGCAGGACTGGGCCAAGGTGCTCTTAGTAGCCTCATACTGGTCTGGGTTTCGACCCTGCTGCAGCTCCTGACCGGTCAGTTGTGGAGACTGCCTGCTCAGCCAGGCACGGGGGGCCTTATGGCAGCCTGACCCATTGAGCCTGCATCGTTTAAAGTGGCTTCTTGCTGGCTATCACCTCAAAGCAGGTGAGTGAGATACAGGCATTCTCTAATGTGAAAGCCTGCTTATATTTTACAGAGGCCAGGACAAGGCCACACTCCGTACTAATCCTGCCTTCTTGCCGAACACTATCTCGGCTTTCCATGTTAACCAGTCTGTGGAATTGGAGGCTTACATCCACCTCCTTCCTGTCTGACAGGGAGTGATAGCTCCATACACTTGACCAAGTTCAGGAAAAGTCCCGTGGTCAAGTCCTGTCTAAGCAGCGCCTGTCCAAGTGGATAGCAGACATGGTCAGGACTAGAAAAACTCATGGCCCATTCAAACAGGGGCCTTGTAACTTTGTTTGCTTTATTCCACGGTGCATCTGTTGAGGACATATGTAATGTGGTAGTGTGGGCTACTCTCCATACCTTTTATAGGTTCTACAGGCTAAATGTTGTGGATCCTCAAAACCCTGGTGTTAACCCTTCTGCTCCGGTGAACATTCTACCGGTTTGAGGTCTGACTGACATAACTTGACTTTCGGCTTGTGTATCAGGACAAATATCCACTGAAAGTACACTGTATTGTACCTTTCTAAACAGCTGAGAATCTGAAGATTATTAAAAGAATAACATTTTCACTCTATGATGAAATATACCCTACGATTACCTAGCTTGAATGTTAAAAATATGTTTTAAAATGTATTTGAAAATTGATTTTTCTTTAGAAATGTCTCCATAAATGTAATTTAGTAAGCTCCTACCTAAAAACTGTAAAAGTCTCAGTGGTAGCCACAACTCTCAGGAACTAGGATCAGAAATAATTTTATAAATACCGTGTCTGGTTTTCATTTTACACCAAAAATGTGAAGACGTTCGCCATCAGATAGATCTGTCAACTCATCATCATTTTCTGTTTCTTTTGGGTCGGTAAGCATTCTTGGTTATGTAAAGCAATTTAGTATGCTCTCCGGTAATGCTGCGTTTTAAAATCATGGTATATACAGTAATCAAAACCAAAAGCTAAGGTACTGAAATGTTGCACCTCATGATAAAAGGTATTTCTATTGACCTGGGGCTTTAGTGAAATGCATTTTGATTGGAGTGTCATCAATTTATGTTTATCCTATAAATATTTCACTACAGTTAATATTTTGTTCATTTACTTTGGGGCTTATAAACATTTTGGAAGATTTAGTTTTATTTCTGGTAAGCTTGTACTTGTGATCTCCGAATCTCCCACCAGAAAAAAAAAAAAATCAAAACTTATAGCTTTCTGTCTATCTAACTTTACTTTCATTTTGAAAGTATATAAAACCATCCCTGATTGGTTGGCTGAGCTTTTGGAGATACCAGTCATTTGGTAAGCAACCATTGGTTGTTTAAAACGGCTTAAAATGGGTGTCTATGGGGCTCCCAAGTGGCACATCCAGTAAAGGTGCTCCGCAAGGAGTGCAGGATGCACTCTATAGCCTGGACGTAGCCGGTTCGAGTCCAGGCTATTCCACAGCCGACCATGGACGAGAGCTCCCAGGGGGCGGTGCACAATTGGCCGAGCGTCGCCCGGGGGGGGAGGGTTTAGGTCGGCCAGGATGTCCTCGGCTCACCACGCAGCAGCGACTCCTGTAATCTGGCCAGGCACCTGCGGGCTTGCCTATAAGCTGCCCGAGAGCTGCGTTGTCCTCTGATGCTGTAGCTCTTGGGTGGCTGCATGGTGAGTCCGCAGTGTGAAAAAAAAGCGGTCGGCTGACTTCGGAGCTTCGTCTTCGTCCTCCCAAGTCAGCGCGAGGGTGGTAGTGGTGAGCTGAGCCTAAAAATAAATAAATAAATAAATAAATAAATAAATAAATAAATAATTGGCCATTCCAAATTGGGAGAAAATAATAAAAATAATTGGCAACAACTAAATTTATAAAAAAAAAAAAAAAGGGTGTCTAATGTAACCATTAACCTTCAAGGTTGCTGTGTCCATGATTGCAGCAGACATGAAGGAAAAATGGCACTGAGATCTGAGAGCGCAGTCCTTTTGTGCTCGCGGGGATGGGGCCAGGGCCACAACTGCGTCACAGGCTCGCTGAGCAGCTTTGGTATAACATGTTCAAGTTTCGGGTCTTTAGAAGGTAAATACCCATTCGGTAATGTTACATTTCTATTTCAGAGAACCAAGGTTATGATAATAACCTAACATTTTATTTATATTATTTCAACAAATACAAGCTAATCCAGTTTACTAACTTTAAATATATTATGCACAAATCACAGATTTAATATACTTTGTTTTATAAAACGGCTTGGAAAAATAACAACCTCTGATTGGTTAAACAGCATCACATGACCATGCATACTTAGGCTGCGTTCCTAAATTCAATGCTGAGAAACCGTTGAGATCTATTGATGTGCAGTGTTGGCTCAACGCTGACTCAACAAACTCATCGACTCTGAGCTGGTGAGCTACTCAACAAAAAGACGGTGACACCCACAACCGCAATCCAGCTGCTATATAAAAATTATGAATGGGATTTAAATGTAGATACTGATACCGCAATTCGCCTTCAAAACGGTAATTGTTAATATACACACACGCGCATATATATATATATACAGTGCCTATAGAAAGTCTACACCCCCTTGAACTTTTTTTTCACATTTTGTTGTGTCAGTGCCTCAGAGTTTCATGCATTTAAATGAGGATTTTTTTCCACTTATCTACACACCATACTCCACACTGTTAAGTGGAAAAAAGTTTTTATTGAGAAAATGATTGGATAAGTCTCCACCACCATGAGTTCATATTTGGTGGAAGCACCTTTGGCAGCAATTACAGCTGTGAGTCTGTTGGGATAGGTCTCTACCAACTTTGCACACCTAGATTTGGCAATATATGACCATTCTTCTTTACAAAACTGTTCAAGCTCTGTCAAGTTCCTTGGGGTGCGTTGATGGACAGCAATCTTCAAGTAATGCCACAAATTTTCTATTGGATTTCGGTCGGGGCTCTGACTGGGCCACTCAAGGACATTTAACTTTTTGTTCCTTAGCCACTCCAGTGATGCGCTGTGTTGGGTTTGCAGCAAACATAACGATTTGCATTTAGGCCAAAAAGTTCCATTTTGGTTTTGTCAGACCACAAAACTTTTTGCCACACGGCTACAGAAACTCCTGAGTGTTTTTTTGCATACTTCAAACGGGATTCAAGGTAAGCTTTCTTGAGTAATGGCTTCCTTCTTGCCACCCTACCATACAGGCCAGATTTGTGGTGTGCTTGGGATATTGTTGTCACATGCACACTTTGACCAGTCTTGGCCATAAAAACATGTAGCTCTTGCAAAGTTGCCATTGGCCTCTTGGTAGCCCCTCTGATCAGTCTCCTTCTTGCTCGGTCATCCAGTTTGGAGGGACGGCCTGATCTAGGCAGGGTCTTGGTGGTGCCATACACCTTCCACTTCTTAATAATCGTCTTGACCGTGCTCCAAGGGATATTCAAGGCCTTTGATATTTTTTTATACCCATCCCCTGATCTGTGCCTTTCAACAACTTTATCCTGAAATTATGTGAATCACTACAATTTAACACAGGTGGAGGCCACTTAACTTGGTGTGTGATTTTGAGGGCGATTGGTTACACCTGAGCTAATTTAGGATTGCTATTACAAGGGGGGTGGACACTTATCCAACCAAGCTATTTCAGTTTTTATTTTTAATTAATTTTCTACAAATTTCTAGAATATATATACAATTATACACACATAGAATATATAAACAAGTAAAACGCAGCAAATATGACAATGTACACTACAACCTATTTTTAATATATATAATTTTTTAGCATACTAATGAGCTGCTTCACACTGACACAATTGACAAACTGTATTAGCTATAAAACCACTGCCACAAAATGAATGATATTCCACCCATTTTATTTAATATATTTGGGGATGAAACTCCAGAGAACTGATACAGCACCAACTTTCCTAGTGAAGACAGTTGTGGCACTCACTACACAACGTTTGCAGATATCTATAGTTTGTTGTTTTGTAGTGTTACCACCAATCAAGCCGTATGTTAATGCAACACAACGCACAAGACTGGATTGTGTTATCAGATATGAAATGGATACAATTTTAAAAAAAAATGTTTTATGTCCTTCTGCTTTGGAGAAAAAAATATACCCTCAAGCACTGTTCTATTTGTTGTAAACATTAAACTGGGAGTTTTCAATGTTTCAATTTATTGTAATTAATTAAAATGAATAAAGCTGTGCTGTTCTCAATCGCTCCTTAAACAGAAATGACATAACCCACAATGTTAGCCTTGTTAATGACCAAGCATTTAAAAATGCCAATCATGTATTTTTGTTGATAATGAAAAGGAGGCAAACCCCTTGCTCAGGCTGTTAGGCAAAGCTCTTTTGTCACCCCTATTGATTTTAAAGGGCTCTAAACACCATATATCTCTCTACGCAGACAATATACTGTTATTCCTCTTAGATATATCTAAGTGACTCCCCCAAGCTCTGAAATTATTCAGTTCAATTTCTGGCTATAAAATAAATTGGTCCAAATCAGTCTTGGTGCCTCTGAACTCTGTGGCTAAAATGTCCCATCTACATCTTGATGTTCCTCTCCAGCTTCAGTCCACTGGTTTTACTTATCTGGGCATTAAGGTATGCAGTCATTTTCAACAAATGCGCAAAGAAAATATTATAAGTGCTTTGACTAAAATCAAATCTGACTTGCTCAGATGGTCACCCCTGCAGCTCACTCTGCATGGCAGAATTTCAGTTATAAAGATGAGTGTTCTTCCACTAATCAACTTTCTGTTCTCCATGCTTATCACTTCAACATAAATATATAGAAGAAATTCATTTCACATGCTCTAGTTTAATCTGGAATGGTAAGCGCCCAAGAATCAGATTAGCAGCACACAGCGCCCCAAAATACTGGAGGTTCAGCCCTTCCAAATTTTACATTTTATTACTGGGCCTTCCAATTGAGAGTTTTCAAAATCTGGAGGAACCCTGATACCCCTTGGGCACAGAGATCAATGGAAGAGGCGATAGTCATGCCGATCAGATTACAAGATCTTCCCTTTTGTGGTCTCAAACAACGACTGCTCTCTCTTTTGAATGGGTCCAATTACATGTAATGCAATCGATGTATGGAAAAAATTTAAAAAAATGTTGACATTTCTCTTAAATTTCACAAGCTTTCGCCCATTTGGAATAATTCCTTTCTGTTGACAGGCTCTCAACCTTTCGCATACCCACCATGGTCTACAAGACGTGTTTATATTTTGAACACTAGGTTTACGCACACTCCAGGATATTCAGGAAACATACTCGCTTCCTGGGTTTTCTTTCTTTCTGTCTCTTAGACCACACTCATCCCTCTGTGCTTATGGTGTCCCCTGGGATGCCCTTCTGTCCACCCACCCCATAGTTAAACTATTTGCCTCATCGTCTGCCACAAGAGGCCTAGTTTCTGCTATGTACAATTGTTTTACTTCCCATAATTCCAGACCCCTCCCAGTGGCTATTATTTAGGGCAGAGAACTTACTCATCTTAAAACAGAAATTTAACAGACTGCAGCTGTAACGCTGCAGAGAGAGAGTGTACAGGACCAGAGTTAATTTCTTACAGACTACCTAGCTATTTCAATATTTGTTGTTATGAAAATATTGTAGCCTTTTCTATACTTGTGGTTATGAATGGGATTTATTCACTTTGTTTTAACCATTTGTAACCTTACAGAACGTTTGTTGTATTGCTAAAAATGATATACTGTTATTTGCACCCAATGTAATGTTACTAAAAATAAATTATCAATGCAACTGTAGCCTATTTGAATTCTTCATATGTACATTATATGACATCTGACCTCTACTGTAGATTTTATTTGAATTATACAACTTAAATCTTGGTATAGAAAACGGCATATTAGATATTACAATAAAGTTTCCTTAGGGATTGCAGATTTGCAATGTGTCCTTGGCTTTTAACACCTCTGTCTAATCCACACAAGAACGAAGAATAGGCATACAAGGACACACAGACCCATTAGGAATGTGATCAATATCATTAACATGGATTTTGCCTTAGCGTATTTGTAATGTTGTCAGATTCCAGGAAATGAATGGACTCTCACACAGTACTACGAGTATGATGCGCTGGTGCGCACATTTTAATTATAAATACAAGATTTAAACAAACAAAACAAAACACTTATACAAAACAAAATGGCACGGTGGCCAAAACAAACAAACATACAAAAACAAGTAACATGCTGGTTTATAGCCAGCACGAGTAGCACTTGTTTTTATTCTGACTTTCTGTATCTCGCAACTCACGTCTCTCGTTCACCACTCTGAACACCAACCCCGAGTGAGAAATTCGTGCTACTTTTATCTACAGCTCGATTGCTAATAATCATTTAATTGAATCCTGGCACAGCCTGCATGTGAACTAATACCTCGTTTACACTTGCACACCGGAGCCAAGCTTGGTGCGGTTGTGGCACTGCCACTTAAATTGAATGTTTGGTTCTACATGGTACAATAAACGTACCATGTGTTGCGCCTTAATTGGGCAGCACGGAAGCCTGGCCAGGTTCCAAATACATTTCGAGGTTCTTATTCGCTGGAAGCGGCAGCGTTGTTAATGGAAAGATTGTTTTAGACAAGTATAAATAGTACCTTTGTTACGCCATAGGGGGGTGCTGCTTACCTGCCTTTTGAGTTCCTGTCATCTCCTTAGTTCCTGTTTAGGGACTCTATTCCTTGTTTTTGAAAAGTCCGCGGCGTTCTTTTTTCCGGGGAAGGTTTTGCCATGGTAGAGCGATCCTGTTTACCTTCGACTGTCGTTCTTGTTGGAAGTTGATTTGTTTTTTTTATCAGCAAGTGCTTTGTTCCAGTTTCAGGCTGTTTTGCCGGTGTTGTTCACCTTTGCTGCCCACGATCGCTAAAGCCTGGAGGCGGCTTGTAATGCACCACGTTGCTGACGGTGTTGGTTTTTCAAGTGCATGTTCATAGTTTTTGTGGATTACTGGTCATCGTCTTCCGAGAGGCTCTTCAAGCAAGCGGGTACCCAGGAGTTTGGTGAGATCGTTGTTTTTTTATTTTTGTTGCAGGACTGTTTTGTTTTTTTTGTTTTATTTTGTTACTTTGTTCTCGCAGTGGATATTTTGCTGGCTTGTTTATGTTTTGTTTTTTTGCTCGGAACTTCTTTTCCATCTTGTTTTGTTGAACAGTTTCAATTATTTTAGCCAATAAATGTTTAAGGTTATCCCGTGTTTCTATAGTGTATTTATTGGGGGATCTCGCGTCCTTGATGCACTGTCGCTTCGCCCTTCCCCTTGTTAATAATTTGGGTATAGTTGATACAGGGAGGTAATCCCGTCGTTGGGATTAGTTTTGTGCTAAGAGCGAGACGTTACACGGTTCAGATCGCATGGCTCACATTCACACTAGAGAAAGGCAAGCCGAGCGACTGACGTCACGCATAATGAACGTGCTGAGTAGCAAGTTGATGATGCAATACGTATGGGATGGTGGAAAATGGCGGATCAAGAGGTTGTGGTTGTGTTTTTTTGCATCTTTGTGTTTTATTTGCTGAATAACACGGTTGAAATGCATCAAAGGACATATTATGCAAAGAAGAGAAGAATGCATCTGGAAGAGAATCACAATCTGAGTCTTATGAAGACGAATATGACAATCAGAAGACATAAGGCAAAAAAGGTATGTTTTTTTTTTTTGGTCTCATGCTTAACGTTACGCTTTCCCAACTGTTTCTATGTAGTATGAACTGCCGAAGAGTAATCATTATCCTTGTAAAAAATATTAATAATAGAAAAGATAGGACGAAATAAATGCATTTAAGAATTGAGAGCCCTTAGTAAACACGAATCTTAAATATTGTAGCTACACAGTCCTTCGTTTTCGGTGTTGTTTTGTTTACGACCGATATACCGATATGTCATAAACTAAACATTTTTTATTTGTTTTTAGCGAGCGCTAAATGTGTAAAAGAAGGGTGTGTGTGGAAATATATTTATAATTTGAAAAATAAACAAAGAAATTAAAATGGAAAACGCAGTCGGTTATAAGAACCACCGGCGTAGATTTAGCTAGGGACGGTAGGGACATGTCCCTACCAATGTCAAGGGACCGTTGAATTGTCCCTACCAATAATTTTGATAAATCTGAAACGTCTTTTGTCATGTTATTTTATCCGCTCCACAAAGGGTTAACTCTTTCAACATCCCCTCGTTGCTCCTCCCTCCTCCAAAAAAAAAAAAAACCCCGCTAATTTGATTGGCTTAGGCACTAGGTTCTCAACCGGGCGGTGAACGTTTGAATAATAACGTACTAGTAATAATAACAGTGACGTGTCAAACGATACTCCCGATTTCGCCCTTTGAGTGCAGCGAGTTATTAAAGAGAAAAAGAGATAGCTTTAAAAAGAATGGCACCCTGGGATGTGTAGGTGTTTGGTGGGGTTTTGGGGTGTAATTAGCAGACAAGAAAACTACAAATTCCATAATGCATCACTGTAACACAGACTCAGTGCGCGGCTGACGTCAGGGACCAAGCAGAGTGTTCTGTTTTCATTGAGGCGCGAAAGTGCACAAGGACTCGGGAGTGAAAGGTGATTCTCCGGGGTTAAAATAAGGAACATTCTAGTCAATCTTAAACGGTGTATATTGTGCCACACTTTTCACATTTATTTTAAAAAATAAGAACAAATGTAATCAGTTAAATTCTATATTTATTTTGTGTTTGTTGGTTAATGCGTTGTCACATTATTTCAATCCTCCTCCTTCCTCCCTTTGTAACTAACTTACTCCTTGCTTGATATTTTTGTATCGTGTGTGTAAAAAGCGAACACGAACATATGTATTTGATTGAATGGACAGTGTGACTATCCAGGCGGCTAAATAAACCCTCTATATTATATTAGTAGTCATAAAAAAGGAGGAGTTATAAAAAATAAATTTCAGTGGGGCGTGAGTAAAACAAGGTTGGGAATCGCTGGCTTAGGCTGCTCTGGAGCGACCGCGACTCCACCCCCCTAAAAAATTGTGTCCCCACCAATGTTCAAACCAAACCTACGCCCTTGATAAGAACAGTTTTGTTGGAAACAAGCGTAGTTACCTTGTTAGCACCTGATATCGGCGTTTGACTAAAAAAGATTTTCGTTCAAGGTATTTTTTTTTTTTACTTTTACTGCAACTACGCTCTCGCTTCAAACCTAAAAGATTAGTAGAACAACAAGATATACATACCACTGTTTATAAATGTAGAAGTAGCACAAACAGAAACAACTTACAGAAGCAACAGTTTATGACAAACACCAATAGTTGTGCTACACTCCTATCAAGTAAGCATAGTCATAATACATAATAAACAGAAGGGTTAACATTTCAATTTTCAATTTATATTGTGGGATTTCTGTGTGTATATTGGAATTATTGGAATATTTGTGTAGGTAGGGATTATGCTTAAAATGAATTATTGATTAATAAACAATGCAAATATTTTTTCTAGAAAATCCTGCAATATCAGATCCAGTGAAAAAGGCAGCGCTCAATTCAATCGACAGATTGGTGGGAAAGAATTGTTGGCAACTTCACAGACGCCCAGTGGCTTAACAACTTCAGAATGTCACAGGAAACTTTTGAATATTTATGCCAAAGACTGACACCCACACTCCAAAGATCAGAGTTTGAAGGGCAGATGATGGTGTCTGCTGAAAAGAAACGACTGTCATGTTCACTTAGTTAAGCAAATGGTTTTGACATGTTGCATGCTTCACAACCTCTGCGACAAACATGGGGAATACTACAGTGACGACTGGGCTGCCACACTTGGCACAACCTGTACATGTGTTACCAGAGAGAGGGGTAGATGAAGGGGCTGCTGTACGTGATGCTCTTGTTGAGTATTTTAGTGCTGACATGTGAAATACCGATATGTATTTTGTTACCTTTTCTGGACTTTTTCATGTTGTGTACTGTGTATCATGTCAAAAAGAATAAACATTCAATAATTGGTTTAACAGAAATGTCTATTTGTTGTAAGTACTCAAAGTGTTTACATAAAATATATTTTAACTATATAAACTTACACATATAACTTAACTGTATGAACTTATAAACTGTATACATTAATGTAGCAGGGTGGTAGGAAAGCCCTGCACATGAAAAAGGGTCAGGGCAGAGCCCTGCTGTTTAAATGTATTTGTTTGTTTATTTTTGTTTATGTTTTGTACTGTTTAGTAGTGTGGATGGCCATCTCCCGAATTAAGTGATTAATTTGTTGCTACTCGGGAGATGGTCACCTGTGTATAAACCTGCAGCTCTCTGCACTTCGGGGTGGGTGTTAGAGAGGAGGAACAAGAGCGAGAGGAGAGAGAGAAATTTAAAACGAAGCAAAAGAATAGGAACAGCAACAGCAATCTGCCCAGCCTGACCTGTTGTATTTTGTGTTCGTGATTTTGTTTTGGTTTAACTATTTATTTTGTTCTGTGAGCACTGTTTTTGTTAAAACCTTTTATTTTATTATTGTTTGAATAAATGGTGCCGCAGCGCCTTTTGCCCTGCAGTACTGGTGTCTTTGTTTCTGTTCCTGCATCTGGCCTGACGTCACCACAACGCCATTCCTGACTCAAGCCGGACCTTTTTTTTTTACTTGTGGAGTGAGGAAGAAAAAGGATGGGAAGACAGCTGCAGCAACAACAGCAGCGTAGGACATGATGGTCAGGTGACCCCACCCGACTGGGACCTCCGTACTGGGACACGGAACAGGAGCAGTGGAGGGATGAAGGGGCCCCCTGTGCGTCAGGTACAGTGAGTTTGGGCATGACTAGGAGGACTGCCCCTGTGAGACCCCTGCTTCTGGGAGGCCTACTCGACACTCTGATGGTGTCCAGGGCATCTGGGCGGTGTGGGTGCTGGATCAGCGAACCCCATTCCCGCCACAGTCCAAGAGGGAGGAGGCCAAGCGTCCACAGCCTGTGGGAGGAGCCAGAACGTCTTGCACCTGAGTGTGAGGAGCCCGAACGTCCTGAGTGGGAGGAGCCCGAACGTCCTGAGTGTGAGGAGCCCGAACGTCCTGCGCCTGAGTGGGAGGAGCCCGAACATCCTGAGTGGGAGGAGCCCGAACGTCCTGAGTGGGAGAAGCCCTAATGTCCTCAGTGGGAGGAGCCCGAATGTCATGCGCCTGAGTGGGAGGAGCCCGAACGTCCTGCGCCTGAGTGGGAGGAGCCTGAACGTCCACAGCCCAAGAGGGGCGAGTCAGTGCGTCCACAGCCCAAGAGGGGGGGAGTCGACGAGACGAGATGTACCTGCCGCTCCCACCTCCACCGCCATGGGAGGACGACTTGCCGCTCCCAGCACCACCACCAGGGGGAGAAGGGGAGGAGCCCTGCCGCCTTTGCCGCCAGAAGGGAAGGAGCCCCTGCCGCCTTCGCCGCCAGAAGGGGAGGAGCCCCTGCCGCCTTCGCCACCATAATCAGGAGGAGAGGAGCAGAAGTTGCCTCTGCCTCCTCCATCACTACCACCTGAGGGAGAGGAGAAGGAGCTGCCTCTGCCTTCACCACTGGAGGGACCAGGATAAGATGCTGGCAGCCCGCAGTCGCCCTTGCATAGGCTGCTGAGCAGAGCAAGGAGGGAAACCTCCAGGTCACAGCGGCTGCAAAGAGGGCCAACCCCAGTACCACTACTGGTCCTGGCTTCCCTCCTTCAGTTGCCTCCTGAGGGTCCGCTGCCGCGGTCGCCTCCCGAGGGTCCACGGACGCCGTCACCTCCCGAGGGTCCACTGCCACCTGAGGATGCCAATTCACCATCGCCTGGGGAAGCCAGTTCGCCATTGCCCGGGGATGCCTGCCTTGCTCCGCCCAGGGATACCTGCCTTGTTCCGCCCAGGGATGCCATGCCCGCTCTGCCCAGCCGCATCGCCTGGGGCTGCCTGCTGCTCCGCATCGCCTGGGGCTGCCTGCTGCTCCGCATCGCCTGGGGCTGCCTGCTGCTCCGCATCGCCTGGGGCTGCCTGCTGCTCCGCATCGCCTGGGGCTGCCTGCTGCTCCGCATCGCCTGGGGCTGCCTGCTGCTCCGCATCGCCTGGGGCTGCTGAGGATCCTGCTTCGCTTAGGGTTGCTGCCTATCCTGCTTCGCCTGGGGTTGCCTGTGGTCCTGCTTCGCCTGGGGTTGCTGCCTGTCCTGCTTCGCCTGGGGTTGCTGAGGGTCCCGCTATACCTGGGGTTGCTGAGGGTCCCGCTTCGCCTGGGGTGGCTGTGTCCTTTGCTCCTCCTAGGGTTGCTGCCTGTCCCAGTTCGCCTGGGGTTGCCTGTGGTCCCGCTTCGCCTGGGGTCGCTGCCGACTCTGCTTCGCCTGGGGTCGCTGCCGGCTCTGCTTCGCCTGGGGTCACTGCCAGTCCTGAACGGCAGCAGGAAGTACTGTGGCCGGAGCCCTGCAAAGGGGAACTACTGGCCATGAAGAAGGAGGGGGAGGTCCGGTGACCACCCCGACGAGCAGCCGGGTGGCTCCCAAAATATCCTTGGCCCGGAGGAGCGGAGCGCGGTCCACTGGGACACTACTACTCTTTGGGTGGGAGGAAGACATCCCACCGTGGCCGCCACCCTTGGCCCATTGCTGCTCCTGGGCCGGGACCCTCTTCCGGGATTTTGAGACTGAGGGGGGAGGTGGCCATTGGGCCAGGTGTGCTTCGCACAAGGAGGGGGATATGTAGCAGGGCGGTAGGAAAGCCTTGCACAAGAAAAGGGGGCAGGACAGAGCCCTGCTGTTTAAATGTATTTGTTTGTTTATTTTTTGGACCGCTGTACCCCTCCGCCCCTGTGCAGTTTATTTTTTGTTTGTATTATGATTTATTGTATTTATGTAATTGGATTAATTTGGTGTAAATATGTTTTTGTTTATTTGTATTTATTTAAAAATGTATTTACGGCGTAGCCAAGTGTTTGTTTTTGTTTTCTACTGTTTAGTATTGTGGATGGGAAGCCCCATCCACTATTAAAAAAACTCATGCAGAAGGTGGCCATCTCCCGAATTAATGAAGTGATCAATTTGTTGCTACTCGGGAGATGGTCACCTGTATATAAACCTGCAGCTCTCTGCACTTCGGGGTGGGTGTTCGAGAGGAGGAACGAGAGCGAGAGGAGAGAGAGAAATTTAAAACAAAGCAAAAGAATAGGAACAGTGACAGCAATCTGCTCAGCCTGACTTTTTTTTTTTTTTTGCATGCGCTTGATTATTGCATACAAACAAGCTGAAAGCTATATGTTTGTATGTATGTAATGAATACTGACGAAATACAGACAAATAATTTTTACTGTAAATAATTAAAACAAATATATATTTTTATTTAGTTATAGGGAAAGGTTTTGACTAAAAAATAACATGTAGGCAATAAACAACGCGGTGTCCTAACAAAAAAAAGGGCAACAGACACAGAGAGATAGAGAGGAGATGAATAAATCATATCTGGGTAAACAGGTTGTGGGGGCGGAGGGAGTGGGAGAGTCTAATGCTTCAACATATGATACTGCTGAAGCATGGAGCAACGCAGAGCTTGGCGCCGCCTCTTCGCTGTCACTTCATGTTGATGGTAAATATACTTCGCTTATGTCTTCACTGACACACTCGCTGACATCCGATTCAGTGGAAGAATTGTATGTATTTGAATTTAAATCGGAATCTGAATTGAGTATTAATACTAATACTTCTTTCTCACTGAGTAATTTTTGTTGGTTTACAAACACGGTTGACATTTTGTGAATGGGTTTATTATATGTAATTCAGTCAATATCTGGCAGAGGGCGCAAAAGACCAATAAAAGGTGTTACAGAAATCTTGTTTTAAAATATTATGTGATCAAGGGTTTTGTAAGCTCAGTGTGACAGGGTGGCTGGGCGGTGACGTCACGACAGAAGCAGGAAGGGAAATACTGACACCAAGTCTGCAGTTTTTAACAAAAGAAAGACGCGGCGGCGCTGTTTTATTTAAATAATACAAATAAAATATAAAAAAAAAAAACACTGTGCTTGCAGAGCACAATAAAAAAGTAAACAAAAATAACCACAAACACAAAATATAAATACAGGTCAGGCTGGGTAGTCGCTGTCACTATTTCTGTATATTTTAAATAAAGTTTGTTTTCTCTCTCCTCGCTCTCTCCACTTTCGCTCCTCATACACCCACCCCGAGTGCAGCGAGCTGCAGGCTTTTATATTGTGGCCGAGGGGTTTAACTGGCTAGTAATTATTCTATTACCCCTCGGCCACAATCTGCACGAGTTTATTTAACTCAACTGCTGTGGATGGGGCTTCCCATCCACGCTACTAAATAAAATAAAACAGACGGCTACGCCGTGAATAAATACAATAATAAATCATAAAACAAAACAAATACAAAACAATAATCTGCACAGGGGCGGAGGGGGAGACCCCGTTCTAAAATAAACAAATACATTTAAAGCAGCAGGGCTTACTGCCGACCTGCTACACTCAGTAATTCAAGTTTAAAGTTGCAGAACGTACCGGTACCTTCGTACTCCCTGGGGACCAGAGAGCAGCGAAAGTACTGGTACGTTTGTACTACTCAAAGGGTTAACTATTTATTTTGCTCTGTGAGCAGTGTTTTTGTTAAAACCTTTTATTTTATTACTGTTTGAATGAACGTTGCGCCACAGCCCATTTTGCCCAGCAGTACAGGCGTCTTTTTGTTTCTGTACCTGCATCTGGCCTGATGTCACCACAACGCCTTTCCTGTCACAATTAATAATGTAAGTATTAACACAAAACATACGCATAATTTAATTTTATACAAAATTTACAGAATATTAACATATACAAACAGTGCTGCACAGGGTCTGTTCATTATTTAATCTACAGGAATATCCAATAGCTGGTTTCTTGCTAAATGTTAACCAAATGTCTATTGAAAATGTAATTGCATATCACGTCCATTTATATTATGTTTTGTTACCCTTGAAAATATGTAATAATTTCCCATTGTTTACATGTTTTTAATTGAAAATACAGTTAATCCGATTTAAATGTTAATGGGAAGTAACAAGGAATAATTGAACGTACATTTAATATCAATTGCATATCTATTAAATATTAATTTAACATTAATTTAATATGCAATTGCATATTATATTGAACAATTCAATAATTGATCATTTATTGTTTATCTGGGTTGATTAGTTCTCTTACTAACAATATTTAATTGACGTGTTACAAAGATCGAGGATTTACTATGACCACACATTCACGTGCAGACACAAGGAATGTTTAATCAGTAGTAGTATTTTATTAAGCACACAAATAATAAACAGAAATCAGAAAAGTTAGAAAGTAAAACTCTTTTAGTACAAAACACAATAAAACTAGAGTTGCAAGCAACTTTACGGCTTCCAAGCAGTTATCGTGAAATTTAAGCGCATTGGTTATTTTAAATGAAGCGTTATCATCACAACTGAGCTAACTGTGTCCATTTTGGCCCACATATTGGAATTATTGGTTAGTAGCCAATTTAAATTTGATTTGGATGCACACAAAATTCTAAATAGTATGCAGTTATATACTTTGAAAATAATGCATATAAGAGGCTAACATTGTTCTAAATTCGAAATCGCTCTGTTTGAGTTTGTGTGCGTGTGGTACCCTATTCTTCATTTTGCAATATAAAGTCTACAGCATGTATTGGTTTTTGGATATTTTAATGCCACTATCATTTAATGTGCATTTTTTTAAAGCAATAGAAAGTGATAATAATAGTGTAACGATTAACTATCAGGGGTGCCTGGCAAATACACAATTCACCATATTTAATTGTGACAATGGCTGCCGAACCATGTGACTTGCGCAAATTTGCTGAATATCACCGACTATCATCCATAGGCATCTACCAGTGTACCGAATTTCGTGAGTATTTGAGCATGTTTTGGCAGAAAAAAAAAATAATAATAATCCTAACAAAAACAATAGGCTTCCCCACCCTACGGCTTGGAAGCCTAATAATCCTAACAAAAACAATAGGCTTCCCCACCCTACGGCTTGGAAGCCTAATAATCCTAACAAAAACAATAGGCTTCCCCACCCTATGGCTTGGAAGCCTAATAATCCTAACAAAAACAATAGGCTTCCCCAGCCTACAGCTTGGAAGCCGAAAAATCTCACTGCACTCATGCTAGCTAGCAGGCAATTGAAATATGACACCGGCTGTCTCCTCACACACAAACTGCAGCTTCGGGCAAGCTGTGATGTAGTAGCTTGCTCTCACACACACGCCCACATATAATCACAGCCTCAGGCTGAAACGATGCAGACAATCTTAGAATATATCTGTGGCAAAATGGCTAGTGATTGGAAACAGGTGCAGAAGTGATGCAGTGCAGAAATAATCACACACCAGGAAACTAATCTGTTTGTAAAAGGGGTCTTTATTTTATAACTCCCAGTCTGGCGACCAAACAATAAACCTCCGGCAATACACACCAATGTGTACAGCACGGAAGAAACAATAATAAATGGATTGCAGTCCAAATGATAAAGACACGTTATCCGCCCCACAATAATACAATACATGGTCACCAGTCCGGGTGCGTTCAGTAGTGCTCGTGGTAGGTGATAACAATTAAACAGTGACTGTGGTGTAGTTTTGGGGAAAGAACTGTCAGGCCAGTCCGTCCAAAGACTTCTCCTTTCGCTGCTTAGCACCCTCACAGGTCAGGAGGGAGATTTACAACCAAAACTCATTATATTTCTGTCACAATATCACATTAAGCTTAGTAATGGTATCTAGATTAAGTATATGGCAAGGTTACTTTTAAAGAAATTCTTTATACAACAATATGAGGTAGATTACTTATAGTTACTTCATCAAGTTTCACTAAAAGTTATTCCACACGCAAAGTGTGCAAACTAAATAATTAACAGTTCAATTTTATGTGACTGTGTTACAATTAATTAATTTAGTTCAATGAAAGGAAAATGCAACTGGAATTATGCACAACAGTTCCTTGAAGATTTTGGTCCACTGTTTTGGAAACTCAATCTGTTGAAGTGTCCAGTACAAAAAGCTCTCCTCTCACAACAAAGTCTTCAATCCCATGTTGGATCAAACTTTGCAACAAAGCTTTCAATTCTCGATAGAATCAACAAACAGCTGCATCAAAGTCTTCAGTCCTTGGTATAGGATCCACAACAGCACCCGTCCGCTCTGTACTCTTCGCTGAATCTTTAGCTACGCAGGTAGCAGGGCACAGTTTCTTTTGTATACTGTGGTTTTAGGTGTACAACAGATCCAGACTGGTTTGTCTGATAACACTCTTTAAGTTTTACGGCAGTCCTCCAGCCAGGCCTCAGTCTCGTTGCTTGTGGTAGTGACTCGCTTGCAGCTTGCTTCCTCTTTTTGGGTCCGTTTCAGACAGTCCCGTCTTGGTTCCGTTTTTAGGCAGAGTCCCGGAGTTGCAGCTTTGCTTAGCAGAGTGACAGCACCTTGTTTAGCGTTCCGTTTTGCTTGGATATTTATAGTCTTTTTCACTCTGCTTAATAGCCACTTTCATGAGATAATTTGTGTATCTTGCCTTTTTTTAAACTCACAGGCCCAAATTTATAAAGGGAAAAAACGACCGCAAAACCACGTAATGTGCGTGTTCAGTACGGCCGCACTCAGCGTCAAAATAACAGCCTATTTTATAAGACTAATTAGGTAAAGCAGGTGATTCCGCAATCAACCAATTTAAATACCCCACACCAATTACAGAATTACACACCTCTCACAATAAATAGCGGGTTTGGGTCAACCCTGCGTGTGTAGTTTACACATTCCAAAAGAAAATGAATGGCACACAAAGACCTCAGCCTGGTACTAGCCATGGTGATGAGGATGCTTAGAAGCGAAAACTGAAAGTCACCAATATGGAAGTGGAGATTTTGGTACAAGCAGTACTTGTAACACATGAAGATGTGTTACAAGCTCAAAATACATCACCAGGATACCTCCTTAGTTCCACTCCTTTTGAATAAAATATGGAATGTGCGGTGGCTTCTTAATAATCAAATGTACCACTTCAGAGTTTGTAGTAGGTTGCTTATAAATTACAACGCATCATCCAGTTACTGTGCTTCACATATTAGTTCAACTTCTTATTTCGTATAGAATAATTCCAGGCGTATAGACTTTTCAAACTTCAGAAACAATAAGTTGTATTTACTTACATCCATGGCAGTCAAACGGGTGGATAATCCTTCCATTGTTGTACAGCAATATGATCAACAACAATACAGCTTCAAACAAACAGTCTTCAGTTTAACTACGACTTATATCTTAAAGTCTTATGCAGTTACAACTCTCCTATTTTTTATGTTTGTCTGTATTTCTTACTCTATGTATGATTTTAAAGCATATCTGTATGGTATATATGGTCGAAAAACTGTACTTGCTCTAGCTACAAACTAACTGCGTCATCTGTCCCTCTGTCCTTTTTTTTACCGTTTTCTTTCCAACTTGAATTTAATAATACTGCCTGAACCAGTATTGTTAAATACCAGAATGCCATATTACAAAAAATACATTCTGTAGGCATTACTAAAATAACTGTGGAGGATGAGCCCTCATTATATATGAGACTTTTTCTTTCATGCGCCTCGGAATATCATTCCATCTTTTCTTAATCTCCTCCACCGTTCTTATAATAATGCCTACACTCTAGAAGTAAAGGCTCTCGTGAGAACGTTGCTTTGCCACTGTGGGGAGACCTTTTAGAGGACCTTTCTTACATGGATTCTATATTCTCTATTTGCAGACTTTCTGTTTTGTCATGTAAGCTATGAAACATTGAAAATTGGAGTTTGCAAAACAATACGGTACCGGTATTATAAACCGTAATTTACAAACTGACTTGATCAGAAGGGTTAAAAAATTAGCTCTTTGCAAAATGTTATTAAATGTTTCTTTGTCCTTGAAAACGATGTCTCCTTCTTGCTGCAGACAAATTAACACCTGCTTTTCAGATCTCTTAAAATAATCACGCAACTACGAGGCCCGCAATTACTGGCAGCGTTAATAAATTAGACAGAATATTTAATAGACCTAATTTGCAAAATCCCCTCCAAATTTTAGCGGTTTCGTTATGCCCCAGAATTACATATGCATATACAGAATATATAGGTAATATATAGGCATAATATACATATGCATCAAGGGCTAAAGCGCACAGAGACATTGCCCCCGCAAATCACGTATTAATTGCGTGTTTATGCCATTGTGTGTGTTTAATAAATCCCATCCAAGAATTCAGAACCATCAGTGCCCATTTTACATAAAACATGCGCAATCCTTTTATAAATCTGGGCCATAGTCCTTTGATGTTTTAATGTCCTTTTCCACTGGGACATTTAGTTTGTCTTCTTTGAGTGAAAATGATTGTTGTTGCACGTGTGAATTATCTGTACATAATTCAAATGTTCGCTCAGCCTAATCAAGTCCAGACACCGGTCCTCTAATCAGTAGGTCACATAGTTCAGTATGTCTGCAAGCCAGAGGCCCCCTTCTCAAGACACAGCAGTTTGCCCTGATTATCAAGACACACAGTTTCATTAATGAATCAAGTTACATTTTTAATACACGTTCATGTATTATCATATTCAGGGAATATGTCCCACAATATCTATTTAATATTGCCACGCAATATAAAGCGTTACCGGAATATCTTTGGCATTTCTTGTTAGCAAAGCCTCTCCAATTATTCCTAACACAGATATTAACTGAGTAGTCAATGTTGTGGATGCTTCCCTTTCCTGTTCCCTTTGCTCCCGGTCCAACACCATTTGCCTCTCACGAAAGTCACGTTCAGCCTGCATTTGCGCTTGCATGAAGTCCATGGACTTTGTATCGGACTCTTTCATGGCCTTTACCAGTTCATGTACTGGAGAAGGTGCATCAACCCTTTTACATTTTTTCCCTGAAAGAAATTAAAACACAAACAAAACAAATTAGTACCGGTTGGTTTACTTGCCACAGACCACGAAATAGTTTATTTTCGAATTTTAAATACAGTACAGAAAGTGTGGTAAGTTTTAGTTCAGAATAGGAAGCGAAAAATACACTTTCAAAATACAGAAAAAAGAGAGGTTATCATCTCGCGTATTGTTTCTTACCCAGTTCGAAAAAAAAACCTTGTCTTGCAAAGCGAAAGTTTATTCTTAATTGCACACAATATATTTTTTATTGCAGCGTATGAAAATCACGGGACGGGTGTGCTAGTGTAAATACACGCGTACCGTGATGGTGTGGAGCCCTCACGGGATGGGTGTGCTAGTGTAAATACACACGTACCGTGAGGGTGTGGAGCCCTCACGGGATGGGTGTGCTAGTGTAAATACACGCGTACCGTGAGGGTGTGGAGCCCTCACGGGATGGGTGTGCTAGTATAAATACACGCGTACCGTGAGGGTGTGCTAATGTAAATACACGCGTACCGTGAGGGTGTGGAGCCCTAACGGGATGGGCGTGCTAGTGTAAACGGGGTATAATTGTGACTTCCCCCGTGCCAACATACCAACATACATTTTAAATCACCTGTGCTACATAACCCACACTATACAAAATAACCCAAACTACACCCAGGGGCGGGGGTTACCCCGTCACAAAGTTCTGTCATAATTTTAAAAGCTTAATAAATATATAATTAAGTGTTACAATACATGGTATATACATGTATAATAGCTAAGTGGCACTTCAAACGTATTTATTTATAACTTAGAATCGTACAGACTAAAATACATACAAAATAAATTCCAACCAATATGGTTTATGGTATTTTTTTGTTCTTTTTAACAAAAAAAAAGATTGCAAAATGCACATTAAATGAGTTGTATATAGTAAGCTGTGGCAGAATACCCCCCCAAAAGAGGGTAAATGACTAGTGGGGTTTACATCATTTATTTATTTTTAATCCGTGCCGTCTGATTTTTACTCACACGCCAGATAATTGTAAATCAGCATTGTATATGTGAAGTTATCTAAATACATGTACATTCTGCATGACAAAATGCACAATGTTAAATGAAGTTTACACATTATACACAAAATAGATATTCCCGTTATTTTTTATTTCCATTTGGCTGCTGCTGACTGGTGGGAGAGCCATCTCCATGTATGCTAGTAGTTTCCATAACAGCAAATTTTGCTTCCATTAATTTTTCTTGATCTCGTTAACATGAGTTCTCCTCATCTAGTCATTGAGACAGGAATTGATGTACGTGACCTGCGACAATTAAGCTTTTTAACAAGAAATGCTTTTATTAACGACTTCAATTTCAAAGCATTAACGGATTGATTTAATAAACACATTTCATTTGAAAATCACTTGCTACTGAAGCTGTTGTTACTATACCACGCGTCCGATACAATAACACTGTTTTTTGAAAATCCTGCCCATTGTATCATATTCATTGTATGTATTTATGATTTATTGTATTTTTTTTTTTGTTTCCACACAAATACAAAATTGTTCACAAAAAAATTTAAAAGGAGGCAAAGACAAAGTTCACTATCCACGCATTACTACCAGTGACCTGGAGAAACCAATACAAAAATACATTATTGGCATTTTTAAATACTTGGTCACTAACAACAGGCTATCATTGCTGTTTATGTCAGCACTGTTTACGGAGTGATTGAGTCCAGCACGGAGGCTAACATAACAAAGCTCAGGGTTCTCCCCAGGCCTTTTCAGCCAGGTGTGGCGCCCATCTAAGTGGCTGTAGCCGCCCAGCTGATAAACCCTGAGACACCCATCTCGCAGATGCTACTGTGCCTTTAACGATAAAAATTGATTGTGCTGCTAACAGACTAGATCACTTGCGCACGCTGGGTGAAAAGAAAATATTGGAACCACATGACAGCTGTGTTACTGTGTTACGTATTGACACTACATTTAACCAATCAGAGAGTTGAAGGGGTGGGTTTTCCATTTTAAGCACTTTGTGTGGCTGAAAATTACAAGGTCTGTATTTTCTCAAAAATATTAACTCCAGTCTTCTTGATTTGATTTGAATAAAAACTGTTTAATTCTGGAACAGACAAAAATCCAAAGATACAATCCAAAATGTAATCACAGGTGAACTACAAGCAAAATCATGAAACAAGCAAAAGCTACACTTGACACCTTGCGGGACCCTTATCAATGGCACAACATTCAGTGTGCTTGAGCGAGGACTTGAGATCTGCAGAGTTAATATATACGATAAAAGCTACACCAGCACAAAAACCCACACCTTGTCTATGAGAACCATTTCTTGCCTCGGTGAAACACAGTGAATCCCACTTTTTGACACCAAAATGTGTGGGTGCATGCATTCGCTGTTAAGTGAGAGGCAGGAGATTGAGACAGAAGTTGATGTTGATACGCCCTGCAGGTGAACAGGATTTATTTACATATTCACAGTGAGAACAGCTCACGTGACACTATCAACAATGGTAGCGCACTGAAAACATACAGGGGAATGTAAGTAAAGCAATATAAAACACTTTACAAAAACTATAAATATTATATTTATTCCGCTGGAACACAGCTACCTGCTGATTAGATTCCACATCTGGTAATCACACCCAGCAGGCAGGCTCTCCCAGGAGTGTCAGGTACTTCCTGAATTATTTACACACAATTACAGTCAATATTTACAATATGCATACACAAAACCCACTCTTCATGTGCAGGGCTCTTGCCCTGCCACAATAACCGATTATTTTCTAAGCAAAAATAGTGACAATGAATGTGGAAATTACAAAACTGAAATGGATGATGAAAAAAGAAAATGAAAAAGAGTAACCTGATATAGTCAACAAAGAAAACTTGTAGAAAGTACATTGGAAGAACCGCAAGAGGGGCAGTGTGTAACAAAAAAAAAAAAAGAAACGTCATGATAGTGGGTATGATGTTATGTGGGGAAAAAAATGGAAATTACTTTTTTACAGCAAGGAATTGGGTGGTATGATGTGCAAGCTCTTCAGTAAGCTGTACTGTGTATTGTGTGCTCTGCCAGGGTAAAAAAAAAAAAAAACCAGGTAGTCTGCAAACAAAAAAGATTGAAAACCAATGATCTAGAGGAACTAATTACAGAACAGGTTTGAACAGTGAAATGTATTAGCAGGTAACTACACCAACATTTTAAAGTACCAAACATGTCCCTATCCCTTTAACATTTCAGGATATGAATCCAGAGGCTGTAGCGACTCTGAGGAGTCCTCGGAAATAGATTCCTCCCAGGAGATACTGGCTGATTTTCACATACACAAAACAGGCCCTGAACCTTTTTACAGAGTGGAGGAGGATAAGGAACAGGAGGCACCTCCGCAATCCCCGGGGGGTGAGGATGGGGGAGTAGAGACAGGAGCTAGGAGCTTGGAGGACATCGAAGAGAATGCAGGAGACATCTCAGAGGCATCAGACTCTTGTAGGACTGAAAGCCATGAGGACTCAAGGCTCAATTTGAGCTTCTCCAGTGATTCAATAGATGCTCTGGAGGAGGATGATCTTGTGGCCTGTTCTTCAAGCTGGCCTGAGTTTCTCCAGATCCACGACCCATACCTGCTCCAAATGCTTCAGCAGGACAACCACAAAGATGGAGAAAATGAAGCCAGCGCCACAGGAGAATGCCCAGCTATGAATGATACTTCCTTCTGCTGCTCTCAGCATTCACAGATGGCCAGGTCCCTGACTGAGCAAGCCAAGGCGCTACACGACCAGCCTAGCCTGGCCGAGCAAACAGGAGGAAATGACCTGAACTATTTTACCTTTGACTGCATGTTTAGATTTGAGGAGGACACCATGCAGTATTACAACCTATGTGCAAATGTCACACCAGATAGTGCTTTGGACAGAAACATGGATAGCTCAAACCCAGCTGAAGTACTGCAGGCCACCACAGAGCAGAAATACACTGTGAATGATGAAAGAGAAACACTCAAGACCTTGGTAGATGTTATGATTCTAGAGCCTCCGTCAGGCTTTGGGGATTGCAGCTCTGACGAAGAGTTTTTTGATGCACCAGAGAGACTCACCCCAACAGACATTGTGACTGGAGCAGGAGCTGAGGGAGATATAGGTGAGTCTACATCTTGCAAACTAGACAAGAGGCTTAAACAGAACATGCACATAATAGAAGACCACCTGACTGAAATTACTTGTTACTTGAGCTGGACCACCTAAATAGTTACAAAGATCAGAATAGGATTTATGAAGAGACTGGTCAAAGTTTTTTTTTGTTTTGTTTTTTTTTCACATGTCAGTGATGTTACAACTTATTAAAATCAGGAATAGTTATTCACAAATGATTCTGAGATGGTTAGTAAAGAATTTTCAGCCATGTTTTATCTCAGTGATAAGTGGAATGTGTCTGTGGTAACATACTGTATACATAGTGTTCTGCGTTTTCGGGTTTTGTCTTTAAAAAAAAATTACAGGAATTTTTCGGAGTTTATTTTACATATATTAAAATAGGGATAAAATCAGTAAAAAAAACTGTTTTTGATTTAAACATCGGTAAAAGTCGGGAGGAAAAAATCTCAGTATACACACTTTACATGTGTAATATGATGCGTAGCAGTTCTGATTGATAATGTCCTGGCATGTATAATGAGCAGAATCTGTGCAAGTCGAAGCCACGTTTTCCCACGTTAGCTGGTACTTTGCGAACGTTTGGGCAATTGCTGTGCTGACGGTAACAGTATCTACAGAAGGTATGAGCATGACATCCGCACAAAACAAGCCAGGTTTATTCGCCTTGAAATCATAAAAAGAAAATTGACAGAACTGGGTGGTTGAAGCCATCGGGAGACAGGTCAAAAATCACACTGGACATTTCCAGTATTTCCGCTTATTTTCCAGTATGTTCTTTTATTGTCAGCATGAACATGTACCTCAATGCAGCAGTATTTGCAGCGCTATGCATCCTCTGCCTCATCTGACCCACTTCTGCTATTTTTGCTTTTTGTACACTTGTAAACATTCATTTTCTTTGAATATTAATAAACTGATTTACGTTTTCTCCCCATTCCTCATCTACTAAAAATATTATGTTTTCTTGTAAGTATTTCAATTTAGCTTTTGATTAATCTAGTAGTTACTATTCCCAGCAATTGCCACAATAATCAGACTTTGATTGGCCAACATAATTAGGTGACAATGTGTTTGTGAAGTGACAGAGAACCATGTTTGAATGTTATTTGTCCTCTGATGCGTCTGCTGTATACTAGCATACAGTATAGGGCTGTCAAAATAAAACAGCATTTTGATCAAAATATTGAATTCCTAGAAAATAGTACTGGGAAAATATTGAATAATAGACACAAAAATTGGGTATAAATCAGTAAAAACTGACATCCAGTTTTAAAAAAAATCCTGTAATTCTTAGCTAAAATTCGGAATAAACCGGAAACGCAGAACTCTATGTATACAGTATGTGATGGTTGTTTAACATATTCTAAATTCCAGTAACTCTTGTAAACTTCAGAACAAATGTAAATTAAAAAAATTCATAAGTGGTATTTTTAGGACAGTGCACAGTAGAAATTCAACCTTTTATTCACAGAATGCTTATTTACATTGCATTTTTTTCATATTTTCCACAGATGATGTGGACATCTGCAGTACTGATGAAAGTAACAATGCCTTGCCGAGAACAGTACGCTTCAGTGATATTGGAATAAGTGTTGCAGAAAGGGAAAAAGAGAAGAAAAGCAGAAAAAGACGTTCGTTTTTGGAAACAGACTACACCTCCCAGGTATCTTTCCCTTCAGAGGCTTCCAAGAGCAAGGAACACTTGTGTTACTACAAAAAGGAGCCCTTGACCTCTCATGAGCACCTATCCCTAACCACTTCATCTCTGAGGAGCACAGAGGGTGAACCAGCCTTCCTGGAGACCAAACCAATCACTCTCAGGGGGTCCCAGAGGCCAGCTGCTAGCAAGAAGCTTTCCTCCGAGCAGATGGAAATGGAGCCTGACACCATGGAGACCAAGTCTGTGACCGAATCTCTCAAAGGGATGTCATCCATCCTGGCCATCCGCTGCCAGAGTGATCCAGAGAGAAAGGAAGGCTCAGATGAAAAAGCAGGGGACACCAGCAAGAAGCTATTTTTACATCACATGTTCACAAGCACAGATGACGGGCAAGCAAGTCCCTCTGAGGTAATCATAACAAATTTCTTTAAAGATGATAACATGGAGCAAGCAGAGGCTATTCACACTGAATGGGCTTCTGAGAGTGTCTCTCCTACAGAGACAAGCAAAATATGCACAAACAGTCTTCCTTACAAAGAGAATGAATCAGAAAGAGTATTGAACAAATATGTTAAGACTGACACAAATCTACAAGGATCTGTCCAGAATATAGATAGTGGAATAGGCGCATCAGTTTTCACAGAAGATGACACATTTCAAGAACTTGAGTACACTACCAGTCCTGAAGATGATGACCAGGGGGATGAGCATGAACAAACAACCCCTTGCTTTTCTGAAGGGCATTACCAGACACCACTAGTAGATAATTGTTCAGCAGATGTTGGAAAAGGGGTTTCAGTGAGTCATGATTGTCTTCTACAGGTTGGTCTGGAGAGTTCTTCTGTAGGCAGCAAAGCTCCAGAGATCTGCAGCACCAGGGAAATGAACTATAATTTCAATGGAGTGTCGGGTGTGGTGAGCCGCCTGTCCACTTCAACCTTGAGAAATAAAATTCAAAGGCTGCCCTTGTACTTATCAAAGTCTCATGGAACAATCAGAGACTGTATAAATGGCTCCCCAAGAAGCCAGGGGTCCGGCAGCTTCCCCAAAACAGAGCAGCCTGCTTATGAACGTAGCCAGTCAGATTCAAAAGCTGATTGCACCATCAGTGAAATGGGTGCTGCTGCTGAAGACCATCCTGATCCACAATCCCCAACAATGATGAAAGATAAATCTGGAGCATCCATAGCATTTCTGGCCCCAGCAGAAGGTCATCTTGGCAAAGAACAGTTTACCTTTCTAACTCACTGTGACCTTGAACTGCCTGAGAGCAGCCTGGAGAATGTGGAACCTAACATGATCTGTGGAACAAATACATATTTTGATTTCCCACCTCTTAAAAATAGCCTCTCATCAAAGAGCAAGTTGGAAGCATGTGACTGCCAGACAGTTTATGCTAACTGCTTCAGTGGAACGAAAAGCAGTTTTGATGAAGAAATCACTGTTTTTGAGTATTCATGCAAGACATCAGTACCCTTGGTCATGCCGCCTTCCCCTAGGAGCCATTATATTGCAGAAAGTCCTTTGCTTTCACCCTCAGATACTGACCACTCTGATAGACTGGAGGATACACTCAACCAGCTGAGGAACAACTCATACGGGATGCCACAGGGCTTCAGTCAGCTTCAGAGTGACATCTTGGAGCTTATGAGGGTACTGAAGGAGAATCCAGAGAGCCGAGGACAGCACCACAAAGAGACTTGTGCCGTTCAGTTCTCAGAAAACAAGCACCTGCTCTTTGCAGAATGCAGAAAACTAATGTCCAGCTGTCAGAAGGTCATACGGGTTGATCAGAGGCCCGAGGATATGCTACAGATGCTTTCTGGGAGCTTCCAGACTCTGGTCCATCTGGCATCTGTCTGCCTTTGGTTCACCAACTGCATCCGCTGTCGGAAGCGACACAATGAGGTTCTGAGCAGCTTGAGAGAGATTGTCAGCACCTACAAGGAATTCACCATGGCTGCTGAAAAAGCATGTGGGAGGAGCTGCCATGATTTAGCCATTAAGTTACTAGCGCGGCAGTGCACCGCACTTACTGCCAGTGTATTTTGCCTAACGCAGCTCTTCAGAACACTGACATCCCTGTAAACCAAGACTATGCCCAAAACACTTTGAGACCTGAAGGACCAGGGCTTGCAGAATATCACATGTGTGTTGCCAGGTCTTTTCTGGGGGTATTGTATGACTTTTTTTACAGTTGAATGTCACCTATTAAAATATTTCCCCAGAATTCCACTTATCCATTCCAGTGGGGTGGGGGGGGGGGGGGTGGGGGGGGGGCTCCTCTAACACAATTGCACAACTTGGTGGCACTGATTCACAAGTTACTTTGTCCATGATAGCCCAACCAAAATGCTGCATCATATTGCCAGTGGGGACCCTGTTTATATTGTTTTATAGCAGGGTGGCACTGAAGCACAAGAATATGGTTTGCCCCCCATCATATACTAAAGGACAATACAATTGGCTTGGTTTACTTGCATGGACTGCAAAAATTCAGCTCCTTATTACTATCAGAATGTTTAGCATGGCTACAAGAAGCTTTATAATAAGGAAGCTCTGATGTCATGTTCAGTATCTATCTTGCACTATGAAAACTGCATATTAGTATTCCAATGACATATGATGTGAATGCATAGATAAGTAAAATGTATACATTAGACAATCTCCCTTCTTTCTTAAACAGTACTTTATACAAATAATAAACATACACTAAAAAGAAAGAAAGTTGTTTGATATTTATGTATTTGTGTACAAAACTAAATCTTAGGATGGATATACAAAAGTTATGTAAAATGATAATAAACACATTATATACAGGATTGTATCCAGTTTTTGTAATTAATGTTTCAATATGATTTTGAAATTATTTTTACTTTCTGTTCCTTTTTAATTAATTAATTTGAAAAAAAAGTCAATAATTGGTTCCAGTTTCAGCAGGATTTTGACGATCTGCACTTGTTCATATATATATATACACATATATATACAGTACTGTGCAAAAGTTTTAGGCAGGTGTGAAAAAATGCTGTAAAGTAAGAATGCTTTCAAAAATAGGCATGTTAATAGTTTATATTTATCAATTAACAAAATGCAAAGTGAGTGAACAGAAGAAAAATCTACATCAAATCAATATTTGGTGTGACCACCCTTTGCCTTCAAAACAGCATCAATTCTTCTAGGTACACATGCACACAGTTTTTGAAGGAACTCGGCAGGTAGGTTGGCCCAAACATCTTGGAGAACTAACCACAGTTCTTCTGTGGATTTAGGCAGCCTCAGTTGCTTCTCTCTCTTCATGTAATCCCAGACAGACTCGATGATGTTGAGATCAGGGCTCTGTGGGGGCCATACCATCACTTCCAGGACTCCTTGTTCTTCTCTACGCTGAAGATAGTTCTTAATGACTTTCACTGTATGTTTGGGGTCGTTGTCATGCTGCAGAATAAATTTGGGGCCAATCAGATGCCTCCCTGATGGTATTGCATGATGGATAAGTATCTGCCTGTACTTCTGAGCATTGAGGAGACCATTAATTCTGACCAAATCCCCAACTCCAGAAATGCAGCCCCAAACTTCCAAGGAACCGCCACCATGCTTCACTGTTGCCTGCAGACACTCATTCGTGTACCGCTCTCCAGCCCTTCGGCGAACAAACTGCCTTCTGCTACAGCCAAATATTTCAAATTTTGACTCATCAGTCCAGAGCACCTGCTGCCATTTTTCTGCACCCCAGTTCCTGTGTTTTCGTGCATAGTTGAGTCGCTTGGCCTTGTTTCCACGTCGGAGGTATGGCTTTTTGGCCGCAAGTCTTCCATGAAGGCCACTTCTGACCAGACTTCTCCGGACAGTAGATGGGTGTACCAGGGTCCCACTGTTTTCTGCCAATTCTGAGCTGATGGCACTGCTGGACATCTTCCGATTGCGAAGGGAAGTAAGCATGAT